>NC_136267.1:97472714-97780214 GCF_964187855.1 Myxine glutinosa | reverse complement strand
ATATTCCATATTAAATGCCAAGTCTGTGTGTGTATATATATATATATATATATATATATATATATATATATATATATATATATATATATATATATATATGTAAATAATTCTTTATATATATATATATATATATCTATAAATAATTCTTTTTATATATACATATATATCTATCAATACAGTCACGTGAAAAAGTAAGTACACCCCATGTAAAGTTTTGACTTTTTCAACATATTTCAACATACAGCTATTTGATCTTCATTTCAACAATATTGATAGATAAAGGTGATATAATATAACAAATATCGTGAAACATTTACATTTTGAAGTCCATTGCATAATTTAAATAAACTTAAATGCAAATTTCGCATGTGGAAAAGTAAGTACACCCTTGGCTCTAATAAGTGGTATTGCCCCTTTGGCAGAAACAACCTCAAGTAGGCGTTTCTTATAACTGTCTACCAGTCTCTGACATCGACTGGGGGAAATTTTTGCCCTCTCCTCCATGCAGAATTCTTTCAGCTGTGCGATGTTTGAGGGGTTTCTTGCATGCACAGCTCGTTTCAAATCCCCCCACAACATCTCGATGGGATTTAGATACGGGCTTTGACTTGGCCATTCCAGAACTCTCCATTTCTTTCTTTTCAGCCATTCCTTGGTGGATTTACTGGTATGTTTCAGGTCATTGTCATGTTGCAAGGTCCACCTTCGGTTGAGCTTCAACTTTCTGACAGATGGCCACACATTATCCTCAAGCACCCTCTGGTACAATGAAGAATCCATAGTGGCTTCTATGATGGTGAGCTTCCCAGGCTCTGATGCAGCAAAGCTGCCCCAAACCATAATATTTCCACCATAATGCTTTAGAGTTGATATCAGGTTCTTGTTGTCAAATGCTGTCTTTGGTTTTCGCCAAACATGTCTTCTGGTACTGTGGCCAAATAGCTCTACCTTTGAATCATCTGTCCAGAGCACATTGTTCCAGAAGTGCTGGTCTTTGGCAAACTTTAGTCTTGCCCTGATGTTCTTTCTGAACAGCAAAGGTTTCCTCCTGGCACACCTCCCATGTAGATCAAATTTGCGCAGCCTCTTTTTAATGGTGGACTCGTGCACTTTGACATCAACAGTGGCAAGAGCTACCTGTAGGTCCCGTGATGACATTCTGGGGGTTCTTAGAGACTTCTTTCAGCATCTTGCGGTCTGCTCTCGGGCTGAACTTCCTGGGGCGGCCTGGCCTGAACAAGTTGGCAGTTGTTTGGAATCTTCTCCACTTGCTGATGATCTTCCAGACAGTCGAATGATTGATTTCAAATTGTTTGGAGATCTTTTTTAATCCCTTCCCAGTCTCGTAGGCATCTATAAACTTCTTTCTGAAGGCCTCAGAGAGCTCTTTTGATCTCTGCATAGTGACCTGGCACACTTCAACAATAAAGAGCAAACCAAACGAAATGTCTGAGGTTTAAATAAGACAGGTTCCTCCAAGATCCTCTCTAACGATGTTCTAATCATTTGCACCTGAGCTGGTGCACCTGATTCTAATTTTAGGTATTTTAAGTAGTGATAAATGTAGGGGTGTACTGACTTTTTCCACATGCGAAATTTGCATTTATGTTTATTTAAATTACTAGGGCATGCCCGTACTATATATATATCTAAAATTATATCCCCCCCCTCTATTTACATGAAATGGTTTGGTCCATTCGCAAAGCCAAAGCGAACGGCTTGCGAGTACGGTGACAATCCCCCACCCTCTATTTACATGAAATGGTTTGGTCCATTCGCAAAGCCAAAGCGAACGGCTTGCGAGTACGGTGACAATCCCCCCCCTCTATTTACATGAAATGGTTTGGTCCAAAGCGAACGGCTTGCGGAGTTTGGTAAAGAAATCGCCATAGCTCGGTAACTACTTGTCCGATTAATATGAAACCTTGAAAAGGCACATCCTCAGGTCCCCAGCAATATACCTGGCAAGTTTCAAGTATATCGGACCCGTGGTTGTCGAGAAACAGCGGTCACAGACAAACACACAGACATACACACACACATACACACAGAGATTACTGGAATTATAGATAGATACAATGGACTACAAAATGTAAATGTTTCATAATATTTGTTATATTATATCACCTTTATCTATCAATATTGTTGAAATGAAGATCAAATATCTGTATATTGAAATATGTTGAAAAAGTCAACTTTACATGGGGTGTACTTACTTTTTCACGTGACTGTATATATATAAAATAAAGTTTTTGTATGTTTGTTTGATTGTTTGTCTGCACGCGCTAATCTCCTGAACCGTGAAAGAGAGGAGGAAACCTCTAATACAAAAAATGTCGGGACGGGCCCCGGGAAGGTTATAGGCTAGGTCTCGAGGCCCACCTTGGCCGGGCTGGGCCCATTTCGCAATTAAAAGCTGAGCTGAATTATCATAGTCAATCTTCTACGGCCGCGAGTAAAAGCTGAATTATAGTTGTCAATGCATTCAAAAAGAACCAAAAATGTCGGGACGGGCCCGGGAAGGTTATAGGCTCGGTGGTGAGGCCGCCTCGGCCGGGCTGGGCCCATTTCGCAATTAAAAGCTTAGCTTAATTATAGTAGTCAATCTTCTACGGCCGCTATATCAACAACAAAGAGCAAACCAAGCTAAATGTCTGAGGTTTAAATAAGACAGGTTCCTCCAAGATCCTCTCTAACGATGTTCTAATCATTTGTATCTGAGCTGGTGCACCTGATTCTAATTTTAGGTATTTGAAGTAGTGATAAATGTAGGGGTGTACTTACTTTTTCCACATGCGAAATTTGCATTTGTTTATTTAAATTACACAATGGACTACAAAATGTAAATGTTTCATGATATTTGTTATATTATATCACCTTTATCTATCAATATTGTTGAAATGAAGATCAAATAGCTGTATGTTGAAATATGTTGAAAAACTCAAAACTTTACATGGGGTGTACTTACTTTTTCACGTGACTGTATATACTGTCCGACCCCGCTATTCACGGTTGATAAAATGCGACCTGTTTCTCTATTCGCGGAAAAGTATCCCGCGAATTAGCGGTTCTTTTTCTATTCGCGGCCGTGTTCCGTGAAATCGTGGTTTTTTTTTTTTCCTGTTTGCTGCCGTGTTCCGTGAATTCGCGTTTTTTCAGAGGCGCAAAAAGAATTTTTCACGAGCCTCGAGCATTACACATTTATAAAACCCATCTTCACCAGCCATGCGCAAAGCAGCTGGACATACGCAAAAACACATCTACGAGCATGACCTGCTTATACTGTACTTTACAGTGCCGTACATCTACATTCACAGCTGTGTGATTTGCGTTTTCATAGCTTTCGTGGGATATGCCGTCATTAACACTGTGAATAGCTTCACGCGATATCCTGCCGTCATTAACACTGTGAATAGCTTCACGACGTGATATCCTGCTGCCGTTCACAGGTAAGCAATGTTTCATGGGATATCCCAATAGACGGTACACATTGCTTTGCGGGATATCCTACCAGCTACATAACACGTCATCCCTCCGAGTTACTGTACATAATGAAACCACTCCACAATATCTGTTAGTGCAATTAGCTGTCACCCTTTTCCCCATTGTAACAATGGCACGGCATGTATTCGCGGATTTTCATCGACATTCGTGGATTTTGTCTTGCGATTTCCGGGATTTTCATCAACCTTCGCGGATTATCGTCGACATTCTCGGGATTTTGCCTCACCATTTGGGTATTTTGCCTCGCCATTCGTGGATTTTGCCTCTCCATTCGTGGTTTATTCCTCGCTATTCGCGGATTTTCGCGACTCGGCAACCTATCCCCCCTTTTTCCATTGAAACAATGCCCCCCTATTCGTGAGTTTCGCTATTCGTGGATTTTCCAGGAACGTATCCCCCACGAATAGCGGGGTCCGTCTGTATATACTAGTGGGGTATGCCTGCACACTGCAAGCAACTACTTGGGTGCATCCTACATGCAGACAAGATAAATGAACATATGTCACCCACAGGGTGAACCGTATCTTGCCAAAATGTGAACATGAGTGACTTGCTTCAGGTCACACTGAGGTGAACAGAACTGCTATCCACTAGAAGCGACTCTTTGAGGAATGTCTGCCCACGAGATATTCCGATGATAATAATCGTTCTAGAGAGTGACCTTGAAAAATACGTGTTTGCCTTATAACGTCACCAAATGACGTCATTTATATAATGTCTAAAGCTTGACCTTGACCTATAAATGTCTAAAGCTTCACTTCGCAAAGTGACCTTGACCTTTGACCTTAATAATTTCGTATGGTGAATAGTATGTCTTCATGACCAACGCACATGAAATATTGAAAGATTTTGATGAGAACTGAGGAAATAATTTTTTCATGAAAATTCCGTTTTTTCGTCATGACGTCATCAAATGACGTCATAGCGTCAAACTGTTTACAGATCTGGGAAGCACTCATCAAGGGCATTCATATGAGGTATTACTCGATATGGTACCTACGATTTCAAAATTTGACCTTGGGGTCAATAATTTTCGACCTCCAGCGCTAACCATGAAGGTCAAGGCCGATCGCCACCAAAAACTAATCAGCTGAGCGCCGGACCATATACTAGATTCCCATGAAGTTTGGAGACGATCCGATCAAAGTTACTCAAAAAATTAGTGTTTCGTCGACCTCCATGATTGACCACAAAGTGACCTTGACCTTTGACCTTGACCTTCAAAATTTTGTGTGCTGAAGGGTATCTCTATAGGACTCTGATATGCGAAGTTACAGGAGTTTCCAATAATAACTGTGGTCTACAGAGTGATCTAAACGTGAAAAAAAAATGATTAACCACAAACAAAAAAACAAACAAACATACAAGCTGACTAATACATCTTGCAAAAACTTCGTTTTGGCAAGATAATAAAAGCTTTTTATATTTGACAAAGTGGATTGTGGTTGCATTCTGTAAGCAGCTAAATAACTTGAGTAAATCAAGAAATGGTGATTAGAATGAGCACTATATTTAAAAGTTTCCAACTATCGTTACTTTTAATGTAAATATGGCAAAGGTTATAAAATATGAGGTGTGTGTTAGCGCTGCCGAACAAACCACTTCAATTATAATCTCCATTGTTTTCTATCATGTGACCCATCATGAGCAAAGGGATTGTGCACCGGCTGGGATTTATTTATGGATATTTTCATTTATGGACATTTTACGACAATTTTGTGATTTTATTTTCTTGAGATATCGGCCCTCTAGTTGCCACTATGCAAAATTTTAGCTTTCTAGCCCACCTATAAATTATAATTAAACGTTTATGTCAGTGGGTGAGTGTGGTTAGAAAGACCTTTATATTCTAGTTGAATTAAAGCATTAATTAATAATTAGAATGAGCTCTTTATTTGAAAGTTTACAGCTATAGTAATTTTAATGTAAATACGGCAAAAGTAATCAAATAAGAGGATATTTTCATTTATTGACGGATATTTTCATTCACGGAAATTCTCCAACTGTTTTGTGATTTTTTTTCCAGGGATATTACCTTAGAGTTACATCAGTATGTGAAATTGCAGCTTTCTTTCTCGACTGCAAGGTACAAAACATCTACATCAGTGAGGGATTGAGTGAGTCTGTGGTTATAAAGCGCTTTATGTATTAGATATATACAGTATACATGGTGTCTCAGAAGTCTGGACCCAGAAGAAAAATAGCCATTTTATTTTTTAAAGTTAAATAAACTCGTTTTTTTAGTTCACCTGGAACCAAAAAATTGTTCAGATGAGGTATTGGCATCAGTCAGTCAGTCGGTCAGCCAGGCTGTATGTAAACACTCGGAACTTATTCTCCAAAACTACACACACTATTTTGATGAAATTGACCACAACCTTCATCACCCTTGAGGTACCAAAGTTTGTTCACGGCATTAAAAAAAAATCAGGGGTTTGCCCCACAAAATAGGTATTTACTCTCTTCTCCGTTACATATTCCGTTGGTCATCCACACCTACCAGTGGTTACCTGGCATATCTAGCAGGTGGGCCCAGGGGCATTGCCCTTATTTTTATGTCTGTTTTTTTTTATATTGCAGGTGAATAAAATATCCTGATGGATCAGAAGGTGAAACTTGTGTTGCTACATGTTTCCAAGTCATTGGTTCGTCGGATTTTGTGTTACAATGATTGAAAGTGACTGGAAGCTTTGCTGATAAACCTTGTACTGGTTGTCCTCACTCCTCTACAGATGAAACTAATTCTCAAAATGTTCTTGCAATGGTCACAAGATAAGAAGCCCAAAAAAGTCGTTGAGAAAAATTTGTCGATAAGCGAGATTTGGCCGTTCCTCCGTTGCAATAATTTTAAATGCAAGCAAATACCACCCATACAAGCTTAAGGAATCTTTACATACAAGTACAGAGAACAAGGAACTTTGTTCAAGTTCTTCGTGGAGATTATGCCAACCGAAGTATGGAATTTTGTTAGTGGGTAATGCATAGACTTTATGTGGAAGCAACATTATTATCTGACATCATACTCAGTGATGAAACCTCTGTTTGTTGTTTAGGCAAGTTAATGGGAATCAATTAAATTATTTAATAAATTAAAGGTAAAATGTGTATTTTTGTTCTTCTGGGTGCAGATTTGTGTGACTCCCTGTATATTATTAGTGAAAATCCTTACTTTGCCTGCTCTCTTTTCATCACCCATCATTCTTGGTAATAATGCACCGAAGAGCTCAAACCAGATTTTCCAGTAGCAAGTCGGGTGGGCCAGAGGAAGGCCATGTTATAAACTGTAATTACCCCAGGCTTGCCAAATGACTGTGGGACATTACAGGTTACGGCACTTTTTTTTTTTTTTTTTTTTTTTTTTTTTTTTGCTCAATGGCTTTAGGGAGGAACATTGCTGGATTAACTGTCTATATATTTAAATGTTCCATCCATCAAATGAGATTGTTGACTGCAGCTAAACAAAGCAGATGATCTGGACTCGTGTTTCTCATTCATTTGTATTTTCGGACTTGCCAAGTGTCGACCTTGAAATGCCACTTGTGACTAGGATGGCAAAGGTGTTGCCATTGGACCAATGGCCTTTGTCCTTGACTGCTGTTAAGTATCTGATGGTGTTTTATCAAACGCATAAAATTACCAGGTATCTTGTACACAACAGGAGGAGCCTCATTTGACCAGGCCATCATGTCGACAAACCATTAACTTAATCTATCAATTCACTTATCTTCTATGTACTGGCCTCGTTCGCACTATTAATTTAATGTATACATCCCTTTATAAGGATCTTGCGTATGTTTAAAACTCTATGGCTTAGAGATATTAGCAAGGGCACTCGTGCACAATGGCATGCTTTTTGCCGAGGTACAGTGGTATTTTTGACTTGCGTAACCTAAATGCAAAAGGACAGCCGGCTTAACACCCCAATCCAACCCACATACTGAGTAGGCAGCTCAATAACGAGCAAGCTACCAAATGAGTACCACCTCAAAACAAAATCAAGGACAGATTCTAAAAGTGGTGGATCGATTCATGACCAAATAGAGATGAGATTGTGAAAAGTTTGACATTAGAGACAGCACCATCAGCTGATGTGGTGAAATTGATGATGTAAGATTATGATGAGGGTTTATTTTAAATAATGATTGTTATTATGTTTTACGCAATGGGAACAGCTCAGCCTGGCTCACGTAACGAGCCAGATGGCAAGTTTCAGAGGGTTAATACCATACGGCTTGCTCTCACAAGCAATTTGCCATGCTCGACGAGATGGAAAATTTCCTTTTACAGCAAAAGCAAATTGGGCGTCAAGGTTGGAGTGGACATTTCCTTCCCTAGCCCATGTCCTTTGAGAATGCATAATAGCCTAGAGAGCATAAAAGAAAATCCAACAGCGATTCGGTTTCCTCTACAGCACAAGGCTATTAATGGGAGAATAAAAAGCTATTCATTCCTAATCTCCATGTCCTTTGACCCCCCCATACAAAGCACTGTCAACATGAAGAAGATGCCCTATTCACTGATTGGCACTTGATTGCGATAAAATAGCCTCTATTTGTCGCACCTGAGAGCTATTTATACCGAAATTTGTTGAATGAAGACCTAAGATTTGATTATTTCCACTATATGTTTTATAGAGTGCTAAAGTGCGGCGTTACGCGCGCTGCTTGCGAGCAAGGAGGAAGCAGACAAGCGGTAACTTATAAGCGTCTTTATTTCAGGAGCTCACTGTAACACTGGCGCGCTCCGGGCTGCGCGCCCGGTGTATATCATGAGGCCACGCCTACCCCTCGGGCGTGGCCACCGCCCACTTGGTGCGCGGAATGATGTCACCACGCCAGTGGGCTTTTGTGTCCGCCACAGTGCCATGATTACAGATATTTATTTATTTTTGTTATTTCTTGTTCTAATTTAATCTGCTGTAAAGTCAAACAGTCTAGACTATAGGGGCTTTGCAATTTAAATTGTATTTTATGTTTTGCTGATGGCATACAGTATGTAAGGCCAAAAATGTATGACTGAAGCTTAAAATGCTTCACTTAAACACTGATCTCTGGAGATTGTTACGCATCCACACTAAGCGAAAAGTGAGGTTGGGCAATTGGGTCATGTCTATCTTATCAGTTTATGATTATCAGTTTATAATCATATTTTGAACACGAATTTAAACATGAATAGGAAGACAAGTTTGCTGTTTTGCCGTACTTTAGCTCTGAATTAGTCCCGACCGCACATGCACAGAGAGGATGTGTTGTGATCGTGTTTTTACTCTGTCTGACTGCCTGGCAGTCAAACAAAATTGAAAATCATTCCAAACAGGAAACTTACTGTTTTTAAGGACATTATAAAGGGCACAAAGAGGCATGGATAACTAATGCAACGCATTAGATGGGGTGATGTAATAGACACTGGGCAAAACGGCAGCACAACTCCGAATTTATTTATTTATAAGCCTTTAAACCTTTATTTAAATTGAATTATATACTTGAACATTGGAGAACACAAATCACCTTCAAAATACTTCCAGGAACTGGGTCTTGTATTAGTATATAGCAAGAGAGGACATGGCATGTGAGAGAGCATCAGGTGAACAAGAGGCCGCCTATATGGCTATTGCCGTTGTGTTGTATGGTGATCAATAAAGCCTCCATCTCCAAAACTGCGACTCATTTTGCTTATTACACTGTCTAAAGGTGATGTATCAGACTACTTCAGTAACGCTAAACTTCCGGATTTTTTAAACGATTTTTAAAATCGTTATTTTATTAAAATAGAGGTACATACTTCAACACTGCATGAGGTATCATGTTCTATGAACTCTCTAGTTATTGTTCTTATTGTTTTTCTTGGTGTTTATCACACTAGAGGTAGCGTACTTTCAGATGTCTCCAGATTTGATGGTTTATTCTGCTGAGTAATCTCCCATTAAATATGACTATTGTATTTTTAGCTCACCTGGAACGAAGTTCAGGGTAGCTTGAGCGATGGCGCGTCGTCCGTCAGTCGTCAATCCGTCCATCCGTAAACACTTGAAACTTCTTCTCCGAAACCGCTGATGGGATTGGGACCAAATTTGGCACAAATTTTATTTGTTGTGTTGTGACTAAAGTTTGTTCACGGCATTAAAAATATAGGGGTCTAAGGGAGTCTACCCGGGGTCAAAGTGGATCCAGGTTTGACCCCCCAAAATAGGAATTTGCTTTTTCCTCTGAAAGTACACACACTATTTCGATGAAACTTTACCATAACCTTCATCATCCATGATGTACCGAAGTTTGCTCACGGCATTTAAAAAAATCTGCCCCTTCAGGAGTTTACGTGGGGGGGGGGGGGGGGGGTGGGGGGGTCAAAGTGGGTCCAGGTTTGACTCCCCAAAATAGATATTTGCTTTCTTCTCTGAAACTACACACACAATGTTGATGAAACTTCACCACAACCTTCACCACCCGTGATGTACCAAAGTTTGTTCACCGCATTTAAAAAATCTGCCCCTTCAGGAGTTTACGTGGGGGGGGGGGGGGGGGTCAAAGTGGGTCCAGGTTTGACTCCCCAAAATAGATATTTGCTTTCTTCTCTGAAACTACACGCACAATTCTGATGAAACTTAACCACAACCTTAATCACTCGTGTTGTACCAAAGTTTGTTCCTGGCATTTGAAAAATCGGGGTCTAAGGTGGTCTATGTGGGGGCTTGCCCCCAAAATAGGTACTTGCTTTTTTCTCAGAACCTACACACAGTTTTGATGAAACTTCACCACAACCTTCATCATCCGTGATGTACCAATGTTTGTTCAAGGCATTGGAAAAATTGGGGTCTGAGGAAGGTACACTGTGTGGGAGGGGGAGGGGGTTGCCCCCCAAAATATGTATTTTTTGTTTGTTTGTTTAAAGTCTTATGATTATATTAGTGTGATTCTACCTGCTGCCCTGTCTTCCATCAACCATTGAAATTGGTTTAAAATACCCTTGGTCAGTGCAGTACACTGTTTATTCTACCGGGTGAGCGCCAGTGGTATTGCCCCTATGTTTTTGTATATAAAGTCAAGGCTCATGAAAGAGCGAGAACACTGAACAGACCAGTATACAACGGAACAAAAGGTACAGTAGCGATAGGGGGGTGGGGGTGGGGACACCAACAGCAGGGTTGAAGAACAAAATAGAGGGAGGTTTAGACAAATAATAGGGGTTGGGGGGGATGCATTATGAGGACAAGATGGATACAGAAGCAAACTCTCAGGAAGGAAAGACTGTAAATTTGGAAGGAGGTGGACTTGATGGTGGGGGACCAATTAACGGGGGTAGAAAAGATCATGGTTATGGATAATCTATATACACTACATGACCAAAATTTTGTTAATTGACCATGACCATTGTTAATGACCATGACCATTGGCCATTGTTAATTTTTCATACCTGTATACAAAATCGTCGGTTAATTCGTGTCGCGTATTCTGAGGCCTAGTAGGCTTCCGTGTCTGACCTTGAGGCTTTGTTTTTCTCTCAGAGGTTCGTCGATTGTGCTGCAATTACTTTCGTTCTCTGTTTTTTGTCCCAGTCTTTCACCCCATACTTCCTTGTTTAAAATCTCAACTCAAAAAAAAAATATATATATATATATAATAGTTCCTTCTCTGCTCTTATTCGTTTATTCGTTGTTCTTATTTGTTCGTTCGTTCTTCGACCACGTTGTTCGTGATCATGTGATCACGTTGTTAAAAATGTTTAAACTTTCCCCCGAAGAACTGTATTCGGTCGTATATTATAACACCTTTTTCTTCTTCTTCTATAAAAGGATGCTTTCGACTTGCTCACCAAATCTATTCATTCCAAAAAAAATTTCCATCTCTTGCAGTTCCTTTTTTCTACATTCCCGAAACTCTCCTGCCCTCCACCCCTCCTTCAGCATCCTCAAATGTATTTTTGACTCGAAGGTCTCAAGAAACTCATTTTGCAATAAATGTTCGTTTCCCATTAATCGTACACTTTTCAAAATCCAATCTCACCCCTCCCCTCCAAATCTTACCCATCACCCCTTCCCTCCAAATCTTCCCCATCACCCCTCCCTCCAAAACTTCCCCATCACCCCTCCCCCCCAAATATACCCCCTTGCCCCTCCCCTCCAAATCTTCCCCATCACCCATCTCTTTCAAATATTCCCCCTTGCCCCTCCCCCCCAAATCTAACCCCATCACCCATCCCTTTCAAATCTTCCCCCTTGCCACTACCCTCTAAATCTTCCCCATCACCCCTTCCCTCCAAAACTTCCCCATCACCCCTCCCCTCCAAAACTTCCCCATCACCCCTCCCCTCCAAATCTACCCCTTTGCCCCTCCCCTCCAAATTTTCCCCATCACCCATCTCTTTCAAATCTTCCCCCTTGCCCCTCCCCTCCAAATCTTCCCCATCACCCATCCCTTTCAAATCTACCCCCATGCCCCTTCCCTCCTAAAGTCCCCCCACACCCCTCCCCTCCGAGACTCTCCCTCGCTCCTCCCCTCCTAGACTCCCCTCTCACCCCTCCTCCTCAAAGTGTCCTCCCCACTTCTTCCCCCTTCCAACTTTCACCTTCATCTCCCCCACCTTCTGCCTCGCTCTTCCCCCTCCTCAAATAACACCTCACTGTGCCTCACCCAATCACGATCAAACCTTTTGTCCGCCCCATTCTTCCCTTTCTCCAAGCTGTTCTGAAATCTCTGACACACCTTCAACAGCTCTCCCTACCTCTTCCTCCTCTTCCAGATCTTACCCTACCCCTACCCCCCCCCCCCCCTGTTCTGTATCCGATGCTCCCCCTTCCTCTTCATTAACGGTATGGACCTCAAACATCCGGGGCCTTCACTCAAACTTGACTGATCTCTCCATACAGGTTGCTTCTGACAAACCAGACGTGATCTGCTTAACAGAAACTTTCCTCCTTCATGATGTCTCTGATTCCTTGGTATCTCTCCCAGGTTACTCCCTCCTCCGGTATGATAGACCTGAGCCTCGTCCTGGAGGTGGGGTTGCTATCTTTATTTAAAAAACTCTCTTCCTCACTCGCCCTGCACTGCCCTCTCTCCACCTCACCCCCAGGAATACCTTTGGCTACGGCTTCCCCTTCGCTCCCACCTTTTGTTAATATGTGTGTTGTACCGTCCACCAAACAGTGATGACTCCATCTACATCTCGCTGTCTGATAATATGGACCAACTTCTATCTACCCATCCCAACTCTCTCTTCCTCATATGTGGTGATTTCAATTGTCACCATGCCAGTTTGCTGGGTGTGGGTACCTCTCTCACCAGCCATGTCTCTTCAGCAAAGGACTTCTGCGACTCACTGGGACTGACACAATCTGTCAATTTCCCTACCCGGATCTCAGTCAACGGAGCATCTTCTCTTCTGGACTTGGTTATGACTAACTTCCCTGAAAATGTCTGCTGCTCTTCTTCTGCTCCAATCGGCTCATCTGATCATGTGCTTGTTAAAGTGGACATCTTTCTGACCATTCTCAGAGAGCCTCCTCAGCGTCGACGAGTCTGGCATTTCACTCAGGCCAACTGGCACGGTCTTCAAGCAGCCATCAATCATCTGGACTGGTCTCCCATCTCAACCGCCTTTGACATCAACTCATCCTGGGAATTCTTCCAAAGTAAATTGCTCTCTCTCATGCACAGATTTATCCCATCTCGTCTTCAATTGTCATACCCTTCCTCCCATCCATGGTACACGGAATCTTGTGGTGAGGCTGTTGCCCAGAAACAACTTGCTTTCGTCTCCTGGAAAGCAAATCCAACGGAAGGAAATCTCATTTCCTTTCACAAAGTCCGAAATAAGTGTGTGTCCACCCTCAGGAGAGCCAGGAAACAATATCTCACCGTTCTCAAGACCGAACTCTCTTATCTGTCTCCCTCTTCCAAATCCTGGTGGCGTCTGGTCAAAACTGTTTCTGGTGTTTGTTCCCCCTCCTCCCCTCCCTCACCTCAAACGGCTACATGGCTGACTCCGCACGTGAAAAAGCTGAATGCCTCAACTCTGTGTTTGCCTCTAAATCTTGTGTCCCAAACCCATCCATCTCTGTACCCACCGTACCCAGTCGTACCCAGCTGCTCCTGGACTCTGTGTCCTTTCGTCCTGACAAGGTGGAAAAGTTTATGTCAACCCTCGACTCTGATTCTGCAACTGGAGCTGACGGCATCAGCCCACAGGTCCTAAAATCTTGTTCTCCGCTCTTTCACTCCCTCTCTCTGTGCTCTTCACCCTCTCTTTTGCTCAAGGTCATCTGCCATCTGCTTGGAAATCGGCTAACATCACTGCTTTGCACAAAAAAGGTGCAAAAACAGATCCTAGCAACTACAGACCAATCAGCCTTCTCACAATTATCAGCAAAGTCATGGAATCCATCATTGCTTCGGATATGAAATCCTTCCTCTTCTCCAATGGCTTGATCTCTGATCATCAATTTGGATTCAGACCAGGTCATTCTACTCTGGACATGTTGCTTCTGCTGTCTCAACAATGGATGGAGGTCCTCAATGCCAAACAGGAAATCAGAGCTGTCTCCCTTGACATATCACGTGCCTTCGATACGGTCTGACACCCCGGTCTGCTCTCCAAACTCTCCTCTTATGGTATCCATGGAAATCTCCACGCATGCCTTGAGGACTTCCTCTCTGGTCATAGTCAATGTGTGGCCCTGAATGGATTTCTCTCATCTGCCCTTCCTGTTCAAGCTGGAGTTCCCCAAGGCAGTGTTCTGGGCCCTGTGCTTTTTCTGGTCTTCGTCAATGATCACTCTGACTCTCTGGAAAATCCTCTCTATATCTTTGCTGATGACTCTACTCTCTGCTGCTCCATACCTCATCCCTCAGATCGGCAGTCTGCAGCCTCCTCACTCTCTGCAGACATGGGCAAAATCACTGGCTGGGCAAACAAGTGTAACATGTCTTTCAATCCTGACAAATCTCACACTCTCATTATGTCTTTCCAAAAAGATCGTCTGGAAACCCCCCCCCCCCCCATCTAATTTCTGAACAATCCTCTCCAAGAAGTTCTGTCACTCAAGCTTTTGGGGCTCACTATCTGCCATGATCTTTCCTGGAAAAAACACATTTCCAAGGTGGCCTCCAAAGCCAGTCACCGACTGGACATCCTCCGTCGTGCGAAGTCCATCCCTTGGCACACCTCAGCTCCTCACCACATACAAGGCTTTCATCCGTAGCTCAATGGAATACTGATCTCCCCTCTGGGCTGGTGCTCCTTCCTCTGGGCTGGTGCTTTACGCTGTTGAAACCAAAGCTTTCAAAATCATTGGAATCTCCTGCGATGAAGCTATCTCTGAGGGCCTTTAACTCACTCACCGCAGGCAGGTTGGTGGTCTTTCTGTCTTCTACCAACTCCTCTCCGGCCTTGCTCCCCCAGCTCTGTCTGTGCTCTGTCCCCCAAATATTCCTACAGGTCGCACAAGATCTGCCAGCAACCCTCTTATGGTTAAACTGCCAAAATCAAGACTCTCTATGCACCTATACTCTTTCATGCCTCTTTTCTCCCACCTCTGGAACAAACTCCCTCACTCTCTTCAATCCCACTCCTCCCTCCAGGTCTTTAAAACAGCTGTTCACCACCATCTCTTATCTTCCCCCATCCAAAACCTTGATCTTTTCTACCCCTGTTGATTCACCCCAGATCCACTTTTTTGAAATCCTGACTTCTTTCTTTCCTGGAAGTCCAAACAGTGTCCATGTGTTTTATACCTCTCCCATCCCCCACCCCCTTTCCGTGCCGCCTCCCCCTAGCCCTCTCCCTCCCACAGATCTCCCGATGTCCCTGCTCTCTAATGTTGTACTTGTGTGCTTCCTTCTCTCTCTCTTCATCTTGTCTCCCGCTCCCTTTATTGTATCTTTTGTGTGTCAGTTTGTCTTTTTGTCCTCCGTCGCACCGCAGAGCGAAAGTGGGACCATGGTTTTCCCATCCGTGCGTGCGTGCGTGCATGTGTAGGTGCATGCGTGCGTAAACGAACGACCGAATTATAATTTGGTGTGTGGGTGCAACCCACGTCAAAATCTAAGATGGCCGCCGCCATGTATGTCTGAACCTTGTGAGCGGAATATCTTGAAAAATAAGCGAAGTACCAACTTCTATTCTGGTGTGTGGGTGTATCTACGCATAAGGAAGAACGCTATTGAAAATTTGGTCGCCACGTCAAAATCTAAGATGGGCCGCCTTGCGTCTTCCACTTTGTCAACTTACATCACTTCACCCACAGAGGACCTAGGCGTAACGCTTGTTGTGATTAATGTTAGCTCTTGCATGAGCCTCGATCTTGTATGCAAAAACAAAACCAAACATGTCCGATTGAGACAAAACTTTCAGGATAGGAGTAACACCCATGCAGAATTTCTTTATGATAATTGTGACATCATAGGTCACATGGTATAGCAGCCATCTTGGAGTGAAAGCAAATAATTAAAAAATTAGTTCTCAGAAACCGCTGAATGGAAAAAGTTGAAACTTGGCACATTGTCAAGTACTCCCAATGGGGAACAAAAGCTTGATAATGATCACATCGTAGGTGAAGTGGTATACCAGCCAAAAGTGTTTTTATCGAATTCCTTCTCCTAAAAATCTGAAATTGCATGCAGATGATCTATGACCCATTTGTATTGAAATATCAAATTTATGACATCATAGGTCACATGGTTTGGCAGCCATATTGGATTGAAGGAAAATATTAAATAATTATATCTCTGAAACCGCTCACCCTATCGATGCGAAATTTTACAAATATCATCTAGCAGCACTGTTGCATATCGTTTGAAAATGATGATGTCATAGGTCACGTGGTTTAGCAGCCATCTTGGATAGAAAAACGAACCTTATCCAATCAACACGAAACTTCACAAATGTGATCCCCTACCCATACATATGCAGAGTGATGGCATCTACCCATTGTGGGACTATGCGGAGGCATATTGGCAACAGTCGCTTTGTTCTAGTTCAAATTAATTTCACGGGCGCGTTAGTTGTTTTTACGTAAATTTTCATTGACATTTTTATTTCACAGTTTACAGTTATATAAATTACAATTTTCAAATGTCAGATATTGATTGAGGTTTTTTGTTGTTGTTGTTGTTGTTGTTGTTTATATGCGTTTATGGTTTCTTGCGTAAATTTTCATTTATGGGTGCTTTCCGATGGTTCTGTGATTTTTTTTCCCGGTGTACCGGCTTCGATGACCGTCGGCATGCCAAATTTCAGCTTTTTACATCACCCGGAAGCTACTGAACCTTAATATCGGTCAGTGGTTAGAAAGAGTTAGAAGGAAAGAGCTTTAGAAAGAGCTTTATACATACAGTCACGTGAAAAGGTAAGTACACCCCATGTGAGGTTTTGACTTTTTAAACATATTTCAACATACAGCTATTTGATCTTCATTTCAACAATATTGATAGATAAAGGTGATATAATATAACAAATATCATGAAACATTTACATTTTGTAGTCCATTATATAATTTAAATCAACATAAATGCAAATTTCGCATGTGGAAAAAGTAAGTACACCCCTACAGTTATCACTACTTCAAATACCTAAAATTAGAATCAGGTGCACCAGCTCATTTGCAAATGATTAGAACATCGTTGGAGAGGATCTTGGAGGAACCAGTCTTATTTAAACCTCAACATTTAGTTTGGTTTGCTCTTTGTTGTTGAAGTGTGCGGCGTCACCATGCCTAGATCAAAAGAGCTCTCTGAGGCCTTCAGAAAGAAGGTTATAGATGCCTACGAGTCTGGGAAGGGATTTAAAAAGATCTCCAAACAATTTGAAATCAATCATTCGACTGTCCGGAAGATCATCGACAAGTGGAGAAGATTCCAAACAACTGCCAACTTGTTCAGGCCAGGCCGCCACAGCAAGTTCAGCCCGAGAGCAGACTGCAAGATGCTGAAAGAAGTCTCTAAGAACCCCAGAATGTCATCACGGGACCTACAGGTAGCTCTTGCCACTGTTGATGTCAAAGTGCACGAGTCTACCATTAGAAAGAGGCTGCACAAATTTGATCTACATGGGAGGTGTGCCAGGAGGAAACCTTTGCTGTCCAGAAAGAACTTCGGGGCAAGACGAAAGTTTGCCAATGAACACCTAGGCAAAGACCAGCACTTCTGGAACAATGTGCTCTGTCTGGACAGATGAGTCAAAGGTAGAGCTATTTGGCCACAGTACCAGAAGACATGTTTGGCGAAAACCAAAGACAGCATTTGACCACAAGAACCTGATACCAACTGTAAAGCATGGTGGTGGAAATATTATGGTTTGGGGCAGCTTTGCTGCATCAGGGCCTGGGCAGCTCACCATCATAGAATCCACGATGAATTCTTCATTGTACCAGAGGGTGCTTGAGGATAATGTGAGGCCATCTGTCGGAGAGTTGAAGCTCAACCGAAGGTGGACCTTGCAACCTGACAATGACCCGTAAATCTACCAAGGAATGGCTGAAAAGAAAGAAATGGAGGGTTCTGGAATGGCCAAGTCAAAGCCCGGATCTAAATCCCATCGAGATGTTGTGGGGGGATTTGAAACGAGCTGTGCATGCAAGAAACCCCTCAAACATTGCATAGCTGAAAGAATTCTGCATGGAGGAGTGGGCAAAAATTTCTCCCAGTCGATGTCAGAGACTGGTAGACAGTTATAAGAAACGCCTACTTGAGGTTGTTTCTGCCAAAGTGGGAAATACCACCTATTAGAGCCAAGGGTGTACTTACTTTTTCCACATGCGAAATTTGCATTTATGCTTATTTAAATTATACAATGGACTACAAAATGTAAATGTTTCATGATACTTGTTATATTATATCACCTTTATCTATCAATATTGTTGAAATGAAGATCAAATGGCTGTATGTTGAAATATGTTGAAAAAGTCAAAACTTTACATGGGGTGTACTTACTTTTTCACGTGACTGAACATACGGTGCCTTGAGAAAGTATTCACACCCGTTAACTTCTTCTAAAAGTCAGGCTCTAAGCCCTAAGAGGGGTCAAAGTGGGTCCAGGTTTTATCCGCCAATATAGGTATTTGCTTTCCTCTCAGAAACTATACACCCGATTTCGATGGAACTTGACCACAACCTTCATCGCCTGCGATGCTAAAACTAATAGTCCTATTTTCACCCAACTTTGTAGAGTTTCTGAGAACCATCTTGAGAACCAAGGACTCCTGAAGCGTTGCAAATCCCATCAAAAGTTGCATATTAAGTTGGTCAATTTAAAGATCAGAGGTCTTTATGATTCCGGGATCACTACTTTTGACTTCTCAAAAGGTATTCACCTGATTTAGATGTAACTTGGTAGGATTCGTCTCTGCATGGTGCTTTCACATTTTGTTCAAACCATCGGCTAATTTACATATTTTGTGGGTCATCCACGCCTACAAGTGGTTCCCTGGTTCCACCAGGTGAGCACAGGGGCATTGCCCCTATATTTTGCGATAACAGCTGATGAGGCCAGATCGTTTAAGACAGAGCAGCTTTCGGTTTTTATCATATACGTAGAAAACCTCGATCAGAAAACGGTTCCTGTCTTTGTTAATGGCTCATCTTCCCGAAATGCAGAAGGCTATAAAGAAAGCTTTTGGGACAAATGGATAGTAAAATTTGCTGATGGTTGCCCAATCTTGTGATGTTGTTTTGTCAGGACACGTAACTAGGTTTCAGCAGTTAATGAAAGTTGGCCATCTGTTTGCAATGCATGTACATTGTGTGGCACACAAACTCAACCTCATCCTTGTGGAATGCTGTAAATGAGTCATAGTGCTGTGGGATAAATGGAGTTGAGAAATTGTATTCAGTGTTTGCTGAGCCAACCAATGATTAGATGTTTATCGACAGGCAGAGACAGCTTTGCGTCTAAAGCAAAAAGAAATTGTGCAACCAACTAATATAAGTTGGGCATACCGGTGGAAAAGTGCGTTTTCTGATGTCTCAGAGATCTAAGTGAACAAGGCAGGAAGTGGTCAGTCAAAGCAAACGGCCTTTTCAATCTCATGACTGGAGTTTCATTCATTGCCAGCTTCATTATCTTTCAGAATATTTTGAAAGTTATTCATGCCTCTCATAAAGGACTTCAAAGCATCAACACCACGCTTGCAAATGCTACCTCTTGTGGAGAAAATGAAAGTATGCTTTGAAAAACTCAAAAGTGCAGAAGGCTGCAAAGAAATGTGGAAATAAATTACAGAATTCTGTAAAGACCATGACATTGCAGGGCCAGTCAAAGACACATGTAACTCACCAAGATGAAAAAGAGCCGTGAAACTCTCGGCATCTCAAACAACTTTGGGTGAACGAAAGCATGTAGAAGAAGCAACAAATGCACATGAAACACCCGCGACTGTAACTGAACCTTGAAAAAACAGGTGGCATCTGCAGTTGTGCATTCATGTTTTGGATGCCATTGCTGAAAAGTTAGAGAGATTATTCTTCAAAGAACCAACGGAAATTGCTGAAGCGTGTGACTCGGTGTTAAGATGTACCAAAAATGGCATCCATCCGTATCTATTCTTGCAGAGATATGTAGATGCATTCAAAACACTCACGGCACTCGGTAGAGAGTATACTTTGGCCAGACTGAACAGTTTATGTTTTGTATCCCACTGATAGGCCGGATCGGGATTCGGAGCTGAACCAACATATAATCAGCTTTTCTTGTCGCCGAACCAACTCATCCACCAAGTTTTGTCATAAGTCGTCCACAACCTTTTGAAATATTATGCAATATATACACTTTTTGGCCCTATCACTCAATGGTGAAGAATCACTGAAAGAAATTTTCTGATCCGGATCTGGATTCGAATCTTCACCAAAATCGAATACATTCGTCCTTGTCACACCCGAACTAGTCCACCAAGTTTTGTCTGAATACGTCCACAACTTTTTGAGATATTGTGCTATATATCGTTTTTTTTGCCCTATCTCTCATTGTTGAAGAATCACTTTTAAAAATCCTGGGATTCTGATCCGGATTTGGATCTTCACCCAAATCTAATAATTGCGTCCTTGTCAAATACCCAACCTCTTCACCAAATTTCAGTCGAACCCATCCTCGACATTTTGAGATATCCTGTTGACAAACAGACAAACAAAAACATAACCTCCATCCACCTTTGGTGGAGGATGCAATAAAATTGTCTCGGCAGCCTTATGGGCCTCGTGGCACAAGGATCATCATCCATCCACATACAGTACATACTCACCTGATCAAAATCACACACTCACATACGCGCACACTCACACTGTTTACAAGATGGAGAAGAATGGGCTTTAAAAATAGCAAATGGATTTTGAATGTACGTGTATGGTATTATCGGTTTGTGGTGAACCAATAACAGGGAGAACCGATTGACGGAGGACTGATTCCTTTATGGAAATATTTGGCAAAGGGTGATGAGATTTCTGAATAGCAATTTATTGTGGATTAGTCACTGGAACAATCCACACAGAATCGAGTGGTGATAAGACATGGCAAGATGGAGATGCATCGGGAGAGGTCTGTTAAGGAACCCTAACAACTCGCACTGTGCAGAAGTTTGGTTCAGTCACCACTTGAAAATGGCATTAGATCCTGGTCACTTTTTAACGGAAAGGATACACTACAGTGGATTCCGCATAGAGCAGCAAGAATGGTTAACGGGTTTTGCCTTGAGGACGGATGACCAAAGGCTTGTCCTCTTACATCAAAGAAGAGATTACATCGGAGCATGATGGGATTCTGTAAGATGTTAAAGGAGATTGAGAGTCGAGGCAAATTGATTTATTGCGAAGGAACAGAGCTTGCATTTAAGGAGATCGTGAAGCAGAGTTTGGAGGAGGGTATTCTTTTACTTATTTTGTGAAACAATTGAGCGAATAAAGTTGTGGAAGTAAGAATCTACATCACTGATGTTCTCAGTAAGAGTTGAGGCCACCACCCCTAGGAAGCAAGTGCATATGATACTCTTCACCAACAGTCAGTCATCATTACCATTGTGTGAGCTATTTCTGAATTGCCCTCTCACTTTTGGTATACAGTATTTTCACCTGAATGAATTTCATCAAACGAGGTAGCAAGTTCAACTTTCTATTTTACTCTAAATACCAGGTCTAAGGCCCGAGCTTGAACTTACCACCAATCAGAGAAGTAGACATATACTCAACTGCTAAATGCGTGGAGTTAGGAAGATGTAGATGGCTGGAAAGAACAGGCTGAAAGTTTGATTTGTCACACTCACACACTCATCACCATCTGTTGCCTGGGATCTCACCTGTCATTTCTCACTTTGATAGTTTAAAACAGTACTAGGCACACTGAAACATGGAAAAAGTGCCAGGTCCAGGTAACATACATGCTGAGCAGCTGGTCCATGCTAGTCCTCTATTTCCTGAATGGTTTAGATGTTTCATGTCACAGACTCACAGTGCTTGGCAACAGCAAATGTCCCTCAACTATGCAACAGAGCCAATGTCCTAGCTATTTTGAAGCCACACAAGCGAAGCAATGACCCAAAGAGCTACTGCTCTGTCTCTCGCTTATTGGTTGTATTTAAACTAATGGAATTGCTGATATACTGAGTCGGACTGAGCCACTGTTGGAGAATGTTGTACCCAATGAGCATGCTGGTTTTAGAAAGAACCGGAGCATTAAAGACCAAGTGCTGGCAGCCACAGACTACATCAAGGCTTTTTTTGAAGCCAATCGGAAATGTGGTGCTCTGTTCATCGACCTCACTTCAGCTTATGTCTGTCTGGAATCATGGGCTTCTTGACAAGATGCACAATGTTCTCCAGGATCGTCTAATATTGCATGTGATCAGTTAAATCATCACTAATCATTGCTTTTGGGTCATGCTGAATGGACAATGGACATGCTGAAAGAACTCTTAAAAACGGCAGCCCACAAGGATCTGTTTTGTCCCCCGCACTCTTCAACTTGTATATGGCTGAATTGCCACAGACTTCTAGCATTACGCTCACCTGTATCAATAACCTGCCAATGTTTATTACTGGTAGGACGTTTGAAGAGGTACTGCAGACTCTGGCACAGGGTATCAAAACCATGCACACCTACTGTACTACCATCAATGGCAACTCCGTCTCAACATACAAAAGAGCATCCTTTTGGATTTCCACCTGAACAACAGAGAAACAGGCAGACGACATGAATAGTTCCCCTTCCCTTTTCCAGTATCCCAACCTGTATGGTGGTAAAACTGGACAGAACCCTAACCTTTCGCCAGCACACAACAGAAAATGTAGCCGAGAAAATAGCAGCTCGTGCCAATCTACTGTGGAGGCTCTGCAGCCATGACTGGGGAGTTGACTTCATAACTCTGCGCTCTTCCACACTTGCACTGTTGTATGCCCCTGAAGAGTACTGTGGATCTGTTTGGGTAGGAGCACACACACACACACACACACACACACACATGGATGTACAGCTCAACTCTGCCCTGCGAGTGATCAGCGGTTACTCACGACCAAAACCGGCTCATGACCTACCTATGTTGGCAGGCATCCCACCTCACATCTACAAAGTGAAGCTGCAACCAAACAGGCTGCCTTCAAAGCAGCTGAGCAACATGCACAGCATCTCCATCACAGAATCCTCGGAGAATTGACAGTTCAATGACTCAAGAGCCGCAAACCTTTCATCGTAGAGGCTCAACATTTCATCGTGTCGAAAAACAGACAGGGCAGACAACAGTGGCTCCTCGGTGATTGGAGAAGGCAACAGTTTGTTGGTAGATTGCAACAAATGCTGCCAATCTCTAACACCCCTACTGGCTACCACCTACCACACAAGGAGTGGTTCCGTCAGATCCATCTTCATAAGGTTGTTGGGCATGCATGCACTTCTGAAACCTGCACGACACTGCAGCTTGTGGCTGCGGTGAGATACAGACAGGACAGCAGACCACTTGATGGAATGCCCCATACACCACCTTGAGGAAGGATGGAATTTACTGCAACAGCTCACTGCACAAGCCCAGGAGTGGCTGAGGACTACCCATTTCACCAGATAGTCCACTCCATTCAAACCAAAACATATGTAGAAGAAGAAGAAGAAGAAGAACCAGACACACATACATCCACATGACCCACACACACCACCTGAATGTGAACAAAAGATAACTTTTTAACCTGATTGTTTATAGTTGTGTTCTGCATTTTGAAGTGCATAAGTGTTGCCTCATATTGCTGGGGTGCCATGTTGTCTCAGGGTGGGGTGGGTCGTGACACAGGCTTCTTCTTCTTCATTCGCATACAGCAAAAGGCAGCGACATCATTGGCTGACGATGTGGCTGTGCGGCATCATTGGCTGACCGCTGATGCAATTCCCTCTGCTGGTTAGGGCAGGATTTTGTAATTTGGCCAAGGTGCTGTGGATAGCTCACCTACTCTTCACGAAGGATGCCTTGGGATATTTTAAAATCGACCAATGAATGCTGGCAGACTCCTGTTTAATGTCCATCCATTGTAATGTCCGTCCATTTTCAATCCTGACAAATCTCACACTCTTACAATGTCTCTCCGAAAAGACCAACAGGACAACCCTCCCATCCACTTTCTGAATAATCCTCTCCAAGAAGTTCTGTCACTCAAGCTTTTGGGTCTCACTATCTGCCATGATCTTTCCTGGGAAAACCACATTTCAAATCTGGCCTCCAAAGCCAGTCGCCGACTGGGCATCCTCCGTCGTGCGAAGTCCTTCCTTGGCACACCTGAGCTCCTCACCACATACAAGGCTTTCATCCGCAGCTCAATGGAATACTGCTCTCCCCTCTGGGCCGGTGCTCCTGCCTCACACCTAGCTCGTCTTCACGCTGTTGAAACCAAAGCGTTCAGAATCATTGGAATCTCCCGCGATGAAGCTAACTCCAAGGGCCTTTCACTCGCTCACCGCAGGCAGGTTGGTGGTCTTTCCGTGTTCTACCGACTCCTCTCCGGCCTCCCCCCCCCCCCCCCCCAGCTCTCTCTGGGCTCTGTCCCCCAAATATTCCTACAGGTCGCACAAGATCTGCCTGCAACCCTCTTATGGTAAAACTGCCAAAATCAAGACTCTCTGCTCACCTTCACTCCTTCATTCGTCTTTTCTCCCACCTCTGGAACAAACTCCCTCACTCTCTTCAATCCCACTCCTCCCTCCAGGTCTTTAAAACAGCTGTTCACCACCATCTTTTATCTTCCCCCATCCAAAACCTTGATCTTTTCTACCCCAGCTAATTTCACCCCAAATCCACTTTTTCGAAATACCAACTTCTGTCCTGGAAGTCCTTGGTGTCCTTGTGTTTTATACTTCTCCCCCCCCCCCCCCCCCTTCCTATGCGTCCTCCCCCGAAGCCCTCTCCCTCCCTCATATCTCCCGATGTCCCTGCTCTCAAATGTTGTGTTTGTGTGCTTCCCCTTCTCTCCCCATCTTGTCTACCGCTCCCTCTTTTTATATATTTTGTTTGTCTGTTTGATTTGTTTGCGTGATAAATGTTAGCTCTTTCACGAGCCTCGATTCTGTATACAAAAAAAATATAAAAATCCAAGGGACGGCACAGGGTCCTCATCCCATTGGGGTTGGCTGGGACACATTACACTGACGAATCATTCTGCCTGTGAAACACCGGATGACAGTTTATAGCTGGGTCGAGATTCAAACCCAGGCTAGTTAACCTAGATGCGAATGTGCGTACCTCGAGGCCATCCGTCTAGGCCTTCTATTGGTTCAAACTTGTGGGCAAATAATTAAACTGTGCATGCTACCAAAACAAGTTGTAAAAATGCTGTACGATTATGTGTAGTATAGTTCAAGTCTGAAAATGCATGACAATGCAAAACGACTCAACTACACATTGTCCTTTGATTCTGGCATGGTGGTCCTTGCTTTCATGCCTGCCCCACCACCGGATGAGCCACAGGCAAGGCCCGAATAACAGCCATTACGAGCCATTCCACAGGAAAGGGAAGATTTTGGAACCACAATTAGAGTAGCTCTTCATTTTGGGTCAAACTATTAAGAGCTGAGGCAGACACTTGAAATTGTTGCTTCCATCCAAATTGGACTCTGCACAATGGCAAAATTAAATAATGAGGGGCTATCTATTTATTATATATGAAGATGCATGTATGGTGATAAATTGATAAAAGGAGGGTGATTGGAGAAATAGAAAGGAGGTTCGGGGTAATGTTGGAGAAGAGAAAAAAGCTTGGGAAGCGGAGTGGTGAGGGAATGGAAGGAGCACATGTTGTGTTGGAGGGATGAGCGGGGCGTTGAGAGGTGTGGCGGAGGGGAGGTCCGTGGTATTTGCACACTCTAATAAATACCTGGCCTCAAACATAACGTTGTGCAACTAGGATTTTCCCATTTGTTGTTGGTTAAAAGTATGACCACTTCACTGCAAACCAAGTTTGTACTCCGACTGATTGCAGCCATTGTGTTTATCTCACTTTGTCTGTGTGCAAAATCACTGCAACGACCTTTCATGTAAACCTCCCAAAGGCTTCGCACATGACACACCCATCTCCGAAGCATTTGCGTTTTCTTCCACACCGAATACACAGCTCGGGTCAACCACAACCTATTCTTTCATAGCAAAGCATAGTAAATGGTGTAAAACGTTTGCGTCAGTTCCTCCTCTTACGAGCGGCCATGGATTTGGTTTGACGGAACGTCTCATCTCATTGAAAATAAAACTCTTTTTGGTTTTGCTTCTGTTTGATTCACCATTTGACACCAGAGGGTGCTCCATAACGAGACTTTGCAGAATCGCATATGATTCTTTTTACGTGACTTTCACTTTCACAACAATATCAAAGGAAACCAACGGGTAGGTAACTTCCCTCGGTCATCTGTTCAATCCTACTCTTCCCTCCAGGTCTTCAACCACATGGTGCACTGCCATCCTTACCCATGATATTTTCTATCTGACCATTGGGCCCATCAAAGGCTGCATTATTATTGCCAACCTATGGATCTTTTCCTTTTCGTCCTCTATCCTTTTAAATGTTGAGCGACAAGCTTAAGGAGGCAGCACATACCATTTTGAACGCCTTTGGTGTGACTCCGCCAGGGTTTTGTAGTACTGACCTCCCAGACTTGGAGCAATTTAGTACCATTCTCTTTGCTCGTCCATGAGCCTCGATCTTGGATGCAAAAAAAATAACAAGGAGAATTTCCCTCCTCTTCTGTCTCACGCAATGGCGATGAGCAACTTCGTGCAAAAAGCAAGAAACGGACATCGTTGATTGCTGCGAACTTTGGATGTCTGATTGTGGAACCTGGTCCCCATGTTTAATCTGTGGGGAAAAGATAGCGCAGGGCACGACGGGCTTGTTGCGGCCGTGAGACTGCAGATGTTTGCTCGGGCGCCAGACGGATTGTTAACATGCCATTCTTCGAGCTCCCTCGTAAAATCGGACATAAAATGACAGTGACAGGTTACCTTTCATCGCAACCTCACTCTCACCACACCCGAGACCAGAAAATAGCAAGACGCGCGTAACGCGCTGTGGCCTGGCAGTGTGAGCATCAGGAGCAAACAAACCAGGTGCATGACGATGGCGGACGCTCCCATCAGACAGAGACACACTCCATCTTTAAAGAAGCAGCGTCGCAGCGACGACTGCAAAAGAAATTGTCTTGTTTGAGCGGAAAAGGAACTTTTTTTTCCTCATCGTGTTTATTTTGCAGGCCGGTCACACTTAAGGGTTTTAACGCGAGAACATTTGCCTGTTGCAGAATTTTGCTTGCTTATAAATAATCTGAGGAAGAAGAAGAATTATTTTTTTTGTATATCCCTAACCCCTAACCATAACCCTAACCCTAACAACTCAGCTTATAAATAATCTGAGGAAGAAGAAGATTTTTTTTTTGTATACCCCTAACCCTAACCATAACCCTAACCCTAACAACTCAGCTTATAAATAATCTGAGGAAGAAGAAGAATTTTTTTTTGTATACCCCTAACCCTAACCATAACCCTAACCCTAACAACTCAGCTTATAAATAATCTGAGGAAGAAGAAGAATTTTTTTTTGTATACCCCTAACCCTAACCATAACCCTAACCCTAACAACTCAGCTTATAAATAATCTGAGGAAGAAGAAGAATTATTTTTTTTGTATACCCCTAACCCCTAACCATAACCCTAACCCTAACAACTCAGCTTATAAATAATCTGAGGAAGAAGAAGATTTTTTTTTTGTATACCCCTAACCCTAACCATAACCCTAACCCTAACAACTCAGCTTATAAATAATCTGAGGAAGAAGAAGAATTTTTTTTTGTATACCCCTAACCCTAACCATAACCCTAACCCTAACAACTCAGCTTATAAATAATCTGAGGAAGAAGAAGAATTATTTTTTTGTATACCCCTAACCCTAACCCTAACCCTAACCCTCACAACTCAGCTTATAAATAATGAGGAAGAAGAAGAATTTCTTTTTTTGTATACCCCTAACCCCTAACCATAACCCTAACCCTAACAACTCAGCTTATAAATAATGAGGAGGAAGAATTATTTTTTTTGTATACCCCTAACCCCTAACCATAACCCTAACCCTAACAACTCAGCTTATAAATAATCTGAGGAAGAAGAATTATTTTTTTTGTATACCCCTAACCCCTAACCATAACCCTAACCCTAACAACTCAGCTTATAAATAATCTGAGGAAGAAGAAGAATTATTTTTTTTGTATACCCCTAACCCTAACCATAACCCTAACCCTAACAACTCAGCTTGTAAATAATCTGAGGAAGAAGAATTATTTTTTTTGTATACCCCTAACCCCTAACCATAACCCTAACCCTAACAACTCAGCTTGTAAATAATCTGAGGAAGAAGAATTATTTTTTTTGTATACCCCTAACCCTAACCATAACCCTAACCCTAACAACTCAGCTTGTAAATAATCTGAGGAAGAAGAATTATTTTTTTTGTATACCCCTAACCCCTAACCATAACCCTAACCCTAACAACTCAGCTTATAAATAATCTGAGGAAGAAGAATTATTTTTTTTGTATACCCCTAACCCTAACCATAACCCTAACCCTAACAACTCAGCTTATAAATAATCTGAGGAAGAAGAATTATTTTTTTTGTATACCCCTAACCCCTAACCATAACCCTAACCCTAACAACTCAGCTTATAAATAATCTGAGGAAGAAGAATTATTTTTTTTGTATTCCCCTAAGCCTAACCATAACCCTAACCCTAACACTAACAACAAACAACCCTAACAACTTATAAATAATCTGAGGACGAAGAAGAATTTTTTTTTTTTGTATATCCCTAACCATAACCCTAACCCTAATCCTAACAACTCAGCTTATAAATAATCTGAGGAAGAAGAATTATTTTTTTTGTATTCGCCTAAGCCTAACCATAACCCTAACCCTAACCCTAACTCTAACTCTAACCCTAACAACCCTAACCCTAACCTTAACAACCCTAACCCTAACCCTAACAACCCTAACCCTAATAAAAGGGAATTCGATGAAGAATAACCTGTATAAACCTCACGTGGATTTGCAAAAGCTGACATAAACAATCACTTGATCAGCTCTTTCAGACTTGCTTGTCATAAGATCTCTTTTTGTGCTAAGCAGGTGAAATTACAGACGTCTAACGACCCTAGTTATTCCATTCTTCTTGTGGGGTGGCCTTGTGCCAATTAGATTTGGGCAACGTTTGTGGACCAAGTGTTTCACGAACTGCCTGCCCAGACATGATGATCGAAAGATGCAGGAATTTGTACTTTGTTCAGAATGCCGGCGATAACTCCCCTCTTATTCTTTAACGGCCACAATTATTCCCACGTTCTTGTGGGTTTGGCCGAGGGAAGCTTGGCCCAAGTCTCATGAACCGCCTGGCCAGGCCTGACATATTTGGCTAAGGTTAGGACAGGAATTTGGAATTTGGCCATGGTGCCGCTGATAGCTTGCCTTGGCGATAACTTCCATACTCTTAGCAAAAGACACAGTGGGATATTTAACATCCAGCAACGACCAATGTTGGCAGACGGGTCCTTTGGCTTAAGGTCCAACCGATGTGCAGCACACGTTGGTGCATCACCCTACACAGCTGGGCCGACATTCAAACCGAAGACGGACAAATACGTTCACCTCAACGCTATCCTGATATCCTTCTTAAAGGTTCCATTAGTAAACGAAACTACATTTAATAGAAGAAAGACTCCTTGGTTAGTTGGGTCCTGGTCAAATGACCATTCTCAATATGGACTTGGCACCACATGTAGACCAGACAAGCAGATTCCCTTCGCCCTGAAGCTCTTTAAGGGTATTTAGGGTCTTTAAAGCTCTTCAGAGTCTTTTGGGTCTTCGAGGTCTTGAAAGTTATTTTAGGTCCTCTGAGTGTTTAAGGGTCTTCGGGGTTTTTAAGGTTTTTTTTTTTAAAGGATTTACCAAGTGACTTGCTTCATTCACAGCAGAGTGCTCAACACCGCTTAACAAATGGCGGACTCCATGTAAACAAGGCTTTCATGGAACTCGAGCAAATGCTGTCCAGGCCATCATTTTTAGTTTTACTCTATCTTCTTGTGACAACAACTTCACCAAAGAAATTGATTGTTAGCAACGGCTACAGATGGTATTGTAATGAGGAAAAGAAAGATAAACAAGGAGCTGATATTGTATGTCCCCTGCCTTCCCCATTTCATTTATTATTTTCTAGGTACATCAAGACATACCTTGTGCCCCTGCAGGATTGCTAAAAAGTGAATTTAATTGAATATCGAGTAGCACTTCTGGTTAGAGTTGAAAGATGTAGATGGCTGGAAAGCAACATGGTAAAGAAAGATAAAACTGCAAAAGTTTCCATAAAACCTGGCCACAGGACATTTTGCTTGCTCCGCTTGCCAAGTAGCTAGGTAGGCATTTGATATGGAATGGCTGACTTGGCAAGCGGATAGCATGCCACTTGCTAACTGAACCACGGCCTAAGAAACTTCAGATGTAAGATGTAGTGTTCGACCATATTGGTTATTTACATCAATAAAAAAAGCAGCATCTTGCTATATATTAACCTGTGTTGATCCGATTCAGCCGTTTTGGGCCTACCTTTGCTAAACATTCGTTTGTACACAGTGGCCAGGGAAACTTGTGACTGGGTGGTGTTGAAGAAAGAAGGAGGAAGCGGCTGAGGAGGGGAGAGTGGAAATGCCCTTTGGCACCCCTGCCCTTAGGGCCCTGACAGTTGTCCTAACACTCTGTTGCTTCCTGCCATCTCATACTCGGGACTTCACCATTGAAGACCTTACTCACCTGTATCCCTCAAGTGAGTTCCTGTATCCATGTATTGGTGATTCTATCATACTGACAACGTCTTTGTTTCTGTCTTTGATTGACCGATGTCTCATCAGACGGTATTGCCTGAGTAGACATATGGGTAGTACCATAAAACACCCTGGTCTCTGCCAATGCATTAAGTAAAACTGTAAATGTGGAATAATATGTTCTTTAAATGTTGTTATTCCCAATCTTCATCTCAAGTGATAACACGTTAATTTGGGAATGAATATCCACAACGTGATATTATTGTCTGAAGGTGGATGCTGTCTGTTGCACTTCTTAGTCAACCAGGAGTCTGTCATCTTGACAAGAGTAAGGTCGATTACGGCACACTTTGGCCAGAATAATAGGGAGCAGAAGTTTGGAATGTGTACAGACTTGGGGAAAATGGCAGGAGCATAGAAAATGCCCCTTTATATAGTACGAGCAAAAGTACCCGGCGTTGCCGGGGAACTTGAGTTGCTTCCTGACGGGAAATATTAATGAGGGGGAGAGGAGAGGGGGAGGTAGAGATGGGTGAGGAGAGAACGAAGGGGAAGGGAAAGGGGGAGGACAAGGGAAGGGAGGGGGAAGGAAAGGGAGTCGAGTGGAGTGGGTGGGGGAGAGAAATAAGTGAGGGAGGAGCGAAGAAGGGAAGATGGCGGGGAGAGAGGAGCAGGGAGGAGAGAGAAAAGTGAAGGAGGGTTGAGCGGGGGCTATATCGCACAAAAATGTTAGTCAATGAAAAACTGGGCACGTGAAATCAAAACAGCAGCTCTGTCTACTGTAACGCCATGGCTTGCTGCAAAAACAGCCTAAATAGTGTTCACCAAGTGGTGGTTCACCTCATTAAGCATATTCAAAAAGGGTGTTATAACACACCCAAACTTCCCTGGCCTTGTGACTAATCAATTAAGTACACAGGCATTTTTCACTTCATTTGTAGAGCCCTCGCCAAGAAGCTTAAGCACTCCAGCAAGCACTCCAATGGAATGGGTGATAAGGAATGGCTGGCTTAAGCCTAAGTCACACATAGGCGGATATTTTGGCGACTGCCAGCGATCAAGATTTTTCCGCGACTACTGGCGATTTCGGGCGGTCAAATATGGTCAGGCGGCAGTATGGCGACTGCAGGCGACCACATTGCGACTGCATTGCGACGACGCCCCAAGTGGGATGGCGACTGTTTAAGATCGACGACGACTGCATTGCGGATGCACGGCGGCAGCGTGGCGACAGTCTGGCGGCTAGATTACGACCGATGGCGGATCGCGGCGACTGCATTGGGGCCGGGTGGCGGTTTACTCCGACGTCCGCAAGACTGCAATAAGACCGCCGGCGATTGGAGACGATTCACACAACTTTTTAAATCTTTATCTCTCTATTTTACATTTCACTTTATTCATTTCAATGATGTATGACATGAAGCATAAAGATGTTTGATGTACAATAAGAAAGTTAATAAAGATGTATCATTGTAATGTAATAATCAAACTTTTCTGCAGGGAGAGAGAATGGAAATAAAGTCCAACAAATTATTTCCACTGGTCCCAAGTCCCATAAATAAAGTTTCCAAAGGACCAAAGTCCCAAAAATAAAGTTCCCAAAAGTCCCAAGTCCAAACAATAAAGCCATATCCTTGTCGGCACCACAGGACCTCACTCCACGAGACCCTCACACCATCCTGTCTTGCCATGGAATCGTGGTATTAAAGCGCGGCGTTACGCGCGCTGCTTGTGAGCAAGGAGGAAGCGGACAAGCGGTAACATATAAACGTCTTTATTGTAAGAGCACACTGTAACACTGAACTGCTCCGGGCTGGGCGCCCGGTGTATATCATGAGGCCACGCCTACCCCTCGGGCGTGGCCACCGCCCACTTGGTGCGTGGAATGATGTCACCACGCCAGTGGGCTTTTGTGTCCGCCACACGCGCCCCCCCAGAATTCCCGCGCACCTGGAGGGCCAGTTTGCGGGGCAGACGAATGACCCGGCCGAAGCGCCCCCTGGCGATCGGCGGCGTCCGGGGTGCAGGGATGCCAGGTGGGATGCCCCTGGCTGCCCCTGGGATGGGTGCAGGACCGGGGGGCGGCGTCGCGGTGGGGCTGGGCGGTGCCGGGGGTCCGCCCGCAGGAGGGCGGCCCCGACGTGGGGGTCGGGCCACTGGCGGTGGATGGTCCACATCGAGGTGGGCCGGCTTGAGGCGGTCTACCGAAACGCGGTCAGGAGTACCGCCGATGTCCAGGGTGAAGTGCTTCGCCCCGGTCTCCAGCACGCGGAAAGGCCCGTCGTACGGGGGCCGCTGTGGTGTCCGATGGGCATCGTGGCGGACGAAGACGTACTCCGCCGTGCGAAGCTCCGGGGCGACGTGCGTCAGTGGGTGCCCGTGGCATGCCGTTGGCACCGGGGCGAACCTCTGGGCGGTCTCTTGCAGAGCGGAGCGCTGCTGTGCCGCGGACCATGGTGCCGTGGAGGAACTCGCCCGGCACCCGCAGCGGTTGCCCGAAGACCAACTCCGCCACGGATGCGCGCAGGTCCTCCTTGGGCGCCGTCCGGAGGCCCAGCAGGACCCAGGGGAGCCTGTCGACCCAGCCACCGTCGCGGAGGGTGGCCCGGAGCGCGGCCTTCAATGAGCGGTGAAATCACTCACACAGGCCGTTAGCCTGGGGGTGGTAGGCCGTGGTTCGGTGCAGCCGGACCCCGAGCCCCTGTGCAACCGCCCCCCAGAGCTCCGAGGTGAACTGGGGGCCGCGGTCGGATGAGATGTCTGAGGGGGCGCCGAACCGGGCGACCCAGGTGGCGATGAAAGCCTGCGCGACATCGGCCGCCGTTGTCGACGCCAAGGGCACGGCCTCCGGCCACCGGGTGGTGCGGTCCACCATGGTGAGGACGTAGGTGAAACCCCGCGAGGGGGGCAGAAGTCCCACCAGGTCCACGTGGACGTGGTCAAACCGGCGTTCCGGCACCGTGAACGGGGCCAATGGGGCCTGGGTGTGCCGGTGCACCTTGGCGCGCTGGCACGCGAGGCACGTCCTGGCCCAGCCGCGGACGGCCTTCCGGAGGCCATGCCAGACGAACTTGTCGGCGATCAGCCTTTGGGAGGCCCTCGCGCCCGGGTGGGACAGGCCGTGGATGGCGTCAAACACCTGGCGCTGCCAGCCCGCGGGCACGATGGGGCGAGGACGCCCGAGGGAGACGTCGCACAAGAGGGCCGTGCCCGCGCCGTCGAACGGCACCTCGGTGACGCGGAGGCCCGTGACGGCGGTCCGCAAGGCCTGGACGTCGGGGTCAGCGGCCTGGTCCACTGCCATCCGGGCATAGTCGATGCCGAGGTGGACTGCGTGGGCGACGGCCCGGGAAAGGCAATCCGCCACCGGGTTGTCCTTCCCCGCGACGTGCTGGATGTCCGTCGTGTACTCGGACACGGCCGAGAGGTGACGCTGCTGCCGGGCCGACCACGGCTCGGTGACCTTGCCCATCGCGAAGATCAGCGGCTTGTGGTCGACGAAGGCAGTGAACGCACGGCCCTCGAGCAGATGGCGGAAGTGCCTGACCGCCAAGTGAAGTCCGAGCAACTCGCGGTCGAAGGTACTGTAACGGCGTTCGGGCGGGCGAAGCTGCCGGCTAAAGAACGCCAGCGGTTGCCAAGCTCCACGCACCCATTGCTCGTGCACCGCGCCCACCGCGTAGTCCGAAGCATCGGTGGTGAGGGCGATCGGTGCATCGGGCGCCGGGTGCGTGAGCATGGTGGCGTTAGCCAAGGCGAGCTTCACGCCCGTGAACGCCGTGTCCATCTGCTCGGTCCAGGTAACGTCGCCTTTGCCCGGCTTACCTCGGAGAGCTTCGTGCAGGGGGCGCAGGAGCTGGGCGATACGGGGCAGGAACCGATGGTAAAAGTTCACCATGCCCAGGAACTCCTGCAGCCCTCTGATCGTGCGGGGGCGCGGAAACCCCTTCACCGCCTCCACCTTGGCCGGCAGGAGGACGGCTCCGTTCCTGGTGACACGGTGCCCCAGAAAATCGATTGTGGCGGCACCGAACCGGCACTTTGCGGGGTTCACAATCAGGCCATGCTGGCCCAGGCGTTCGAAGAGCGTGCGGAGGTGGCGTAGGTGCTCTTCGCGGGACGCGCTGGCGACGAGGATATCGTCCAGGTAGACGTAGACAAAATCCAAGTCGCGCAGGACGCTGTCCATCAGTCGCTGGAACGCCTGAGCCACATTCTTCAGACCGAAGGGCATGCGCAGGAACTCGAAGAGTCCGAATGGCGTGATGACCGCCGTCTTCGGGACGTCCTCCGGCCTGACGCGGACCTGATGGTAGCCGCGTATGAGGTCCACCTTCGAGAAGAAGGACCTGCCCGCCAAACGGGCGGAAAAGTCCTGAATGTGGGGGACGGGGTAGCGGTCGGGAGTCGTGGCGTCATTGAGACAGCGATAGTCCCCGCACGGTCGCCATCCCCCGCTGGGCTTTGGCACGATGTGCAGCGGCGACGCCCAAGCGCTCTCTGAGCGCCGAACGATGCCGAGTCGCTCCAGGGTAGCGAACGCCGCTTTTGCCACCGCCAGCTTCGTCGGCTCGAGGCGGCGTGCCCGGGCGTAGACCGGTGGCCCGACGGTGGGGATGTGATGGGCCACCCCGTGCTTGACGGCCCCCGCCAAGAAGGTGGGCCGCGTGAGGGCCGGGAAGCCGGCGAGGAGGCGGGTGAATGCGTCCGCTGCCGGAAGCGTACAGACCAACGTGGCCGGAACCGAATCGTTTGGCAAGCCGCTTGGCAAGCCTCTCGTTGAGCTGGGCAACGCACAAGCGAGCGAGCTGAACGTCTCGGCCTGGACAAGCCGTCTGCGCTTGACGTCGACCAGGAGCCCATTAGCGCACAGGAAGTCCGCGCCAAGCAGTGCCATGGGCACGTCGGCGGTGACGAACGTCCATCGGAAAACCTGCCCTCCAAACCGCAGAGAGAGGCAGCGTTTTCCGTACGTACGGATGGGCGTCCCGTTCGCGGCAAGCAGTGCGGGGCCCCCACCCGCGGCGTGCTTGTCTGACGTGCCGGCGGGAATGACACTCACCTGCGCTCCCGTGTCGCACAGGTAACGGCACCCGGAGAAGGTGTCCGTTATGAACAGCAGGCTGCTCGAACGGCCGGCGCTCATCGCCACTATTGAGTGCCGGCCCGGGCGTTTCCCGACCCGTTGAAGGAGCACGGCGGATGACACCGCCGAGCTTCGTGGCCGAACTTGGCGTGGAACCAGCACCAGGTGGTGGAGCTGGAGGAGCGCGGCTGGCTCCGCCAGGTCGGTGGAGTTGGCGGGTTTCCCCGTGGTGGCGGTTTTCGCCGCGGCGGTGGCCGGGGCGTGGCGGCGTTCACGAGGTGCGTATCAGCATGCTGCGTATGCTGTAGAAGCTGATGCTGTGGAACATGCTGCTGAACATCAGCCTCAAGGGCCGTGACGGCCACGCCGACGCTCGCCCGCGTGTCCGAAGCGGCGAAGTACCTGTCCGCCTCGGCTGCCAATGCTCGGGGTTCCGTTAGCTCAGTCCCGGCCAACGCGAGGCGAACCTGCGCTGGAAGTTGGCGCCGGAAAAGCGCCCGGAATAGCGAACCGGGGGCTTCGTCGCCCAACAATGACAGCATATGGTCCATTCGGACCGATGGGCGCGTGTCGCCGAGCTCGGGGAGATCCAGGAGGCGGTCGGCCCGTGCGTCGTCTGTGAGGCCGAACGTGGCTAGGAGTAGTCGCTTGAGTGCCTCGTACTTGTGGCCGTCCGGTGGGTGGCGAAGGACGGACACAACTCGAGCGGCCGTGCTGGGCCCGAGGGAGGCGACGACATGGCAGTAGCGCATGTCGTCGTTGGTGAGGCGCCGAAGCTGAAATTGGGCTTCGGCTTGAACGAACCAGACTTCGGCCTGTGCCTCCCAAAATTCGGGAAGTTTAATCGCCATTGCCTTGTCGTTGGCCATTGCAATGGCGTCGTGTTCGGAAGGATCGCTACGGCAGATCCAACGTCGAGGGGTCACCAGTAAAGCGCGGCGTTACGCGCGCTGCTTGTGAGCAAGGAGGAAGCGGACAAGCGGTAACATATAAACGTCTTTATTGTAAGAGCACACTGTAACACTGAACTGCTCCGGGCTGGGCGCCCGGTGTATATCATGAGGCCACGCCTACCCCTCGGGCGTGGCCACCGCCCACTTGGTGCGTGGAATGATGTCACCACGCCAGTGGGCTTTTGTGTCCGCCACAGTATGTCATAATGCAGTCGCCAGGCAGTCGTATCTCTGTCGCCAATGGCCGTAACTCGGCCGCCACTAGTCCTACTGCTGTCGTCGTCAGTCTCCCATAGCCGCAGGGGAGACATGGCAGTTCTTCTATAGTCGATATGCAGCCGCAACAGTGTCGGCCCGTAGTCGGGAAGATGCCGCAGGAAGGCCGTATGGCATTCGCATCTCTGCCGTGCTAGCTGGTGGGGTGATTGCGGAAGACTATGAGCAACTGGGTTGCGGCCGCTTTACGGTCTTATTACGGATACCGACGACAGCATGGCGGTTCCATCACGACAGCACGGCGGATCTTTTTTGAGGACGACTGAGCGCGCCGTTTTTAAACATTTAAAAAAATATTTGGCCCCTTTGCGGCTCTTGCCGACTGCAGCCGACCTGGGGAGGATAACCACGACTACAGAAGACCGTCCATTACGGTTTCATTACGATTGTCGGCGGGTGGTGGCGATTTTTCCAGTCGCCAGTAGTCGCCGACAAATCCGCCTATGTGTGACTTAGGCTTTAGCAAGCGATAGCAAGTTGATTGCTTCTGGTTGAAATGGCCAAGGAATTTTAAAAACAGATCGATTTCAAGCAGCAAATAACGTGGAAACCATGGAGAGCAGACAAATTCTAAAAAGGGTGTTACAACACACCCAAACTTTCCCAGCCTTGTGACTAAAAACAAAAAGGGAACTCTGTCTACTGTAATGTCATGGCTTGCAAAAGCAGCCTGAATAGCGTTCACCAATCGCTAGATATGGTAAATTTTGTCAGATTTCACTCCAGACTTGGACATTATTTAGTCTCCAGCATCCAATCCTCATATCCGAATCCAGATTTTGATGATATGTTTCAATTATGTAATGATAAATCAATCGTGATTCCAAGGCAAGGCACATTTGAGTAGGCCAAAACAAAATGGCAGCTTAAGAACCCAGTGAGGTGTGGTGGGCTGACCAAGATGGCGGACCGCCATATTGGTAAGCCACCACATCGGGTTTTTACGGCGTAGCCCATCGCGCAAAGCCGTCTAGAACAGTGTTTGTGCATCTCTATGTATGTCTGTATGTCCCCTCAAACGTATACCAATCAGAGCTGAGGATCTTGTCACATGACAGGGTGATGTGATTACGTCTGATTTCATTATGGCGTATGACGGCTGACTCCACACACCGCCATTTTGATTGCAATTTTGTTCAGGCAAACCATGTCGTCGAACCTGTCATATATCACAATCGCCATGCTCTACCTTTATGTTTTTCATTCATTGTAAAACACAAACAAACCGATTGTTAAAATGACCATCAAATATCGAAAGCATAGACGTTACGGCTCTTACAACAATACAGTATGGAAAGGTCTTAGGCTTCATGCCTCACCTTCGGACCGCTTCGGACAAATTAAGCCCAGGTTTCTTAATACAGTAGTGTATCGTTTCAGTAGTATCGTTTTCTTATTATAATAATAATAATAATAATAATAATAATAATAATAATATAGTAAATATAACCATAACACTTTTATCCCAATGTCGTGACTGCAAAGTTAGTGGATTGAAGCGGTGTATGGTTCATGAATCAATGATGAGCGGTGTTCGGCAATAATATTCATAACCGTAGAACGAATATTCTACATATTAAAGTAGCGGCAGTTTTGTGTCCATTACGTCTATGATGTCACCGACATTTTAATTTACTAGTACACCCGCTCATTACGGGAGCTGCAGGAAGGGTCATTCCTCTTTGGGGTATAAAGATTACAGTCGATCTATGGTCGGGTCTCAATAATATTGGGTGTGTGTTCATTTAACAAGGTTCTTGTGGAGAGATTGCCAAGTGGTTTAAGCATTCGAGCAAGCACTCCATTCAAAACCCTGAAGAAACGGCTGGCTTGGCAAGCGCTAGCTAGCTGCTTGGTAAATGAGCACACCTCCAACTCTTGTGGGATATATAGATTATAGTAGCTATTCGCTCAGTTCTGTAAGTAATATTTACCTCACGGATGTCAGGATTCTTCCAAATTTCTTTGTTTAATGTTATGAGCAGCATTAGCGACTGTTTGAAAAGCTAATCATATGTGTTTGTGGTTTATAATATTTTACAAGCCCAGCTACGCTGCTGTTAGACTTTTAGTCTGGTTTTCTTATGAGCACCTCGTTAATCATCTTCAAAAGGGGTGTTATGAATGTGACAGGAGAGGAACGGGAAAAATATACTACATAGACATATTTTTGGGGTGGGGGGGGGGGTGGCTTTGACAGGCCCCTCCGTTTTGGGGGAGGGGGGAGGACGGAAGGAGGAAAATTTTCCCGTGCAAAAAGTGCTTCATAACCTCAGTGTTGCCCAGGTAAAAAAGGAAATTGTAATACCCTCTGCCACCATCACCAGGTGGCGCTACACGGTACACATTTACATAGAGAATGTACGCCCCTCTCCTGGTCCCCCACATCCCCTAATGAGGCAGCGGCCACATAGCATATGTTATCCCCCAGACAAAGTTGTATTTGTATTTGTACCCCGAGTAAAGTACATAAGCGTTTATAGCTGGAGTACCGGCCGCTGTTCAAGTGAAAAAGAAACAACATACAGACTTGGCATTTAATATGGAATTTTTTTTTTTTTCTTGACTTGGGTTTACTTTCTTAACTCAGTATATCAATCTGGTGAGTTTCTTTTACACTTTCGTGATTTATTTGTTAAAAGAACCATGTCACTGATTGTCTGTCGCAGCAGGAAGTCAACAACAGGATTATATCACAGGTGGCTTGGCAAAATGTACGGACAGGTGCATTTGATGATTGGCTTCACAGTCGGGTATACAAGGGTTGTTGCGTTCTGTATTAGTGGAAAACAACTGCTGCACATCTCCAAAAGTTATTGCCGCTTCCTCTGGAGATGGTCCGTCAACTCGACAATGCTGTTTGTCATGGAGTGGTGGCTTTACGAAATTACAGCATGAAACAGCATGCTATTGCTCAGCAGTATGGCATCACTCAAGGTCAGGTGTCAAAGATCCTGAAACGAAATGCTCAGAGGGGTGTCCCTACTCCAATAACGAGGCCAGGACGTCCCCGCAGAACCACAAGGAGGGATGATCGCCAGCTGCACCGATTAGTCCGCAATGGCCGTACCAAGTCAGCTAATCGGCTTAGGGCTGAGTGGCAGCAACTGACAAATGTGCCTGTATCCAGAAGGCTAGTCAACCAACGACTGGTTCAAGCAGGCTATCGGGCCAGGCGTCCCCTGAGAAAGCCACGCCTGACCAGACAACACAGCCAGCGCCGATTGCAATGGGCCAGAGAGCACCGTCAATGGCAGCCAGAACACTGAAATCACGTGATCTTCAGTGACGAGTCTAGATTTCTGGTCTATCGTCAAGATGGCCACATCCGAGTATGCAGACAAGTGCATGAAGCCTACAACAAAGATTGATTAGTGCCAAGAGTCCAAGCTGGAGGTGCTGGGGTGACCGTTTGGGCTGCTTTTCATGCATGGGGCAAAACTGACCTGGTTGTTCTGAATGGAAACCTGAACCAGTTCAAGTACAGGGCCATTCTGGAAGAAACATTGCTTCCATTTGCTCGTGCAGCCTTTCGAGGAAACTTTGTCTTCCAAGATGACAATGCACGGCCTCATCGTGCTCGCATGATCCAACACTTTCTTGCTGACCGTGGTGTAGAGCATATGGAATGGCCTGCCATGTCCCCGGATATGAATCCGATAGAGAACTTGTGGGCAGAAATAACACGTCAAATCGACCACTTGGACCAGCAGCCGACCTCTGTGCGTGAATTGCAGCAGACTATTGTCACTGCATGGCAAGCGATTCCTGTCCAAACCTTGGCAAATCTCGTGAACAGCATGCCTCAACGTGTACGTATTCTCCTGAATGCTCATGGGGGTTACACGAAGTACTGAACTGTAATTTTACTGTCAGTAATCCCAGTCGTAATTTAACTTTTGTTTTTGTTAAAAAAAATTTTGCCTAATGTGCAAAATAAAGAGATACTTCTGGAAAACGTACAGAAGTTTAACACAGTACTGTCCATTAATTGAGTTCGATATCAGTTTACATCACTTTCAAGGATCAATTTATTTGTTTCGAAATGTGAAATGTGGTTTTTGTTTCTTTTAAAGGTCACATTAACAAAATCTAGAATAATTTCAACATAATTCCAATGAACTTTTGGTTCTAAGACATCTTGAAAAGTAAGTTCACCCCCACACAAAAAAATTCCATATTAAATGCCAAGTCTGTATTTGAAATGAGGGCAAATATAATGGAAAAGCAATTACATCCAACTCAGAATCCATCACAAATGTCAAATCATCATTTTACCTTTTCGTTGAATATATGCTCGTGAATGTGCTGTTCATCATGTTTCTGAGTTAATTATGATGCGATCAGAAAGAAGTGGAAGCCTTACCACCAACTTAGACCGCTTCAGGAATTGTTTTATTATCCGTGTTCCTGGTGATTGCTTTGTATTTATTCATGCGAATGTGTACTTGTATATAACTGTCATTAATCAAAAAGGCTTAGGCACTATAGAGCGATCCTTTTTTTTTTCTTTTTTTTAAAATCCCCCCCCAAAAATTATTATTTTATTTTTGGCCTAAAACACTCCGAGGCACTCACTGATGAACGTCTGAAAGTTTGACGAATATCCGTTCAGCCATCTCTGAGAAAAATGGCGACACACAAACATCTACTCTTATATAGTAGATGAACTTTTCTAGAGCATTACTTGGTTCCTTCTAAGACAATAAGGGTAATACAGCATGAACACAAGATTTTTTTGAATGTCCCTTATTTTCTATCGTCTGTCATTTTCCACAAGCCATGAAATGTCCCTTTTTGTACACCGCACCTTTCCTATGCCAAAACCAGGCATTGCAAATCGTCATTGCCGGGCACCGAAGGGGGCTCGGCAGTGACGCACGCTGAAAGGGAGTACTCTGTTTTCACTCTGGTTGTTTGTTTTCTTGTTTGTTTTCTTTCTTTCTTTCTTGTTTGTTTGTTTTTTCCGGACGATATCTCAGCCATCCTTTGAGCTAGGAAGCTGAAATTTCGGCACAATAGTGAGCAAGTCCTTTGTCAAAAACGGTATTTTTTTTGTTTTTTGATTAAGCAATTAATTGAGGAGTTATTTAATTATTAGCGATTAGTTAAGTACTTATTTAATTAATCAAATTTCCTTTCTCTTCTGACCATTAACTCAGGCACCTTTTGAGTTAGGAAGCTGATATTTGGACATGCCAATGTCCAGGTGATTTGGCTGCAAAGGCTATTTTTGATTTATTAATTAATCAATTAATCAATTAATCGATTAATTATTTAATTATTCGATTAATAACTAAAAAAAATTTTTTTTTTTAGTTACAGATTCTCATGAAATGGTGGTGGTTTATGTGTTCTGTGACCGAATTGATTAATAATTTAAATTTTTAATGATTATTATTTATTTATTTCCATTATTAATCATTTATTTATTTTCTTTCTCATTTGGCCAATATCTCAGGCACCTTTTGAGCTGGGAAGCTAATATTTGGACATGACAGTGACCAAGTGATGTGGCCATCAAGGATATTTTTGATTTATTGATTAATCATTTAATCGATAAAAAAATTTATTGATTAATTGATTAATTATTTATTGATTAATCAATTAATTATTTAATTTTTTATTAATGACTTATTTAATTACATTTCTAAAAGTTACATCTTCGGATGAAGCACGAGTGGTTTAATTATGCTGTAAGCCAATTGTTTAATAAAATATTTTGTGATCATCTTTTATTGATTTTAATTATACAATTAATCAATCAATTAGCGTACACCTCTCCCTCCCAATGCAGCCTCTATGAGCTGCACTGCGGTATTGCCGGGCACCTGAGGCGCCCCGGCAATGCCGCGCTGTAGGATATTTAATTATTTGGCATGAGGGCGATGTACTTTGAATGTATCTGTACTTGTTTTTCTATTGTTCGACATTTTCTACAAGCTATGGAATGTCCCTTCTTTTATATAGTTTGCCACATGGCGCATACCATATAAAGGGGCCTTTTCTATGCCCCTGGCATTTTCCCCAAGAATGTCCCTTCTTTTCTATAGTTTGCCACATGGCGCATACCACATAAAGGGGCCTTTTCTATGCCCCTGGCATTTTCCCCAAGAATGTCCCTTCTTTTCTATAGTTTGCCACATGGCGCATACCATATAAAGGGGCCTTTTCTATGCCCCTGGCATTTTCCCCAAGAATGTCCCTTCTTTTCTATAGTTTGCCACATGGCGCATACCATATAAAGGGGCCTTTTCTATGCCCCTGGCATTTTCCCCAAGAATGTCCCTTCTTTTCTATAGTTTGCCACATGGTGCATACCATATAAAGGGGCCTTTTCTATGCCCCTGGCATTTTTCCCAAAAGTTCTTTCATTTTCTATGGCCACTACAAGTGGCCATCACAATGTTGGATGAAAAAATACATGGAAACATCACTTACATCAATTAAATTGCATGAATTAAAAACCAACCTATTTCCTGCTGTCTGTATGGGGGTCCTGCCCGGTACTGTAAACCATCTCTTCCATTGCTTGTCATGAGATACAGTATCAATCCAATCCTGGACAAAGAAAAAAAATTGCCGCCGTTCTTTTTGTGCCTTTTTCATTCTCTCAGCACGCAACTTCATTCTATATTGATTACTACCAGAGTAAAAAAAATTATATGTCCAACTTTTTGGGTTTCGCCACTATGAGCCAAGCAAAAACTATGGCACTTAGGTGGAATTTGTTTCAAAAGCCATTAATTCGATGTATTGGCTGATGTATATTCCAAGTTTCAGCTAGTTTCAATGCATATAGCCTTTGAGATATGAGCGCCAACACATTTTGGGCGGACGGACCGACAGACAGACACCAATATTGATTGGAGGTTTTCCTTAATACAACTCAAGAATGCAGAAACGAACGTTGCTGAACTTTAGAATATACTACCTCGACAAACAAAGCATTTACTTCTGAAATTTGCAGCCAATTTCGTCCAGTTGAAGTCGCGAAACGAATTTTCAGTCCCCATGTTAAAGTTGCAATTGTCTGTCTGATTTCCCTTCACTCCACTTTCTATGTTTATCCTTCACCATCTGTTGTCCTATTAATAATTTGCATTGGCTGAAAGATGGAGATGACAACCCCTTACCCCTCTGGCCCCACTCCAAACTGGCACAAACCTGTTGAGGAAGAATAATATCCAACTAATTAGTTTATGATTAGCATCCTTCAATTTATGAAGGTGTCATCAATAATTCCATCCAGCAACATCAAAATGCAAATTAATTGCTCTCGGACACTCAGTTCAGGTTCCACCAGAATCTTCATATTCTGGATATTCCCAATCGGGATCTGATATTTTATTTATTTTTCTTTGTCCAATTCCCAATCGAAAATTGGACAATGACCTCAATGCTAATGGGGTGTTTTGATACTTTCTACCCTCAACATCAAGGCAGACTTCGATGAAGTTGGCATTAAGGAGCCCTTGCAAAGCAGGTAGCTATTAGGCAAGTAAAACCAAAGGTCAACTGGATTCAAAGGCATACCTTTCCAAGGGCTGCAATCGTACCTGACATATGAAAACGATTGTGGTTGTTTCGGGACAATCATCACTGGACATAGTTGCAGGCTTTCCTTGGGGGCAGTGTGCTTGGTTAGATCATCATCAGTTGCTTAATGAAAGACCTTCCATCAATCATGAGGTCAGGTGTGGCACGTTAACAATTATGATATGTTAACTTCTTGTACGAGTTGTGCAAAAACTATTTGGATTTTGTTAAGAACCTTTTACTTAAGCTCAAGTACGAAATTTTCAAATGATGGATGTCCAAGGGAGATTGCGATCAATGGACAACTTGATCACTGATTTTGCCTCTACTTCTCGGCCGTCGACTAAAACAGGCAACCAGCCAAATTAGAAAACACGAAAAGGTATGTCCTCGATGAGATTCGTCGAGCGTGAGGCAGGCAAGGGGCTTTTGACCTAATCAAGGCGACATTGTACAAGGCGACATGAAGCAACTCTACGCCTGACTCTATGTGCATTGTTTGTGGGCCGAAACAAATCGATATTTAATGTAAAGCACTGTCGAAACCCAAACAAACTACGCAGAATTCACAAGAAACTAACTAGGATGTACCATTGTACCAATCCCAAATCCTTCAAGAAAAGTATCCTACGAAATGGGAAAGAAATAAAAGATTTTACAACGGAGCACACCGTCAACGTGGTGTATACCAAATTTCGATCAAATGGATTGTATTGCTCTCATCCAAAATACAAGGCTGGACATAATGAAACATGGAATCCATGAAATAAGTCAAAAGACGTGGGTCCAAAAATGGCTAATTTTCGATTTTTGTCGTGACCACTTGGTACTGACTTTTTAGCTTGATTATACCATGGAGAGTAAGAGTAAAAATGGCCTCCAAACGGTGGTTTTTATACCATGGAGAGTAACATCTAGAACTATAATTTAGCTGTTCCAATCACCAAATCTGCCAGTTAAGGAAAGAATATGACTTTAAATAGGAACCATATGAAATCGTTGCGAAGCACGTGTTTACCCATAGCAACCAACTTTATTTGGCCAACCAAGGTGTGTTTTCTTATCATAGTTAACTAAAATCTTACCTATAATAGATCAATGTCCAGAAGAGCAGTTTTCATGATAAAACCACAAAATAAGAAACACAATTCAATGTTCACCATTTCCTTCAGATATCAATGAAAAGCAGTAACTCCATTCAGATGGTGCAGTCAACAGCAATGTTAGACATCATCCTTAAGGCAAAATGTAATACACATACATGTTTTTACCCTTCTCTACTGTCATGTCAAATTACAAGTCCTCTAAGTCAACATAACTGTCATCATCACCATCACTGATCTTCATCTGAATGACATTGAGCCATGTTAAGAACCCGTTGCTCTGTTCTCAAAGTCTGCACAGTAGCACAAGCCAGTGCATTTCAAATTGTTATAGTCGCAGGTGCAGCACCTCTTTTGACTTTTTTTACAATTGCAGTGAACAAATTTAAGAACTGCTTCAGGTATCGAAGGAAAATCCCCACGTTCCATCCACTTTATCATAATGTTTCCATCAACTATGATCCATCCATGTCTATCAGGCCTTGGGACTTCAGGGAACTGCTCCAAACATTGGCGATGAATTCCCACCTGGTAGTTGGCACAAAGGAGATGTTTCTTCAATGAATCTGAAATTAGGTGCCGTGTAACTTCCATCTTTTTCCCAGTTTTGAAGAGGGCAGTCCTTCTTGAGTTGACATATTTTGGCACGTGGCCATACAGAGCACATTGAAGGATTCTGCTCCTTTGTCTCTCTCTCTTCCGATGGCACATGGAACCATGTGCCAATGGTATAAAAGAGTCAATTAATCTGAGTTGGGATAGCATCAATTTAATGGCCTTCACCTTGCCCTTCCCATAACGTGCATTGACGTTATTACAGCCCAATAAGTGCTTCAGCCAGAGAAGAGTCAAGATGGTCACGGATGGCAGCAATGTCCAGAGTTCTCCTCACACAGCCAGTACCTTTTCCGAAGCACATTTCAGTGCTACCGGTAACTTCCTTATACTTGGCGACGACTAGAATTAATACATCAATGTCTGGGACTTCAATGACAATTTTATCCACAGTTTTTGCAGCATATGAACTTTGCAAAACCAAACATGTGTCTGCCTCTTCGTGAGAACTGAACAACTCTGGCACAGGGTCGACTGTTGTCAGCAAATCAAAGAACTTCAACGAGTGGCACTGCTACCCCAACGAGTGGCACCCGAGAATTGTCGTCGTGTCTTGTAGTTCTTCTCCATTCTTGAGCCACGAAAGAAAGAAAAACTCCACAAGATTGTGCTTGTTCTGGCCGCAGGTCAGAAATTTCTCCCTCGAACTGGCACCTTCTGATCAATCCTCAAACTATATTTGAATGACTTGGGATCCACCTTTGGCATCATCATCCAACATCAGCAACAGTTTTCAGGTACAGATCTGTGAGTTGCCCAAAAGTAGATGGAATTTTGATAGACAGAATAATCTGCAAGACAACCATTGCATCTAATATCCATGTAGCACCAGGGGAACATGTGTAGTAACTGGTGATTGGGGTCTAATCCCCCAGATAATGCATGCATTTAGACCTGTCTGTCTTCATCAGTCCACAAGTTGGGTGTGACAGGGGCAATGGAACTGGTCCCAGGGTGTAAACCAGTAATTAATCAAGGTTAATTCCTCTTGCCAGTACATTTACCAGTATACTATTTCCCAGTACATTAACCAGTACACTATTTCCCAGTACATTTACCAGTACACTATTTCCCAGTACATTTACCAGCACACTATTTCCCAGTACATTTACCAGTACACTATTTCACAGTACATTAACCAGTACACTATTTCCCAGTACATTTACCAGTACACTATTTCCCAGTACATTTACGAGTACACTATTTCCCAGTACATTTACCAGTACACTATTTCCCAGTACATTTACCAGTACACTATTTCCCAGTACATTTACCAGTACACTATTTCCCAGTACATTTACTAGTACACTATTTCCCAGTACATTTACCAGTACACTATTTCCCAGTACATTTACGAGTACACTATTTCCCAGTACATTTACCAGTACACTATTTCCCAGTACATTTACCAGTACACTATTTCCCACTACATTTACCAGTACACTATTTCCCACTACATTTACTAGTACACTATTTCCCAGTACATTTACCAATACACTATTTCCCAGTACATTTACCAGCACACTATTTCCCAGTACATTTACCAGTACACTATTTCCCAGTACATTTATGAGTACACTATTTCCCAGTACATTTACCAGTACACTACTTCCCAATACATTAACCAGTACACTATTTCCCAGTACATTTACCAGCACACTATTTCCCAGTACATTTACCAGCACACTATTTCCCAGTACATTTACCAGCACATTATTTCCCAGTACATTTACCAGTACACTATTTCCCAGTACATTAACCAGTACACTATTTCCCAGTACATTTACCAGTACACTATTTCCCAGTACATTAACCAGTACACTATTTCCCAGTACATTTACCAGTACACTATTTCCCAGTACATTTACCAGTACACTATTTCCCAGTACATTTACCAGTACACTATTTCCCAGTACATTTACCAGCACACTATTTCCCAGTACATTTACCAGTACACTATTTCCCAGTACATTAACCAGTACACTATTTCCCAGTACATTTACCAGTACACTATTTCCCAGTACATTAACCAGCACACTATTTCCCAGTACATTAACCAGTACACTATTTCCCAGTACATTTACCAGTACACTATTTCCCAATACATTTACCAGTACACTATTTCCCAGTACATTTACCAGTACACTATTTCCCAGTACATTTACCAGTACACTATTTCCCAGTACATTTACCAGTACACTATTTCCCAGTACATTTACCAGTACACTATTTCCCAGTACATTTACCAGTACACTATTTCCCAGTACATTTACCAGTACACTATTTCCCAGTACATTAACCAGTACACTATTTCTCAGTACATTTACCAGTACACTATTTCCCAGTACATTTACCAGTACACTATTTCCCAGTACATTTACGAGTACACTATTTCCCAGTACATTTACGAGTACACTATTTCCCAGTACATTTGCCAGTACACTATTTCTCAGGACACTATTTCCCAGTGCATTTACGAGTACACTATTTCCCAGTACATTTGCCAGTACACTATTTCTCAGGACACTATTTCCCAGTGCATTTACGAGTACACTATTTCCCAGTACATTTGCCAGTACACTATTTCTCAGGACACTATTTCCCAGTGCATTTACGAGTACACTATTTCCCAGTACATTTACCAGTACACTATTTCTCAGGACACTTTTTCCCAGTACATTTGCCAGTACACTATTTCTCAGGACACTATTTCCCAGTGCATTTAAGTACCCAGTACATTTAGCATGTCATCGTCTGTATGCAGCACGTGCAGGGTTAGCATTACTTCTTTCCGGGGTGAGATTGTGCCGCTGATACAGTGCCCCTTGTAGTGTAGAGCAAACATTTGCAATTTGGCCAGGATGCTGGCGATAGCTCACCTACTATTGGTGAAGGACACCGTGGGATCTTTAACTTCCATCACCTAATGCCGTCAGACGGGACACCCTGTTTAACGTCCATCCGAGGGGCGCCGCACACATTGATGTATTCACCTTTCCGGGTACGGTTATTGAATGCATTTGAATGGTGGTGGTATTTCATAGCCATTTGCAGGCCAATAAGGGAGGACCTGCGTGCACCCTTGGATATTTTTTATTTTGTTTTTTTTTGTGAAGCTCAACTCAAGTTAATCAATGTTGGAAATGGAATCTGAATACAAGACAGACTTAACTGGCAGAATCACGTCTTTCTACATTTAAGATTCCTCAGGTTTTCCGGCTTGTGACATGGGTGCCGTACACATTTGCCAATTGGTCTGCTTGGCATCCCCTCCCATACACATTGCTCCAGATGCTGGGAGGGCAGGTTCAATTTTCCTGATACTCTGCTCATTTGTCCTTTACCTGCTCTTCTCGTAATTGATGTAAAAGTGCAGAATACATATCTCGTTATACGACGACTCTATATAAGGGATTTCACAGTAACGTAACATATTGTTATGGATCCGGGGGACGGCACTGCCGTTAGCAAGGTGGGGGGGGGGGGGGGGGGTTAACCCCCTTGTCCTGTTAAGCTGGCCGTCCGACCGGTCCTGGGAGTATGACGTCACGCCCGGTCACCGCTGAATAGGGTATTAGGCCAATCCTTCCTATGACCTCAGTACCAGCGCCTTCCGGTACGCGAGGAAATACTCCCGCCCGAGCCGCAGCGTAATAGGTGGATTGCGCCGAGCGAAGCGAGCTGCGACGCGGGCCATTAACAAAAGACTAAACCTGATTATAAGCGGTTCTGCCGAAATCGCGCCACAGGTACTCAATCGGGAAATCACTAAAGCGATCGGACGAGAAAAAAACCAAAGAATAAGAAGGAACAGGGATTTATTAACTATTTACACAAAAACCAAAACCAAAGAAGAAGGGAACGCAAGTAATTTTCAGTGAAGAGGAAGAAGCAGATACACAGAGCAATTCTTAAACAGGCTTACTTATACCCAGGGACAATACAGACAGACTCACACGAATAGGGAATTGCAGGCAGGAATGGCTGGAGGGATGAGAAGGGCAGACGGTCCACAGGACTGGTGGGCAGGGAGGTTCGGGAATCGCGGCACGCCGTTGGTAGCCCGCGTGCACGCACTCGCTCTTGGTTCAGCAAAACCCCGGTCGTCAGCGCGTCTCTACTCGCATCTCTCTCCAGTGCTCCTTGCCCATGCGTCTTTCAGTGCTCCTCGCTCATCCACCTCTCTTGAACCTCCTCCGGCGTCTCTGGTGGGGGCCTCATGCCAAGGGTTTTATATCCACGCCCTTGGAACCCTCTCGAACTCCCCAGATGTTTCTTGCCACGCCCTATCAAGCCATGCCCACCGAGCCCTGGTTGGTCGTCAAGGGCTCTCTGACTCCACCTTTGATGACGAAGTGGTGCCACGCCCGTGCTCTGGCGGCTCCTCCCCCCTTCTCTCCGAGATGACCTCGTGCGTAATGGAGTCTGGGGCGATGTAATGCCAACGAAACAGCCCAACTGTCACTGGCACTTGGCAGAGACGATTGGGGATCTGAAAGGGGACCTATCTTATTTGATTGATTGCAACGTAGAGTCAACTATTGGAAACACAGCTTTACCTGGGACACATAATAATGATATAACTAGAGAGAGATCCTAAAGTGTCCTACGTGTTTGTACATGGACTAACTAAGGTGCAATCTTTAATTAACAGCCAATTAAGGGGACATGTACACAGGGGTCATATATAAGGGAATTTACTACTAAATTTACATGTGAAGGTTCTAAAAACCGTAACAATATAAATTATGGAACCTATTTCATATACATCACGTTAAATGTGCTTTTATGGAATTTTGAATCCATAAATTGTAAATTTTGGAGGGAGTGGGCGGGGGGGCACGAAAACAATGTATGTTGTTTGTCCCAGCATGCATTTCATATTTCTCCAGGTCATTTGCATGCTTTTCATTCCTGTGCTGGTTTTTCCGCACTTATTAAGGCTGCTTGAAGCGGGTGAAAAACTTCGCCAAATCCTGAAAGCAGAAGGTCTTGCTACAATCAGACCGGATTTTGAGCCTTATTAATAACTCATGTAAAGCCCGGCAAAGATGACGGGGCCAATCAAAAATGACGTGGCCAAGAGCGAGTAGTTATGTCCCCCCACATCACCACCATCACACTTGTAAAGAATATAACTCACAGGCTTATGGATTTACTTTTGTTTCATAAATAAATGTATGATTATTTTAGAAATATATTTATTATCAGTGATGACGTAAATTTGAATGACCAAGTAAAATTACTCACCCGTAAATATCTTTACTGCAAATAAAAATTACGAGCGTCTCACCTCTCGTGTTATAGTTGTGAAAACAACCGGAATGGTCATGCAATCGACCCAAATTCAGATGTGTGTAGTTACAATTTTGGATGGCATAAATTCACCTTTCCTAAGTGGAAACAAAATATGGTGAATGGCACGAACACTGATATTGCGTGTCCCTCCTTTTCAGTGACAAACGCGACATCAGAATGTGAGGTCACTTTCTGCGTGACAGATAAATCCTGAAATAAATAAATAAAATAAATAAAATAAAATAATTATAATAAAATAAAATAAAAATAAAATATAAAATAAAATAAAATATAAAATAAATAAATAATAAAAATAAAATAAATTTAAAAAAAATAAATAAATAGAAATAAAAAAGATAAATCTGCGTGACAGACACAGGGCGTTTATATATTTAAATACTTTATCATAGCATTATTGAATTTCTATTAAATGTGTCCTTAAAAAAAGGTTTGCTGCATTCCTTAGTGTTTTTATTCCGTCTTGGGGCCAAAATATTGTTATGTGGAAGGGGGTGGATCCATAGCTAGACTATGATAAGAATAGCATGGACCATGTGACCACGTAGCTTGTAACAGGGAAAATGTGAGAGCAAGTCTTCTTGTTAAACATGTACCAAGGAGGCAGTGAGTGTTAACTTTAAAACAGTGTCGAGTAAGTTGGTTGTGTAAAACCTCCTATTTTCAAGTGAGGCCAAGTGAGGACTCCAGGCACAAAGGCACAAATGTAAATCACATTGCGCTTTAAGAGGAATCAGGAGGGATTGTTTGGCCGATGCACCGCAGGCTATGGCGGCAAGGTCGGCTGCAGAGCCTTGGGGTGGGGGCATAAGCCTTTTTACTTGGACTGCCCCATGGGGTGGGACTACCCAGAAGATGTATTGTATTATTATTTCCTTTCATTGTACATAAGTGTGTGTGCGCCTCCATACTCATTGTCCTTTGAGCACCTCAGCTGTTCCGATGATTTATTTCTTATTATCTCATCTCTCCCCACACGTATACCTTTAATAAACCATTTTAATTGTAAAGATATGGTTTTCCCATTTTCCTGCCTTCTCCTGTGAACACTGTCAGTTTCGACTACGTTGGGTGAACCTTGGGGAATCCTAGTAATTCTGGAACACAGTAACATCTTAAACACCATTTCGGGATCCACTGGCATTTATTTATAAGACCTCGGCCTCGGAGTAACCTTGTTATTGAGGCCTCTGATGTAACAATATTTTCTGTGGGAACGCATCTGCAATTATGTAATGGAAGTGAATGGGAAAATCGGGTTTGATGTACGGAATTTTGCTTTATGGAAAAAAAAATTGGGAGCGGACCAATTTCGCAATTGGATTGCGAAAGTATATATTCGGTAAATTGAAGGATGGGTATACTTTGATATCCCCTTTCTCCAACATACTTATCCGACATGTGATGTGTGTGCAAGATTCTCCCCGAGCACGAGATCACTGCATAAAGGTTGTTGTTTCCCAAGCCCATGTGATCGGTGGACATTTCCCTGTATGTTTGTGGTTTCTTCATGTCTCCGACACTCTCCTCTTCCCTGCCCCTCCCCATTCTCCATAAAATCCACTCCTGCTGTTTGATTAGTCTTGCATCTGTTCCGTGCTCACTCTTCTCCACATGTCAATATTTATGAGCAAATTTGCACAAATGGTGGCAGACTGATTTACCATCCTGTGACTGGAGTCAAGCAATGGACTCGAACCCGGTGGCCTCCTGAACCATGGATGGCGATGCCATCCAAATTGCTGTCACGGTCATTGCGGTCTTCTTCCTTTTCCAGCTCGCATCCAAAGTGGAAATGTATGTTTGATTTTGTATCAATTTTATGTACCAACGTATTCGAAACAGAGTTAAAGATGTTTGGAGAGAAACAAAATGGTTCTGCGAAAGTTAATTTAGTGTTTATGTCGGTGTTGCTGAACAACACATTTTAAAATCTTTTTTTGGAAAAATTTCCTTTCGGGAAAAATTGCATAAAGAGAAATATACAGGTAGTGGACGAAAAAATGGAAACACCTGGGTAAATGAGGGACACTAAGCAACGGCTTCCACACAAGTGTGGCCCATATGTTAGTTAAGCAAATACCATCCCAGCATGCTTAGGGTCTGTATAAAAATGCTGCACAGGCCTGGTTGCCTATAATCTTGGCTGCAAGAGGAGATTCCCAAATTCCCTTATCCACAAAGCACGTGTGGTCACCCAATGGTTTGATGAGGATGACGCTGATGTGTGTCATGGCTTTATCAATCACCAGGTCTGAACCTGAGGATTTATGGAATATTCTGGAATGGTGGCTGAGATAGTATTTTCCACTTCCATCAAACAGGTGAGTGAGTTGATTGACTTTCTCATGGAAGAATGGTCCTGCATCCCTCCAGCCAAATCCCAGACACTGGTGGACTCTATGCTACAGCGCATATTGGCCGCACATGGTGGCCCAACGCCAAATTAAGTGACTTTATATTGGTGTTTCGGTTCTTTTTTGTCCGCTACCTGTATATTTTGGGGAGGCAAAGCGTTAATAGGGTTGGGAGGAGTTGTAGGGAGGGGAAGGAGAACTTGGGGACCAATAAAAAAAAACAAAGGAGAACAAAGGGGAATTATGGGGAAGTCAACTTTGTGCGATTTTGCCATGGTTAAAGCAGAAAAGACTCATTTGTTCAGGGTGTTGGAGAGAACTCGCCTACTCTAAGCAAAAAAAGAGGTTCGGGAGGGGTCCGCACACCCAGAGTCACGTGGTTGCGCAGGCGATGCCATTTCAACATTAGCAAAATGTGTGGTTTCGAGACTGAATCCCATAACTTTGGTTTGTCCACCTCCTGCTGGGGCCGATGTAAGGGCTGATAATGTTTTTTCCTGATATTGTTTTCCTGAGAATTCTTGTTTTACTGAAGTTTCTAAACACCGTTCTCGATGACGTGTGAGCAAGATTGGCTTTTTTGGGTGAAACCACGTGAGAGAATCTTTAATGCGTTACCTTTGTTGGAGGTTGGAATGGGTCACTGTGAGCTCAGGTGAAACGTTGTGAGCGTTCTGGAAGACAGACGGGCATTAACATGTACAAATGACAAAGTGAAACGTGTGCTTTTCCCATTCGCGAAGCATTGGTGAGACGAAAAGTCGATTCACAATGCCCTCTAACACTTTGATATAAATCCTGAGTGACACCAGGTTGGTTTTCTCCTTTGTTAACATCATGGACAGGTCTTCAACTTGGCACCACTTTGCAATGTCAAGGTGCAGCCATTGGAGTTTGCCGAATGCCGCCATATTGTGAACATCATCTGCAAGTTATTTTGCTGTTTCTAAATTGAAGAAGAATGTAAATAACTTCCAGGACATTTTTTAATCTTCAGTTGGCTTTGTTGGTGCTAATTTTGTTCTGTTTATATAGCCATAGCCTAGTGTTGGCTTAGCGGTTAGGGTGCTGGATTGGGATCCTAGGATCCTGGGTTTGAATCCTGGGTTATCGTTGAATTAACACCAGGGGGGTTGACTCAGCCTGAACCATCCCTCCGAGGTCGGCAAATTGAGCACCAGTTCACTGGTCAATTCCCTGTGTGTCACAAGGGGCGACCAAAACAGGGTTGGCGGCAGGAAGGGCATCCGGCCATAAAACATTGCTTCAAAAAGGGGACCACGGTGCCCAAAAAAGGCCAACCCCTGCTCTGCGGGGGGAAATGGCCTCGAACGGTGGTTCTTCTTCTTCTTTCTATATAAATCATGAAAGCCCTTTTGTAAAATACAGTGGAATATGAAATGATTGCTTGTACTCCTGTGAAATGCACTAACGGTCTAAGGAAGTTGATGCTGTGCAATTGTCATGTAAAATAGCCATTTTGATCCCCATCGGTGATCATGGTCTTGATGGACAGTGAGATATTCAAGCCCTGAGAGACAAAATATCAATCCGGACGGGTTAGTGAGAGTGCTGACTGCTGCTGCGATTACAGCCCAGTGTGTTACTGACACGTCGTACTGCACCCCGCAGCCACACCTTGGCCAGGTGGCTTCAAGTGCTTCACCTGTGAAGACGTCAAAGACAATTACGAATGTAACCGCTGGTCTGCGGATGTTTTCTGCCCGAGAGGTGAGGAGGCGACGTGTGGTTCAGCTAGTATATTATATCCGTGCCTGCTTCCCTCCTTTGCTTCAATGATTCTTGTTTTGCACCTTCTTTGTACTTCAGGCATCATGTTCCACAATCACCTTTGAAACCCCTGCATGCCAAGGCGCAAATAATTGGCCCACATGATTCGTTGCAGCAACAAACTATAAAAGGTTTTTTGTTGTTAAAATAATTTCCCCTATTATGACACGGAAACTTTGATGCATTTTGCAATTAAACGTTGGGCTCTCCGAAGTTACAACATCAAAGTGGTTATAACGCTCGTTTGGTGACACTCTGCATGTGTGAGATCAGTTGTTCCCAACCTTTTATGGGCGTGCTGACCCCTGCCGGACCTCCATGGTATGACTATCATGGTGACGCACGATCCCCCGGTGCAGATCGCCCATTGAGTCGGAGACAGGAAATCACTCACATAGTTGTCCACTCGGGCTTTGTAGATGTTCCTCGATGACACCTTGCACTTCACCTGGGAGCCTCACTTTGAATGCAGCAAGAAAGCGGTGTAAGGTCGAGTTGCAGATCTCCGTGTTAACTTTCTTTTGGCGTCTGCAAAACTTGCAATGTACAAAACCAGAAAGGCAAAGATTGAAAGCGATGTGGCGCAATATCGTTTTGGCCCCGAGACGTTATGACGTTCACGAATCACTTCAGAATTTAAAGTTGCGCAATATTCCCAAACTATTGGGAGGTTTAAAGTTGCGCAATATTCCCAAACTATTGGGAGGTTTAAAGTTGCGCAATATTCCCAAACTATTGGGAGGTTTAAAGTTGCGCAATATTCCCAAACTATTGGGAGGTTTAAAGTTGCGCAATATTCCCAAACTATTGGGAGGCTTAAAGAATTTGGACCACAAATGAAGCACTGCGCAGTATTTCCCCATAAGGTACCCATTGACTTGTCTGATTATTGTTTTTGTACATACTTCATTTTGTTTCAGCCTTTCTCCCTCCTTATCTGTCTCGGTAATGCTTTCTCTTTAAAATGCTCCATCTTATCCACTGCAGTTCAAAACATGGACTTGCAGAGAGAGATGCGGAAGTCGAGCGACATTAAACAGAAAAACGTTATGTCTGTCTGAGCTGCGCCCTGAGCGCAAGTCTCTAAAGCCATTCATTCTAACAAAAGTACTACTACTACTAGTACTACTACTACTACTAGAACTAGTACTACTATTACTACTACTATTACTACTACTACTATTACTATTACTACTACAACTACTACTAGAACTACTACTACTACTACTATTACTACTACTACTATTACTACTACAACTACTACTATTACTACTACTATTACTACTATTACTACTACTACTATTACTACTACTACTATTACTATTACTACTACAACTACTACTATTACTACTACTATTACTACTACTACTACTACTACTATTACTACTACTATTACTATTACTACTACAACTACTACTATTACTACTACTACTACTACTACTAGAACTACTACTACTACTACTAGAACTACTACTACTAGAACTAGAACTACTACTACTATTACTATTACTATTATTAAAACTACTACTATTACTACTACTACTACTAGAACTACTACTACTAGAACTACTACTACTACTATTACTATTACTACTAATACTACTACTACTACTAGAACTACTACTACTACTGTTACTATTACTATTACGTGTACTATTACTATTACTACTACTACTACTACTACTAGTAGTAGTAGTACAGCAATCTATTCACACCTTGTGGGGTCAGCCAGTGTTTTGTTTTTTTTTGCTGCAAGTCTTTCACGAACCAGCTGGCCAGGCCTACCATTCGACTAAAGGAGATTTAGGCAGTAATTTGTAACTTGGTCAGGGTGCCGGAGTTGATTGTCACATACCCTTCACGAAGGCACCATGTGATCTTTAACATCCATCAGCCAAAACTAGCAGACGGGACATCCTGCTTAACGTCCATCCGAAGCACACCTCAAACAGGCACATCCTGTGATGCAATGCCCTACCTGTAGAACACCAGTCCCATAGTTTATAGTCTGGTCGGGAATACAATGCACACTAGACAGCTTGAAAGTAAGCACGTGACTTCTGCACCGCCTCTCAGACATTTTGCACAATTCTAATATGATCAAAACGAAAGCAACCCACAAAAGCGATCGCATTTGGAAAGATTTTGTTTGAACTTACGAACCCTGACCCTTTGACTTTGTTTTGATTTGAGGCCCATGAAACACTGCGGAAATTCCACTTACCATGGACAAAGCCAGCACCAGCAGTCCACCTTATTGCTTTTGGATTTGAAGTGGGATTTCTTAAGGATCAGCACAAAATCCTTGGACATTCGGCACAGAAATTGATCCCACCAGTGGAGGAGGGGAGGGGGGGCACGAGGGGGGCAAGATCTTTGAACGTACTTTAACCTACAGCTTCTGCAAGAAACAAATTGCTTGGACGCAGCTGGTAACGGAGTTGAACCTGCTGTGAGCTGGTTCGTGTGCAGTGGCCTTTTTATCCCAGCACCAGAGAATGCTTATGTAAGCTTAAAAACTTTCCACTCTCCTCACATGGTCTCTCTCAAACACCTCATTCATAAAAAAAAAAGTTGCTGTTATTGTAGTGGATGTCCTGCAATGGTGGGTGGAAGAACATATAACGTTTACAGGTGGAAATGCTCAGGGAAGTTTATTTGGGCAAAGCTTAACAAAAACAACACAATTTAACAAAAACAACACAATTTAACAAAAACAACACAATTTAACTAGAACGACACAATTTAACAAAAACAACACAATTTAACAAAAATAACACAATTTAACAAAAACAACACAATTTAACAAAAATAACACAATTTAACAAAAACAACACAATTTAACAAAAATAACACAATTTCAGAAAAATGACCAATTTATCTAGAACGACACAATTGAACAAAAACAACACAATTTAACAAAAACAACGCAATTTAACAAAAACAACACAATTTAACAAAAACAACACAATTTAACAAAAACACAATTGAACAAAAACGACACAATTTAACTAGAACAACACAATTTAACAAAAACTACACAATTTAACTAGAACGACACAATTTAACAAAAACGACACAATTTAACAAAAACGACGCAATTTAACAAAAGCAACGCAATTTAACAAAAACAACAATTTAACTAGAAGAACACAATTTAACGAAAACAACAAAAACAACACAATTTAACAAAAACGACACAATTTAACAAAAACGACACAATTTAACAAAAACGACACAATTTAACAAAAACGACACAATTTAACAAAAACGACACAATTTAACAAAAACGACACAATTTAACAAAAACGACACAATTTAACAAAAACGACACAATTTAACAAAAACGACACAATTTAACAAAAACAACACAATTTAACAAAAACACAATTTAACAAAAACAACACAATTGAACAAAAACGACACAATTTAACTAGAACGACACAATTTAACTAGAACGACACAATTTAACTAGAACGACACAATTTAACTAGAACGACACAATTTAACAAAAACGACAAAATTTAACAAAAACGACAAAATTTAACAAAAACGACACAATTTAACAAAAATGACACAATTGAACAAAAACACATTTAAAAAACAAACAAACAATTTAACTAGAACGACACTCGGTAGAGAGCAAACCTCCACCTGGTGAACAGTTTACGTTTTGTATCCCACTGATACGCCGGATCTGGATTCGGACCTGAACCAAAATCGAATCGGCTTGTTCTTGTCACCTAACCAACTCATCCACAAAATTTTGTCATAATCCGTCCACAACTTTTGGAAATATCGTGTGTGCTTACAAACAGACAGACTAATACAAACAGACTTTTTGCCTCCACTAAGAAAATCAAAATCACTAAGAAAACACATTCGGTGGACGAGGTAATGAACTCTTTTTGCGTTGCCCAGAACATAATTTACTACTTTCTTTATCTTTCTCGTATTTTTTAGGGAACCTGCAAGGGATATCGGATGTTGCCAGCTATGACTCCTGATTTAGAGGGTATTTGTTAACTTTTTATTGTTAAATTTCCCCGTGGAACTTAAAAGCACCGTTGCACAGTTTTCAAGCTTAGTGCCCAATGATTCGTGTTGATTGCCCATGGTTCTAGTTTGCTCACCTGGAACGAAGTTCATGGGAGCTTATGCGATGGCGCGTCGTCAGTCCGTCCGTAAACACTTGAAACTTCTTCTCTGAAACCGCTGATGGGATTGTGACCAAATTTGGCACACATTATATTTGTTGTGTTGTGACTAAAGTTTGTTCACGGCACTAAGAAAATCAAAGTCTAGGGGAGTCTACAGGGGGTCAAAGTGGGGCCAGGTTTGACTCCCCAAAATAGGCATTTGCTTTCTTCTCAGAAACGACACACGCAATTTCGATGAAACTTCACCACAACATTAATCACCCGTGATGTACATATGTTTGTTCAAGGCATTAGAAAAATTGGGGTCTTAGGAGGTATATGGGGTTGGGTGGAAGGGAGGTTGCCCCCAAAATAGGTGTTTGTATGTTTGTTTGTTTAAAGTCTTATGATTATGTTCGTATGATTCTACATGCTGTCCTGTCTTCTAGCAACCATTGAATTGGTTTAAAATACCTTTAGTCAGTGCAGTATACTGTTTATTCTACCAGGTGAGTGCCAGGGGTATTGCCCCTATGTTTTTTGATTGCATTTGTGTAACAAAGAATATGATTCGAGGAAAACAAAACTGGAAAATTAATGTGTGGCATCATGTTGTCGGGTTTTTACCTCCAATTGTCATTTGCATTCCTGGTAGGTGTTGTAAGGATTGACAGGATAGCCTATTGAGGTGTGCGTAGTCCATTCGCCCCTGAGCTATTTAGCCTGGGTTCCAATGTCAACCCAGTTAAACCTGCCATCCTGGTGTTAAACAGGCAGAGTGAGCCATCAATGTGAGTGCCGTCCAGTTGGATGTCCCGTCTGCCTGTACTGGTCGTTGGTGACCGCTAAAGATCTCAGCAGATTTTGCGAAGAGTAGGCAAGTTATTATTGGCGTCCTCAACAAATAACATCTCAGTCGAACATCAGGCCTGGCGACTCGGTTCTAAAAAGACCTGGGCTGGAACCGTTTCCCACAAGCCAGTGTGTATAACCTGGGATACTAGGAGGCCTGTTGGTCCATTGGACCAAATTTTCATTGGTCTTCACCGCCTTGTAGCATACCTGCCTGCCGGACTCTGGTGTATTTTGGGTCCTTGGTGTCTTTTGAGTGCTCAGGGACTTTTGGGTCTTATGGGTCCTCTATGTCTTTTGGATCCTCAGAGTCTTTTGGGTTGCCAGGGACTTTTGCATCTTCTGGTATTTAGGTCATTAGGGTCATCTGGGTCTTTTGGGTCCTCAGGGACTTTTCGGTCTTTTGTGTCCTCAGGAACTTTTAGGTCTTCTGGGTCTTTTGGATCCTCGGGAACTTTTGGGTCCTCAGGGACTTTTCGGTCTTTTGTGTCCTCAGGAACTTTTAGGTCTTTTGGGTCTTTTGGATCCTCGGGAACTTTTGTGTCTTTTGGGTTGGGTCCTCGGGGACTTTTTGGTCCTCTGGGTCTTTCAGGGTCTTAAGGATATTGGGGGCCTTAAATGATCTTAAGGGCCTTAAAGGGTCTTCAAAGGTCGAAGGGGTCTCAGCAGTTTAAAGAGTTAAAAGGTACATTTCAATAGTATGTAATACGTAATTCATTAATAGAAGTATGTAATTAATAAACACAAAAGTATGCCTCACACACAAACACAAACACACGACACACAAACACACACACAAAACTCATCCATTTATAGTAGATTAAAGAAGAAGACTAGTATATGAACTGAACAGTCCGTTTATTGCATTTTCACATGGCGTTTGACATTACTCAACTACACCACATGATGCCAAATACAACGTGGGATTTATTTATTACGTTCACAAATTTGCTGTTATTTTTAACCCCACCGCTCTTGCGTACATATTAAATAGATGATGAAAATATCAATGAATGCTGGGGGTAAAACCAGAAAACTGTGCCAATCATGAATGAGCTCATGCAGCCTTTCATCAACATTTCTCTTTTAAGAGCACAGAATGGAAGCCATGCATGGTTGAAATTTATTGCGAATATCCTTCACAAGTAACACGTTACAACACTAAAACCCAATAGGCCTTTAGTGTTGTAACCTGCGTAACTGTGGCCATTTTGTGTAACTAACGAAAGTTAATTAACAAGGTAGCGCATTTATCCAAATGTGTTTCGTAGAGTTCAGATTTTTTTTTTTTTTATGTTCCCAAACCTTGGTTTTGGTGTCGAGTAAACTATTATGGACTCAATATTTCGATCGTTTTGGTCTCTGGGCATTGCAGAAACCAGTTATTGCTTCACGAATCATCGCATGGACAAGGATGGAGAGAGCTTATCCGTCACCAAGCGCTGTGTGTCGTCCTCTGTCTGCCAATCTGTGGGTTGTTGCCAGTTGGACCAAAATGGGGCACGAGTAAGTACGAACAGTAAGTTAGCATGGATCTTACCCTCACTTCCTCCTCGTTCTACCGTATATTGCTGTTGCCATACCTGGTACCTACAGAAACTATTCACACCCCTTGACTTTTCACATTTTGTTGTTACAGCCTGAATTTAAAATGGATTACATTTACATTTTTTGTCACTGATCCGCACAAAATACCCCATAATGACAAAGTTAAAACATTTTAATTTTTTTTTTTTTTACAAATTTATTGAAAATGAAATGCAAAAATATCTAATTTACGCAAGTATTCAATGCCCTGAATCAATGCTTCATAGAAGCGTCTTTGGCAGTGATTACAGATTACAGCTTTGGCAGTTTCGAGTCTTGGATATGTCTGTATCAGCTTTGCACATCTGAATTTGGGGAGTTTCTCCCATTATTCCTTGGAGATTTCTCAAGCTCTGTCAAGTTGAATAGGGAGCGTCGGTGAACAGCAATCTTCAAGTCTTTCCACAGATTCTCAATGGGATTCAAGTTTGGGCTTTGGCTAGGCCACTCAAGGACTTTCACGTTCTTTCTCTGGAGCCATTCCAGTGTTGCTTTGACTGTATGCTTGGGATAATTAGCCTCTTCGAACATAAACTTCACCGCAGTCTATGGTCATTTGCACTCTGATGCAGGTTCTCCTCGAGGATTTGCCTGTAATTGGCTCCATTCATTGTTCACTCTATCCTTACAAGTCTCCCAGTCCCTGCCACTGAAGCACATCCCCATAACATGATGCTGCCACCACCATGCTTCATGGTAGGGATGGTGTTGGATGGGTGATGCGCTGTGCCAGGTTTGCTGCCAGATGTAGCGCTTTGCATTCAGGCCAAAGAGTTCCATTTTTGTCTCATCAGACCACAGAATCTTTTGCCTCGCTTGTCAGTCTTTCACGTATCTTTTTGCAAACCCCAGGTGTGCTGTCATGTGCCTTTTTCTCAGGAGTGGCTTTGATCTGGCCACTATCCCATAAAGCCTAGATTTGTGAAGTTCTGCAGAAATGGTTGTCCTTCCGGCAGGTTCTCCCATATCAGTGAAGGAACTTGGTAGTTCTATCAGGGTGGTCAGTGTTATTGGTCACCTCCCTGAACATGGTCTTTCTTACCCGGTTACTCAGTTTGGTCAGATGGCCAGCTCTAGGAAGAGTCTGGGTAGTTCCATATTATTTCCATTTCCTAATGATGGAGCTCACTGTGTTCTTGGGAACCTTCAACTCTCGAGAAATTGTTTAATATCCTCCCCCAGATCTATGCTTCCTCACAATTCTATCTCGAAGTTCTACGGACATTTCCTGGGACTTCATGGTAGGGTTTCTGCTCTGACATGCACTGTCAACTGTGGGACCAAATTTTCAGCATTCACATTTTCTTCGAAAAATATTGGTCCAACAATGCCTCCAGAAGAAATGCCTGCCCAGACGGACACACTAGCTTGATACTGGACGTTGTGCTCAACAGTAAATCATGGGTTGTCTACTGCCCATATCACGCTGTTATGATGATTCACAGAACCAGATAAAGTAAACTTGGATTCATCTGACCACAAGATCTTGTTCTGCAAATCATTGTTCATACCCATGAACCCAAGCAATGTCTCACATACCTCAATGCGCCTGTCAAAATCATCCTCAGATAGTTGGTGAATTAATCTGGGTGTGTATGGTTTTGCATTAAGGTCTTTTAGTATTCTTCGAATCGATGATCGGCTTATGTTGGTGATGTTTGATAAACGACAAGTTGATAATGGTGTGTTACTGTCGAGTTGTTGTTGAATGACCGCTCTGCTTTCCTCAGTTCAAACAGTACGAGGCCTACCTGGTGACTGTTTTGGAAGAATGCTGCCGGTTTCATGAAACTGCTTGTTTATTCTGCCGATGGTTCTTCTGTCAATTGCGTCGGCGCCACATTCTTTGACAAGTTGTCTTTGAACTTCTGCCGAATTTCAGATACAGAATACAAGCGTACACGTGAATTTTCTGTCTCCCGATATCCTCCGTCATATTAAAGCGTCTAATTCACAATGAACTGAATTAATGCAAAGACAAACGTGTGCAGCACACTGAGTGAAGCTCACCTGATCCATATCACGTGATGCACCTCACCCTGTTGCGGCTCACGTGATGCCTGTGCGTGTTGAAGCGGTCACATCCACTTACGACTAATCATGTTTTGTTTTGCATCAAAGAATTTCAGCAAAGGTTGATTCAAATTGATCCAAACCTACGAGAAATGTCTTTTTTTTTCAATCGGAAGAAATCAGACCAGGGCAACAACAGGCAACAGACCACTCCTTCATTCGCTCACAAAAATTTTTTTTTTTGCTGTAAAGCAATATGCCGTGATATGGATTTGCTGTTAAGAAATATTAGGTGTACCGGAAAGTAAAGTCGTTTTTCACAGGAATACACAGCTTTAAAAAATGACATTACTTCCGGTACACCTAACATGATAATTTTGGAATTTCATATAATCTTACTATAATTCACCAAATGTCCATCTGTCTGTCTGTTCGAAGGTACCGCAAAAACGGCTCAACCGATCATAACGATATTTTGGGTGGGTAATCCTAGGACCCCCCCCCCCCCCCCCCGCCCCCAAGTTTCAAACAACTTGGCTATATTGTTTCTCCAATTTTTCCAAACACTATGGAATAATATTTACCGATATGAACAGTGATGTGGCTTTTATTGAAATTCTACAAATACTGTTTAGATTTTGATGAGAATTACGAACCTGCAGCGAATCCGGAAGTGGACAGATGACGGCAATGCATGGGTTTGATAATATCCCAATACAACCATCATTCAATCGTTATGTTTAAACGTTAAACGTGTTAATCGTTTTGTTAAAGTATCAATTGATGATTGGAATTGAGTGAATACAATTACGATTTTGAATTCGTAATTGTATTCACCCAACCGTACGGAACTTCACATCAGGATTTAAATATTTGTTTATGTTACGGATGTTGTTAAAAGTTTATTTTTTATATTGTTGTTTAATTTGTGATTGGAGTTATGCTGTTTGGAATGAAAAAAGAGATATCGAGTTCATGTGAATGACGGAATGCCGTGATGGTTTCTATTTTCTAAACGTGACATTCGCGGATCGCCATATGCAGATTCGCCATTGACTGGGTATGGAACACATGTACCTGTTTGTTTGCAAACGGGTACGTTTTTCATGGAAGTCCTTCACGAACTTGCTGTCCATGTCTGACGTGCGACTGAAGGTGCTACAGGAATGTGGAATTTATTGGTTTCATGCTTTAGCATTCGCCGTTTCTGCATTGTCTGTTTGCTTCAGGCCTCCCACCCGTGCATAGCATGGGTACCTCACTAATATCATATAATGTGATTATATATTAAGAAACCAGCTCATCTTCTCGTATTCCTATTAATACCGTCTACTATGTTGCTTGTCTTAACTAATGACTTATCCATGCATAACGGTAAACCGGCTTTGCCAGTGGGATTCCAAGTGAATGGATACTTGTGGGTTTCATCTGATGTCTCTGACACCCTACAGGAGTGCACAGCCTGCTGTGAGGGAAATATCTGCAACATCTCAGTTCCACATAACGCTTCCGATGCAGGGTTTGCCACCATCATGTTGCATTCCTCTGCTTGGGGTCTCAGAAAGTCCTGGTCACTGTTACGACTGCTGGTGCTTATCATCATCCTTCTTTGCTGCATATCGGTCTGCTGACATTTCCATGGGTCGAGGAAGATGAGGATTCAGCATGTTCCAATCATGGGCCTTTGCAAGTGTTCCACTCCCTATTGTTACTTGAGGCCCTGCCTCGCCACCCATGGTGCCTGTGGATTTGTAGTGGAGGAGGGGTGTCTGCGGGTGCTAAAGGTCATGTTTTTGAACCCAGCAGGTAACAGCTGAATTATTTTCTGGGGACACACCATTGGAGACCATGTCATTGCTGGCGTGCTCTCTAAAATATGAAGGAAAACAGAAGACAACTACAACTGAGGATATATTTACTTCGTCCTGTTCAGCAGCCTTTGAGCCACAGCCAATGAGCAATCGCTTGGGAGGAAGAGCAAAATTCGATGGCCTTGCACCGAGACCTTGATTTTCCAGGGCCTCCGATTGCATAGACCGCCTTCCCAATGGACGCTTAAAACGAGGTGTGCTGATGACGTATGCTGCAAGACATTCCTTCACCATTCATAAAATGATGACAATCGTGTATTCAATATGTAGTGATGCAGTGCCCTCCACCCCGCCGCCCCCCCCGACCCCCACCCATGGTGCCTCAACAGGAATTCTAGTTTACATACAGGTACAAATGGAGTTTTGCATCACGGTACAAAATGGAATGATTTGAACATTTTAACGTCTCCCGAATACATAGTGCAGATGAATGTAGTATAAAGCGGGTCACTTCTGTATCATTATTTCCATCCGGTGATGGGCTAAATTGTAGTCATTATTGGCAAGTCCGCCTTGCTTCACACTTGTTACTTAACATAATAAATTTATTTATGCGTGGTTTTTGAAGATTTGTACAATCATTGCTTTCTAATTCCAAAATCAAGGAAAACTTTTTGACATAGCAAATTATTTCTGCTGAAAAGCCACGTTCAAATGTTGCTGCGCATCATTGACTGTGTGTGGCTGTGACGGTGATGCAATGCCCTCTGCTGGTTAGGGAAGGAATTTGTCATTTTTTAGGGTCCAGGCGATAGCTCGCCGACTCTTTGCGAAGAACACCATAAAATCTTTAACGTCCACCAACGAATGCTGGCATGCGGCACGCCCGTTTAACGTCCATGCAAGGGATGGCACACACATCGATGAACCACCATGCCTCTGAAATACCAGCATGACTGTTTATAGCTGGTTCAGGGTTCGAACCCATCCTGTCAGCCAAATAAACGAATTATTACTGAATGTAATGAATGTCAGGACGTGAACCATTGCTTATTTGTCCATCGTTGATCTACACCCCTTGCCTTTATTCACATTTTGTTACAGCCTGAATTAAAAATGGATTAAGTTGAGATTTCACTGATCTACACATAATACCACATAACGGCAAAATGGAGTTTTTTGGTTTTTTAAAAGAAAAGTTTACAAATATATTTAAAATTAAATACAGATATATCTAATTTCCATAAGTATTCAACCCCCTGAGTCAATACTTTGTAGAAGTACCTTTAGCAGAAATTACAGCTTCAAGTCTTCTTGGATATGCCAGTCTCAGCTGGATTTGGGGAATTTCTCCCATTCTTCCTTGCAGATTTGCTCAAGCTCTGTCATGGTGGATGGGCAGCATCAGTGAACAGCAATCTTCAAATCTCTTTTGCACTCGAGTCTAAGGTCTTTTGCACTCTGAAGCAGGTTATCCTCAAGGATTTGCTTGTATTTGGCTCCATTCATTGTTCCCTCTATCCTTACAAGTCTCCCAGTCCCTGCCACTGAAAAACAAGCCCATAGCATGATACTGCCACCACAATGCTTCACAGTAAGGATGGCAAGGTCCTTCTTGCGAGGTTGCTCAGCTTGGTCGGATAGCGAGGTTGCTCAGCATTCCCCCTTGCCCCTCCCCTCCAAATCTTCCCCATCACCCATCCCTTTCAGATCTCCCCCCTTGCCCCTTCCCTCCTAAACTCCCCCCACACCCCTCCCCTCCGAGACTCTGCCTCACTCCTCCCCTCCTAGACTCCCCTCTCACCCCTCCTCCTCAAAGCGTCCTCCCCGCTTCTTCCCCCTTCCAACTTTCACCTTCATCTCCCTCAACCTTCTGCCTCACTCTTCCCCCTCCTCAAATAACACCTCACTGCGCCTCACCCAATCACCATCAAACCTTTTGTCCGCCCCATTCTTCCCTTTCTCCAAGCGATTCTGAAATCTCTGACACACCTTCAACAGCTCTCCCTTCCTCTTCCACATCTTACCCTACCGCTCCCCCCCCCCCCCTGTTCTGCATCCGATGCTCCCCCTTCCTCTTCTTTAACAGTATGGACCTCAAACATCCGGGGCCTTCGCTCAAACTTGACTGATCTCTCTATACAGGTTGCTTCTGACAAACCAGACGTGATCTGCTCAACAGAAACTTTCCTCCTTCATGATGTCTCTGATTCCTTGGTATCTTTCCCAGGTTACTCCCTCCTCCGGTATGATAGACCTGAGCCTCGTCCTGGGAGGGGGGGGGGGGGGGGGGGGGGGTTGCTATATTAAAAAAAAAACTCTTCCTCACTCGCCCTGCACTGCCCTCTCTCCACCTCACCCCCAGGAATACCTTTGGCTACGGCTTCCCCTTCGCTCCCACCTTTTGTTCATATGTGTGTTGTACCGTCCACCAAACAGTGATGACTCCATCTACATCTCGCTGTCTGATAATATGGACCAACTTCTATCTACCCATCCCAACTCTCTCTTCCTCATATGTGGTGATTTCAATTGTCACCATGCCAGTTGGCTGGGTGTGGGTACCTCTCTCACCAGCCATGGCTCTTCAGCAAAGGACTTCTGTGACTCACTGGGACTGACACAATCTGTCAATTTCCCGACCCGGATCTGTCAACGGAGCATCTTGTCTTCTGGACTTGGTTTTGACTAACTTCCCTGAAAATGTCTGCTGCTCTTCTTCTGCTCCAATCGGCTCATCTGATCATGTGCTTGTTAAAGTGGACATCTCTCTGACCATTCTCAGAGAGCCTCCTCAGCGTCGACGAGTCTGGCATTTCACTCAGGCCAACTGGCACGGTCTTCAAGCAGCCATCAATCATCTGGACTGGTCTCCCATCTCTACCGCCTCTGACATCAACTCATCCTGGGAATTCTTCCAAAGTAAATTGCTCTCTCTCATGCACAGATTTATCCCATCTCGTCTTCAGTTGTCATACCCTTCCTCCCGTCCATGGTACACGGAATCTTGTGGTGAGGCTATTGCCCAGAAACAACTTGCTTTCGTCTCCTGGAAAGCAAATCCAACGGAAGGAAATCTCATTTCCTTTCACAAACCCCGAAACAAGTGTGTGTCCATCCTCAGGAGAGCCAGGAAACAATATCTCTCCGTTCTCAGGACAGAACTCTCTTATCTGTCTCCGTCTTCCAAATCCTGGTGGCATCTGGTCAAATCTGTTTCTGGTGTTTGTTCCCCCTCCATCCCCTCCCTCACCTCAAACGGCCACACGGCTGACTCCGCACGTGAAAAAGCTGAATGCCTCAACTCTGTGCTTGCCTCTAAATCTTGTGTCCCAAACCCATCCCTCTCTGTACCCACCGTACCCAGTCATACCCAGCTGCTCCTGGACTCTGTGTCCTTTCCTCCTGACAAGGTGGAAAAGTTTCTGTCAACCCTCGACTCTGATTCTGCAACTGGACTTGACGGCATCAGCCCACGGGTCCTAAAATCCTGTTCTTCCGCTCTTTCACTCCCTCTCTCTGTTCTCTTCACCCTCTCTTTTGCTCAAGGTCATCTGCCATCTGCTTGGAAATCTGCCAACATCACCGCTTTGCACAAAAAAGGTGCAAAAACAGATCCCAGCAACTACAGACCAATCAGCCTTCTCCCAATTATCAGCAAAGTCATGGATTCCATCATTGCTTCAGATATGAAATCTTTCCTCTTCTCCAATGGCTTGATCTCTGATCATCAATTTGGTTTCAGACCTGGTCACTCTACTCTGGACATGCTGCTTCTGCTTTCTCAACAATGGATGGAGGTCCTCAATGCCAAACAGGAAATTGGAGCTGTCTCCCTTGACATATCACGTGCCTTCGATACGGTCTGGCACCCCGCTCTGCTCACCAAACTCTCCTCTTTTGGTATCCATGGAAATCTCCACGCATGGCTGGCGGACTTCCTCTCTAGTCGTAGTCAACGTGTGGCCCTGAATGGGTTTCTCTCATCTCCTCTTCCTGTTCAGGCTGGAGTTCCCCAAGACAGTGTTCTGGGCCCTGTGCTTTTTCTGGTCTTCATCAATGATCTCTCTGACTCTCTTGAAAATCCTCTCTATCTCTTTGCTGATGACTCTACTCTCTGTCGCTCCATTCTTCATCCCTCAGATCGGCAGTCTGCAGCCTCCTCACTCTCTGCAGACCTAGACAAAATCACAGACTGGGAAAACAAGTCGAACTTGTCTTTCAATCCTGACAAATCTCACACTCTTACGATGTCTCTGCGAAAAGACCGACTGGACAACCCTCCCATCCACTTTCTGAATAATCCTCTCCAAGAAGTTCTGTCACTCAAGCTTTTGGGTCTCACTATCTGCCATGATCTTTCCTGGGAAAACCACATTTCAAATCTGGCCTCCAAAGCCAGTCGCCGACTGGGCATCCTCCGTCATGTGAAGTCCTTCCTTGGCACACCTGAGCTCCTCACCACATACAAGGCTTTCATCTGCAGCTCAATGGAATGCTGCTCTCCCCTCTGGGCTGGTGCTCCTGCCTCACACCTAGCTCGTCTTCACGCTGTTGAAACCAAAGCATTCAGAATCATTGGAATCTCCCGCGATGAAACTAACTCCAAGGGCCTCTCACTCACTCACCGCAGGCAGGTTGGTGGTCTTTCCGTCTTCTACCGACTCCTCTCTGTCCTTGCTCCCCCAGCTCTCTCTGGGCTCTGTCCCGCAAATATTCCTACAGGTCGCACAAGATCTGCCTGCAACCCTCTTATGATTAAACTGCCAAAATCAAGACTCTCTGCTCACCTTCACTCCTCTTTTCTCCCGCCTCTGGAACAAACTCCCTCACTCTCTTCAATCCCACTCCACCCTCCAGGTCTTTAAAACAGCTGTTCACCACCATCTCTTATCTTCCCCCATCCAAAACCTTGATCTTTTCTATCCCCGCTAATGTCACCCCAAGTCCAGTTTTTTGAAATACCAACTTCTGTCCTGGAAGTCCTTGGTGTCCTTGTGTTTTATACTTCTCCCACCCCCCTTCCCACGCCTCCTCCCCCCAAGCCCTCTCCGTCCCACACATCTCCCTGCTCTTAAATGTTGTGTGCTCTCAAGTGTTTGTGTGCTTCCCCTTCTCTTGTCTTCCGCTCCCTCCTTTTATATATTTTGTTTGTCTGGTTGATTTGTTTGTGAAGTAAATGTCAGCTCTTTCACGAGCCTCGATTCAGTATACAAAAAGAAAAGAAAAAAAAAGCCAGCTCCAGGAGGAGTCTGGGTAATCCCATATTTTTTCCATTTCCTAATGATTGAGTTCACTGTGTTCTTGGGAACTTTCAACATTCTAGAAATTGTTTTGTACCCTTCCCCAGATGTATGCCTCCTCACAATTCTATCTCAGAGTTCTACGGACAGTTCCTTGGCCTTCATGGTAGAGTTTCTGCTCTGACATGTTATGTCAACTGTGGGACCTTATATAGAAAGGTTTGTTTCTTTCTAAATCATGTCCAATCAATTGAATGGGCTGCAGGTGGACTCCAATCAAGTTGTAGAGACATCTCATGCATAATTAAAGACAATTGGATGCACCTGAGATCAATTTGGATTGTCATAGCAAATGGGTTGAATACTCATTGACTGAAGACTTTTCAGCTTTTCATTTTTCTTTTGTTAAAGAAAAACCCCAGTACTGTATTTATGTGTTGTGATTAACACTGCGTTTCTTTGTAAATAACTGGGTACTGGATTTCTTTGTTGTAAATAGCAAGGCATTTTTGTAAATTACCTGGAGTTTGTTTTAAATATCCCAGTGTTTTTATTGTAAATAACCCGATGCTGTATTTCTTTGTTGTTAATAACCCGGCATTTCTTTCTTGTAATTAGCACGGCGTTTCTTTGTAAATAACCCGATACTGTATTTCTTTGTTGTAAATAACCCGGCATTTCTTTCTTGTAAATAGCACGGCATTTCTTTCTTGTAAATATCACGGCGTTTCTTTGTAAATAACCCGATACTGTATTTCTTTGTTGTAAATAACCCGGCATTTCTTTCTTGTAAATAGCACGGCATTTCTTTCTTGTAAATAGCACGGCGTTTCTTTGTAAATAACCCGATACTGTATTTCTTTGTTGTAAATAACCCGGCATTTCTTTCTTGTAAATAACCCGCCATTTCTTTGTAAATAAACCGATACTGTATTTCTTTGTTGTAAATAACCCGGTATTTCTTTCTTGTAAATAACCCGGCATTTCTTTCTTGTAAATAGCACGGCGTTTCTTTGTAAATAACCCGATACTGTATTTCTTTGTTGTTAATAACCCAGCATTTCTTTCTTGTAAATAGCACGGCGTTTCTTTGTAAATAACCCGATACTGTATTTCTTTGTTGTAAATAACCCGGCATTTCTTTCTTGTAAATAGCACGGCATTTCTTTGTAAATAACCCGATACTGCATTTCTTTCTTGTAAATAACCCGGCATTTCTTTCTTGTAAATAGCACGGCGTTTCTTTGTAAATAACCCGATACTGTATTTCTTTGTTGTTAATAACCCGATACTGTATTTCTTTGTTGTAAATAACCCGGCATTTCTTTCTTGTAAATAGCACGGCATTTCTTTCTTGTAAATATCACGGCGTTTCTTTGTAAATAACCCGATACTGTATTTCTTTGTTGTAAATAACCCGGCATTTCTTTCTTGTAAATAGCACGGTGTTTCTTTGTAAATAACCCGATACTGTATTTCTTTGTTGTTAATAACCCGGCATTTCTTTCTTGTAAATAACCCTGCGTTTCTTTGTAAATAACCCGGCATTTCTTTCTTAATAACCTGATACTGGATTTCTTTGTTGTAAATAACCCAGCATTTATTTCTTGTAAATTACCCTGCGTTTCTTTGTAAATAACCCGGCATTTCTTTGTTGTAAATAACCCGGCATTTCTTTCTTGTAAATAGCACAGCGTTTCTTTGTAAATAACCTGATACTGTATTTCTTTGTTGTAAATAACCCGGCATTTCTTTCTTGTAAATAGCACGGCATTTCTTTGTAAATAACCCGATACTGCATTTCTTTCTTGTAAATAACCCGGCATTTCTTTCTTGTAAATAGCACGGCGTTTCTTTGTAAATAACCTGATACTGTATTTCTTTGTTGTTAATAACCCGGCATTTCTTTCTTGTAAATAGCACGGCATTTCTTTCTTGTAAATAGCACGGCGTTTCTTTGTAAATAACCCGATACTGTATTTCTTTGTTGTAAATAACCCGGCATTTCTTTCTTGTAAATAGCACGGCGTTTCTTTGTAAATAACCCGATACTGTATTTCTTTGTTGTAAATAACCCGGCATTTCTTTCTTGTAAATAACCCGGCATTTCTTTCTTGTAAATAGCACGGCGTTTTTGTAAGTAACCCGATACTGTATTTCTTTGTTGTACATAACCCGGCATTTCTTTCTTGTAAATAACCCTGCGTTTCTTTGTAAATAACCTGATACTGTATTTCTTTGTTGTAAATAACCCGGCATTTCTTTCTTGTAAATAACCCTGCGTTTCTTTGTAAATAACCTGATACTGTATTTCTTTGTTGTAAATAACCCGGAATTTCTTTCTTGTAAATAACCCTGCGTTTCTTTGTAAATAACCCGGCATTTCTTTCTTGTAAATACCACGGCGTTTCTTTGTAAATAACCCGATACTGTATTTCTTTGTTGTTAATAACCCGGCATTTCTTTCTTGTAAATAGCATGGCGTTTCTTTGTAAATAACCTGATAATGTATTTATTTGTTGTAAATAACCCGGCATTTCTTTCTTGTAAATATCACGGCGTTTCTTTGTAAATAACCCGATACTGTATTTCTTTGTTGTTAATAACCTGGCATTTCTTTCTTGTAAATAGCACGGCGTTTTTGTAAGTAACCCGACACTGTATTTCTTTGTTGTAAATAACCCGGCATTCTCCATCTCATCTGCTCCATCATTTGAACACCTGGCTTTTAAACTCTCTGGTCACACACAGTCAGTCATGGCTGTCGTCTACTGCCCTCCCAAACCACACCCATCATTCCTGTCTGACTTCTCCTACTTTCTGACCCAGCTCTGTTCCCTCTCCCCCTCAATCCTCCTCCTCGGTGATTTCAATATCCACATGGACTCCACTGTCTCCACAATAACCACTGACTTCACTGATTTACTCACCTGCTTTAACCTCACTCAACATGTCAACTTTCCTACCCATAACCGTGGTCACATTCTGGACCTTGTCTGCTCTACTGGATTAATTTTGCACCATCTCTCTGGCTCCGACCTCACCCTCTCTGACCACCTAGCCATCACTCTGACCATCAACATCCCCACCCCAGCACCAAGGCATTATCGCACTATCAACTTCCGTAAGCTAAACGCGCTTTCACCTACCTCATTCTCATCCACCCTCTCTGAAAAAATGTCCACTTCTCCCTTCGTTGACCTCCACACCCCTTCTGACCTCACTGACTACTACAACCACACTCTCTCCTCCTGCCTTGACCAGCTTGCGCCTATAAAAACCAAAAGTTTCTTTCACCCATTCTGCTCCCTGGTTTACCCCTGAACTCCACATGATGAAAACTCGTGCTCGCCAACTTGAAAGACTCCGCAATAAAACAGGTCTCACAATTCACTCCCAAGCCTACAAGGACCACCTACAACACTACAAAGATGCCCTCTCCCGCGCCGCCTACTACTCTCAAATTATCCACTCTGGCTCCGGAAACCCAAAACACTCTTCTCTACAATAAACAAACTCCTCACCCCCCTGAACACCACCACCCAGTCATTCACAGTAGACAACTGCATCTCCTTCCTTTCATTCTTCCAATGCAAAATTGACAACATCTACAACAGCTTAACCACCACCACACCCGCTCCCCCTCAAACCACCTGCCCCCCCTTATCCTGCCAACCCCTGTCTCAATTCTCCCCAGTCTCCCCTACTGACCTCTCTGAACTCCTCATAGGAATGAAAACTGCCACCTGCACTCTTGACCCCATCCCCTCCAGCTTTGTCAAGGCCTCCCTTCCTGCTCTCTCTCCACTTATCACTGCAACAATAAACTCCTCCCTGTCTACAGGCATCGTCCCACCATCCCTCAAAATTGCTGCTGTTACCCCCATTCTGAAAAAACCTGGACTCAACCCTGACACCCTAAATAACTTCAGACCCATCTCCAACCTACCCTTTCTGTCAAAAGTTTTGGAACGCGCTGTAGCCACTCAACTCAAACATCACCTCTCTGCCAATAACCTCTATGAAACATTCCAATCTGGATTCCGCTCCAACCACAGTACTGAAACTGCTCTCATCAAAATCACCAACGACCTTCTCCTCTCCTCTGACGCTGGCAACCTCAACATTCTCATCCTCCTCGACCTCAGCGCCGCCTTTGACACCATCAATCACACCATCCTCCTCACCCGACTTGAAACCACCTTTAACATTACCGGCACTGCCCTCTCTTGGATCAAATCATACCTCTCTGACAGACGCCAGTTCATCTCCATCAATAACTGCAAATCCCCCATTGCTCACCTCCCCCAAGGTTCAGTTCTTGGCCCCTCCTCTTCATCCTGTACCTGTCCCCCCTTGGTCACTTAATCCGCCGTCATGGTCTCCAATTCCACTGCTTCGCCGATGACATCCAGCTTTTCATCTCCACCGCCACCCACTCTATCCTGACAAACTGCATCACTGAAATAAAATCCTGGCTTCAAATCAACTTCCTCAAACTTAACTATGATAAATCTGAAATAATCATCATTGGCCCAAAAACGCTCACCAAATCCACCCATAACTTTGCCCTCAACATCGACGGTTTCCCAGTATCCACCTCCCCTCACATCCGGAATCTTGGCATCATCTTTGACCAAACCCTCTCCTTCGACAAATACACTAAACACATCACAAAGACAGCCTTCTTTCACCTGAAAAATATCGCCCGTCTCCGTCCATCCCTCTCCTCCACGGCTGCAGAAACCCTCATCCACGCCTTCATCACCTCCCGTCTGGACTACTGCAACAGCCTCCTCTATGGTTCACCCTCAATAATCACCAATAAACTCCAATACACTCAGAACTCCGCTGCCCGTCGACTCACCCATTCCCGGACCCGTGACCACATCACCCCCATCCTTTCCAAGCTTCACTGGCTCCCCATCCCCCAGAGAATCCAGTACAAAATCCTCCTCTTGACCTACAAAGCCCTCCATAACCTGGCCCCATCCTACCTGGCTGACCTCCTCTCCAGACACACTCCCACCCACAACCTCGCTCTGCTGGTACCAACCTCCTGACCCCCCCCCCCCTCCCCCATCCGGACCAAATTCAGATCCTGGGGGGACAGGGCCTTCTCCATCGCTGCTCCCACCCTCTGGAACTCACTACCTCACACCATCAGAGACTCCTCCTCACTCACCACATTCAAAACATCACTCAAGACCCACCTGTTCAACACTGCATTAAACATTTAACCCACAGCATTTAACCCCTGAATATCTCTTCTCCTTCTCCTTCCTTTTGCTTTGATTATTTACCTATTGATTTTTGTCTTTTTGCACTTGTTTTTTGTACTCTGTCAAAGCGTCTTTGGGCTTCTTGAAAAGCGCTATATAAAATAAATGTATTATTATTATTATTATTATTTCTTTCTTGTAAATAACCTGGCATTTCTTTGTAAATAACCCGATACTGTATTTCTTTGTTGTTAATAGCCCGGCATTTCTTTCTTGTAAATAGCACGGCGTTTCTTTGTAAATAACCCGATACTGTATTTCTTTGTTGTAAATAACCCGGCATTTCTTTCTTGTAAATAGCACGGCATTTCTTTGTGAATAACCCGATACTGTATTTCTTTGTTGTTAATAACCCGGCATTTCTTTCTTGTAAATAGCACGGTGTTTCTTTGTAAATAACCCGATACTGTATGTCTTTGTTGTAAATAACCCGGCATTTCTTTCTTGTAAATAGCACGGCATTTCTTTGTAAATAACCCGATACTGTATTTCTTTGTTGTAAATAACCCGGCATTTCTTTCTTGTAAATAGCACGGCATTTCTTTGTAAATAACCCGATACTGTATTTCTTTGTTGTAAATAACCCGGCATTTCTTTCTTGTAAATAGCACGGCATTTCTTTGTAAATAACCCGATACTGTATTTCTTTGTTGTAAATAACCCGGCATTTCTTTCTTGTAAATAGCACGGCATTTCTTTGTGAATAACCCGATACTGTATTTCTTTGTTGTTAATAACCCGGCATTTCTTTCTTGTAAATAGCACGGCATTTCTTTGTGAATAACCCGATACTGTATTTCTTTGTTGTTAATAACCCGGCATTTCTTTCTTGTAAATAGCACGGCATTTCTTTGTGAATAACCCGATACTGTATTTCTTTGTTGTTAATAACCCGGCATTTCTTTCTTGTAAATAGCACGGTGTTTCTTTGTAAATAACCCGATACTGTATGTCTTTGTTGTAAATAACCCGGCATTTCTTTCTTGTAAATAGCACGGCATTTCTTTGTAAATAACCCGATACTGTATTTCTTTGTTGTAAATAACCCGGCATTTCTTTCTTGTAAATAGCACGGCATTTCTTTGTAAATAACCCGATACTGTATTTCTTTGTTGTAAATAACCCGGCATTTCTTTCTTGTAAATAGCACGGCATTTCTTTGTAAATAACCCGATACTGTATTTCTTTGTTGTAAATAACCCGGCATTTCTTTCTTGTAAATAGCACGGCATTTCTTTGTGAATAACCCGATACTGTATTTCTTTGTTGTTAATAACCCGGCATTTCTTTCTTGTAAATAGCACGGCATTTCTTTGTGAATAACCCGATACTGTATTTCTTTGTTGTTAATAACCCGGCATTTCTTTCTTGTAAATAGCACGGCATTTCTTTGTGAATAACCCGATACTGTATTTCTTTGTTGTTAATAACCCGGCATTTCTTTCTTGTAAATAGCACGGTGTTTCTTTGTGAATAACCCGATACTGTATTTCTTTGTTGTTAATAACCTGGCATTTCTTTCTTGTAAATAACCCTGCGTTTCTTTGTAAATAACCCGGCATTTCTTTCTTAATAACCTGATACTGGATTTCTTTGTTGTAAATAACCCAGCATTTATTTCTTGTAAATTACCCTGCGTTTCTTTGTAAATAACCCGGCATTTCTTTGTTGTAAATAACCGGCATTTCTTTCTTGTAAATAGCACAGCGTTTCTTTGTAAATAACCTGATACTGTATTTCTTTGTTGTAAATAACCTGGTAAACACCAGGTTATTTACAACAAAGAAATACAGTAAATAACCCGGCATTTCTTTCTTGTAAATAGCACGGCGTTTCTTTGTGAATAACCCGATACTGTATTTCTTTGTTGTAAATAACCTGGTGTTTGTGTTGAAAATAACCCCGCATTTCTTTCTTGTAAATAGCACGGCGTTTCTTTGTGAATAACCCGATACTGTATTTCTTTGTTGTAAACAAGCGTTACGCCTCGGTCCCCCGTCGGTGAAGTGATGTGAGTTGACAAAGTGGAAGACGCAGAAAACATGCTATGATATGATATTTCGCTCACAAGGTTCAGACATACATGGAGGCGGCCATCTTAGATTTTGACATGGCGACCCAATTTTCAATAGCGTTCGTCCTTGTGCCCAGATACACCCAAACACCAGATTAGAAGTTGGTACTTTGCTTATTTTTCAAGATATTACGCTCACAAGGTTCAGACATACATGGCGGCGGCCATCTTGGATTTTGACGTGGGTTGCACCCACACACCAAATTCGAATGCGGTCCTTTGCTTACGCATGCACGCCCGCACGGACACACGGACGGAGGGGAAAGCCATAGTCCCCCTTTCGCTACGCTGTGCGACGGGGGACAACTAGAACGGCAATCATTACAGCACATGAACCAAAACATAATCGGCTTGTCCTTATCACCTACCCAACTAGTCTACAACTTTTTGAAATACCTTGCTATTTATAATTTTTGGCCCCATCTCTCAATGGTGAAGAATCGCATTAAAAAATTATCATATCCAGATCTGAATCTTCACTAAAATCAAATCAATTCTTCCTCCTCACACACCCAACCTATCCGACTCCATCCACAACTTTGAGATAGCCTGTTCACAGGCAGGAAGACAGACGGGTGAAAACGTAACCTCCGTCCACCTTTGGTGGTGTAACTAATAACCTGGTGTACAAACATTTTTGTATACATAGCCAAGGCTCATGGAAGAGCTAGTATACCGAACGGATCAGGACGCAAGACAAAAACAGGATACAAAACTCACAAAAAGAACAGTAGAGACACACACAAAAGGAGCAGTAGAGAGAGGGGAGGGAGGACACCAACTGCAGAGTTGAAGGTCAAGATAGAGGGAGACTTGGACAAACGATTATTCTGGGGAGGAATTAGGGACATGAGAGGACACATGGGGTGGACAAGATGGAAATACAAAAACTCCACGGATGGAAAATTTGAAATGTGTAAGGTGGATGGATTGGGGTAAGCTGAAAGAGGGCAGCAAAGATCATGATTTCTGATTGGGGATGATCTGAGATGGTAATTAACAGCTGTCTTGAAGACCTGGAAGGAGAATGAGATTGAAGAGAATGTGGAAGTTGGTTCCAGAGGCAGGGAAAAAAACGAGGAACAAATGAGAGGAGGTGAGCAGTGATCCTGGATAAAGGTAGTTTCACCAGAAGTGGGTTGATGGTGGAATGTGTGTACCCTGCAGAAGGTTTGGGAGTGGGGGAAACAAAGCATGGAGAGAGCAGAGGGTGAAAGACCAGAGAGAATGTTCAAAATTTAACCTCATGGCAGCTGGTGAACACTGATGAACTAGACTGTGCCACTTTAATCAGTCAGTAAATGGAAGGTAAAAAAAAAAGCAAAAAAAAAAAAGTACGTAGCCAGACATTGGGCTGGTGAAGGATTACTACCACAGGTCAAGGATTCACATGTACTAATCTTAGCAAAAATAGCAGCAGCAATTGTGTAACCTGTATAAACTCCATCATGAAGACAACTAAAGGGAGGGAACACAACAGTGTGGCATGAACGTAATCACACTAACACTCGGCAGTCTTTAAAATTAGAGTTAAAAAAAAACAAAACTCGAACAAAAACACAGCAAAACGAACCATATGTGGTTTTTAATGAACATATGAATCGGAGCTCATGCTCTGTGCCAGGTAGAACATGCTTTGCATTGTTAAAAATAAATAACAGCACTTGAGTGGAGAACAAAAGTGAAGGTTGTCGATGTTTTTGCTTTTCCAGCATCTTGTACATTTTGTGACGAACACGGTTGAGCGGAGCCGTTGATAAATGTTATTCCTCAACAAGAGAGACTTGCATTTCTCCAAAATTCCTCCTCAAAATGGCAGTGACAGCTCGGTTTAGAATATCAAGCCTTTGCACAAAGGGTGTATTGAAGGGATGTTATAACGTGCTTAAAATGCATGAAAAGGCCTTATTCTTCAACCCTCACTGCTGAAGATAAACTTTGATGAAACAAATTTTGCCTTGTCACTTCTCAACACAAAGGCAAGACCAAATACCTTGAGTTGTACATGCAGCAATTATCCCTCAAGGACAATCCCAATTTCTCATTTTACAATCCTATTCACTGCATGGTGAATAATGGTGTACAGCAGGATCAGTCAAAATTGAATAACGACAAAAATGCCTTTTGTGGTGAAGCTCAAGGTGGGCCCTTCATATCACAATCTGATATAACGGCAAAAAATTAACAAAGACAGCTTATGTGCCACAGAGATCAAGCAACGTCGAGTTGGATCAAAATAGACAGGCAGACAGACATGTGATTTGACAAGTTTGTCATGGGTACCGATGCATGCCAATTTGAATCGTGCAGGGTTTTTTTTTTTTTTTTTTTTTTTTTTTTTGTATACAATATCGAGGCTCGTGAAAGAGCGAACATTAATCACACAGAAAGACAAACCGACACATAAAACATATAACATAGGGAGCGGTAGACAAGATGGGGAGAGAGGGGGAAGGACACAAACACAACATTTGAGAGCAGGGACCGAGAGACATGGAGACATCGAGAGATCTGAGAGAGGGCGAGGGCTTTGGGGGGGGGGGGGGCGTGGGAAGGGGACAGTGGGAGAGGTATAAAACATATGGACACTGCCAGGACTTCCAGGAAAGAAGTTGGAATTTCAAACAAGGTGGATCTGGGGTGAATTAGCGGGGGTAGAAAAGATCAAGGTTTTGGATGGGGGAAGATAAGAGATGGTGGTGAACAGCTGTTTTAAAGACCTGGAGGGAGGAGTGGGATTGAAGGGAGTGAGGGAGTTTGTTCCAGAGGCGGGAGAAAAGAGGAATGAAAGAGTGAAGGTGAGCGGAGAGCCGAGATTTCGGCAGTTTAACCATCAGAGGGTTGCTGGCAGATCTTGTGCGACCTGTAGGAATATTTGGGGGACAGAGCACAGAGAGAGCTGGGGGTGCAAGGCCGGAGAGGAGTCGGTAGAAGACAGAAAGACCACCTACCTGCCTGCGGTGAGTGAGTGAAAGGCCCTCAGAGATAGCTTCATCGCGGGAGATTCCAATAATTCTGAAAGCTTTGGATTCAACAGCGTGAAGCCGAGCTAGGTGTGAGGCAGGAGCACCGGCCCATAGGGGAGAACAGTATTCCATTGAGCTGCGGATGAAAGCCTTGTATGTGGTGAGGAGCTCAGGTGTGCCGAGGAAGCACTTCGCACGACGGAGGATGCCCAGTCGGCGACTGGCTTTGGAGGCCAGCTTGGAAATGTGGTTTTCCCAAGAAAGATCATGGCAGATAGTGAGACCCAAAATCTTGAGCGACAGAACTTCTTGGAGAGGATTGTTGAGAAAGTAGATGGGAGGGTTGTCCAGTCGATCTTTTCGGAGAGACATAGTAAGAGTGTGAGATTTGTCAGGATTGAAAGACATGTTCCACTTGTTTGACCAGTCTGTGATTTTGTCCAGGTCTTCAGAGAGTGAGGAGGCAGCAGACTGCCGATCTGAGGGAAGAGGAATGGAGCGGCAGAGAGTGGAGTCATCAGCAAAGAGATAGAGAGGATTTTCGAGAGAGTCAGAGAGATCATTGATGAAGACCAGAAAAAGCACGGGGCCCAGAACACTGCCTTGGGGAACTCCAGCCTGAACAGGAAGAGGAGATGAGAGAAACCCATTCAGGGCCACACGTTGACGACGACTAGAGAGGAAGTCCGCCAGCCATGCGTGGAGATTTCCATGGATACCAAAGGAGGAGAGTTTGGTGAGCAGAGCGGGGTGCCAGACCGTGTCGAAGGCACGTGATATGTCGAGGGAGACAGCTCTAATTTCCTGTTTGGCATTGAGGACCTCCATCCATTGTTGAGACAGCAGAAGCAGCATGTCCAGAGTAGAGTGACCTGGTCTGAAACCAAATTGATGATCAGAGATCAAGCCATTGGAGAAGAGGAAAGATTTCATATCAGAAGCAATGATGGATTCCATGACTTTGCTGATAATTGGGAGAAGGCTGATTGGTCTGTAGTTGCTAGGATCTGTTTTTGCACCTTTTTTGTGCAAAGCGGTGATGTTGGCTGATTTCCAAGCAGATGGCAGTTGACCTTGAGCAAAAGAGAGGGTGAAGAGAACAGAGAGAGGGTGAGATAGAGCAGCAGAGCAGGATTTTAGGACCCGTGGGCTGATGCCGTCGGGTCCAGTTGCAGAATCAGAGTCGAGGGTTGACAGAAACTTTTCCACCTTGTCAGGAGGAAAGGACACGGAGTCCAGGAGCAGCAGGGTACGACTGGGTATGGTGGGTACAGAGAGGGATGGGTTTGGGACACAAGATTTAGAGGCAAACACAGAGTTGAGGCATTCAGCTTTTTCACGTGCGGAGTCAGCTGTGTAGCCGTTTGAGGTAAGGGAGGGGATGGAGGGGGAACAAACACCAGAAACGGATTTGACCAGACGCCACCAGGATTTGGAAGAGGGAGACAGATAAGAGAGTTCGGTCTTGAGAACGGAGAGATATTGTTTCCTGGCTCTCCTGAGGGTGGACACACACTTGTTTCGGGCTTTGTGAAAGGAAATGAGATTTCCTTCCGTTGGATTTGCTTTCCAGGAGACGAAGGCAAGTTGTTTCTGGGCAACAGCCTCACCACAAGATTCCGTGTACCATGGACGGGAGGAAGGGTATGACAACTGAAGACGAGATGGGATAAATCTGTGCATGAGAGAGAGCAATTTACTTTGGAAGAATTCCCAGGATGAGTTGATGTCAGAGGTGGTAGAGATGGGAGACCAGTCCAGATGATTGATGGCTGCTTGAAGACCGTGCCAGTTGGCCTGAGTGAAATGCCAGACTCGTCGACGCTGAGCAGGCTCCCTGAGGATGGTCAGAGAGATGTCCACTTTAACAAGGACATGATCAGATGATCCGATCGGAGCAGAAGAAGAGCAGCAGACATTTTCAGGGAAGTTAGTCATAACCAAGTCCAGAAGAGAAGATGTTCCGTTGACTGAGATCCGGGTCGGGAAATTGACAGATTGTGTCAGTCCCAGTGAGTCGCAGAAGTCCTTTGCTGAGGAGCCATGGCTGGTGAGAGAGGTACCCACACCCAGCCAACTGGCATGATGACAGTTGAAATCACCACATATGAGGAAGAGAGAGTTGGGATGAGTAGATAGAAGTTGGTCCATATCATCAGACAGCGAGATGTAGATGGAGTCATCACTGTTTGGTGGACGGTACAACACACATATGAACAAGAGGTGGGAGCGAAGGGGAAGCCGTAGCCAGAGGTATTCCTGGGGGTGAGGTGGAGAGAGTGCAGTGCAGGGCGAGTGAGGAAGAGAGTTTTTGATAAAGATAGCAACCCCGCCTCCAGGACGAGGCTCAGGTCTATCATACCGGAGGAGGGAGTAGCCCGGGAGAGATACTATGGAATCAGAGACATCATAAAGGAGGAAAGTTTCTGTTAAGCAGATCACGTCTGGTTTGACAGAAGCAACCTGTATGGAGAGATCAGTTAAGTTTGAACGAAGGCCCCGGATGTTTGAGGTCCATACCGTTAATGAAGAGGAAGGGGGAGCATCAGATACAGAACAGGGGGTAGGAGGGGTAGGGTAAGATGTGGAAGAGGTGGAAGAGGTAGGGAGAGCTGTTGAAGGTGTGTCAGAGATTTCAGAATAGCTCGGAGAAAGGGAAGGATGGGGCGGACAAAAGGTTTGATGGTGATTGGGTGAGCCACAATGAGGTGTTATTTGAGGAGGGGGAAGAGCGAGGCAGAAGGTTGGGGGAGATGGAGGTGAGAGTTTGAAGGGGGAAGAAGCGGGGAGGATGCTTTGAGGAGGGGGAGTGAGCGGGGGTAAATTGAGAAGCAATGAGGGTGGGGAGATTTGAAGGGGAGGGGTGAGGGGGGAGTTTGGGAGGGAAGGGACAAGGGGAGGGATTTGAAAGGGATGGGATATGGGGGAGATTTGGAGGGGAGGGGTGAGGCAGGAGTCTAGGAGGGGAGGGGCGAGGGGGCGTCTTGGCGGGGAGGGGTGAGGGAGTCGTTTAGGAGGGAGGGGGCAAGGGGGGAGATTTGAAAGGGATGGGTGATGGGGAAGATTTGGAGGGGAGGGGTGATGGGGAAGATTTGGAGGGGAGGGGTTATGGGGAAGATTTGGAGGGGAGGGGTGAGATTGGATTTTTGAAAGTGTACGATTTATGGGAAACGAACATTTATTGCAAAATGAGTTTATTGTGACCTTCGAGTTAAAAATACGTTTAAGGACGCTGGATGGAGGATGGAGTGCAGGAGAGTTTAGGGAATGTAGAACAAAGGCACTATAGGAGATGGATATATTTTTTGGGATGAATTGATTTGGTGAGCAAGTCGAAAGCAGCCTTTTAAAGAAGAAGAAGAAAAAGGTGTTATAAAATATGACGGAATACATAACTTGAGGGGAAAGTGTAAACATTGAAGGTTAATGAGTGAAAACTATCTGGGGAAATGGGGGAGAAACACGTGGTCGAAGAACGAACGAACGAATAAGAATGAATAAACGAATGAGAACAGAGAAGGAAATGTTGTTGGTTTTTTTTTTTTTGTTTTTTTTTTGAGTTGAGATTTACACAAGGAAGTAGGCAATGGGTGAAAAGCCTGGGAATACAGAGAACGAAAGTTATTGGATCACAAACGACGGACCACTGAGAGAAAAACAAAGCCTCAAGGTTGTACAGTGCACACTGTACAAGGCCTTGCTCGCGACACGGCAAACAGACGATCAATTTATGAAAGATAAACACCGAGAAACAACCAAAGTTGCACACAATAACTTCACACACCGAAAGATAAATACAGTTTCGACAAAATACAATTGTGAACAGACTTAACTTCGAAAAACGTGGAGACCGTGTGGAGCTTCGAAAATCCCTGCCGCCGTCTCCAAGATCTCGCGAGATCTGATCTGATCTCAGGGTTCACATCCGGAATGGAATGAACAACGCACAACCCCAATATCGTTTGTCCATCATACGTGCTAACAATAGGTAGCAATCCCAATACCACACAAAAGCAAAACAATAGTTCTAAAGACTCACTAATTGCTCAATTAAAAGAACGGACCATCATAAAATGCAGGTGTTGACAATATAGCAAGAAAAAAAAAAAGTTCAGGCCAAGATATAGCATTTAAACAATGCGTAACATTGATATAATGTCGTACAGAGGAAACCCAGATCATGAGAGTGCACAGAACGGAAGCAAAGATGATTTGGCATTGAACATCGTCCAAAATGGCAAAGAGGAACAGATCGAGGCATAAAATAACGCATGTAAAGAAAGAATAGCACTGAAGTTACGAAGATCTGAAAATCTACAACCGAATGGTATAGCATCAGATGAAGCAGAACAGTGAATCTACAGAGATTAAATACGACAAGGAAAAATAAGGTGGAGGTTAAGGTCATGAGCTCTGGGGCTCACTCAGATGCTGTACAAGCGGGCACTCTGGCGGAGCAGTCGTGAAGAGGCTGCCGACAAATACGTGCCTGCCCCACAGTGGATGCCGGATCACCTTGCAACAACCCAAATCTTCCACTTGAAAGCCCAGGTGGCTGTATCGATCATCGGTCTCAAACATGGTGCTATTGGTATAAGCACCAAAAAACTGCAAAAAAAACAAAATAAATAAAAACACTTGCCTTGAGGGACACCGAATGGATAATTAATGCTTGCCTTTGCCTGCAGCAAGGGGAAACTATGTAGACAATTCATTGGAGGGAGCATCAAAGGGCAACCAAAACAATCAGTCATAGTTGGAGAAAAGAGGCCAATAAAACAGACCCAGTAATACATACGATCAAAATATACCTTAGTCCTACAACTATCAAAATCATACAAGACCAACGACACTCGAGTCATACCTGAAAGAATTATATAACAACTAACTGGTGCCAAAGCAGCGTTACGGCAAGGATTACCACTAGGTGGTTTGCCGTTGCCTTCCCAGTTGTAGTAAAAGCAGGAATTTGTAATTTGTTTATGGTGCCAGCGATAGTTCACCTACACTTTATGAAGTACACCGTGAGGTTTTAAACCTCCAACAAACCAATGAACCAAATACGATCAATAAGATGCCCAGTTTAACATACAGTCGTGGCCAAAAATATTGACGCCCTTGCACTTTTTTCCAATAACTCACAATATTCTCTAAAAATAAGTTGAAATTTACGAAATTATTTGGTCTCCACAATTCTTTATTTCACTGTTAATATTACAGAACTTTTCTTTTTGATTCAGAACTTAATATATCCTTTTAAATCAGAAAATACAAAAAAAAAGGCATTGACAAAATTATTGACACCTATGATCATATCTTATTTGGCTTAATATGAATTAATAATTTGAATTATAATTATTATGATATGAATTATTAACATTATTATTATTATAAATTAATTGTTGATATATTAATATATATTAATATTCACATTATTATGAATAATATTATTAATTATATTAATTAATTAATATGAAAATTAAATTATGATATGGTTTAATATTCGGTAGCACAGCCTTTGGACAAAATAACTGCAGTCAAGCACTTCCTATAGCCATGAATGAGCTTCCTACACCTCTCTACTGGCAATTTGCCCCACTCTTCTTGTGCAAACTGCTCCAGTTCTCCCAGATTTGAAGGGTGCCTTCTCTCAACTGATGTTTTCAGATCTCCCCACAGGTGTTCAATGGGAGTTAGATCAGGACTCATTGCTGGCCACTTCAGAACAGTCCAGCGTTTTGTCTTGAACCATTCCTGGGTGCTTTTTGAAGTGTTTGGGGTCATTGTCCTACTGCAAGACCCATGACCTTCGACGGAGACCCAGATTTCTGACAATGGGTTGAACATTGCACTCCAAAATGCCTTGGAAATCTCCTGATTTCATGATACCATGCACACATTCAAGGCACCCAGTGACAGAGGCAGCACAGCAACCCCAAAACATTACTGAACATCCTCCATGTTTGACTGTAGGGAAGGTGTTCTTTTCTTTGAAGGCTTCATTTTGTTTTCTGTAAACATAGAGATTATGTGCTTTACAAAAAAGCTACAATTTAGTCTCATCTGTCCACAGGACATTTTCCCAGAAGGATTTTGGCTTGTTCAGGTGTGTTTTGGCAAACTCCAGTTGGGCTTTCTTATCTCTCTCTCTCTCAGCAGTTGGGTCCTCCTGGGTCTCCTACCATAGAACCCCCTTTCATCGAGTTGGCGATGGATGGTGCGAGTTGAAACTGTCGTACCTTGTGGCTGAAGGTCAGCTTGAATCTGTTTGGCAGTTGATCAAGATGCTTTCTCCACCATTTGAACAATCCTTCGCTGCAATCTTTGATCAAGTTTTCTCTAGTGGCCACGTCCAGGGAGGTTGGCTTATCGTGCCATGGGCCTTACACTTCCTGATAACATTGCGTACAGTGGACACAAGAACATCAAGATCTCTGCAGATGGACCTGTAGCCTTGGATTGTCCATGCTTGGCTCCATCTTGTGTCTGACCTCCTCAGACGATTCTCTGGTTTTCTTTCTTTTCTCCATGCTCATTGCGGTAAACACAGTGACACAAAACAGCAGAATGACTTCTTTTCTCTAATCAAACTGGTTGAATGAGTGATTTTTATATTGCAGGCCAGTTCACTGGTAATTCCCTGTTTGTCATTAAAAGGCGGCAAAAAGGGTTGGCGTCAGGAAGGGCATCCGGCCGTAAAACATTGCTTCAAATAGGGGACCGAAAAACAACAACAACCACGGTTCCCGAAAAAAGGCCAACCCCCGCTTTGCGGGGAAAAATGGCCTCTAAAGGTGGTTATTTTTATTTATTTTAGGCACCTGCAACTCACCACAGGTGAGTTAAATTCTAAAGTAAAGGAGAATCACCTGCTTGAAATCTAATTATTTCGAACAACTTCTAAAAGGTGCCAATATTATTGTCCGGGCCATTTTACGATTTCTGTGTGGAATAGACTAAGATTTAGTGATTTTTTCAGCTTTTTTGTTTTGTTCCACTGCAAACGAAAGAAATACATATGTGGATACCAAAAGGTTTTTTAATTTCAACAATGTTCTGGAAGAAATGGTGCATTAGCTGAAAAAAATGCAAGGGTGCCAATATTTTTGGCCACGACTGTACATCTGAGGGACTGCAAACGCATTGGATGAATCGCCTCTATTCCAGCAGTCATGTAAAATTGTGATAAAAAAAAAATGTAAGGGCAGACAAAAACGGATGTACATAACACAGAAGATTAGTTGAGTGTCAGAAGGGATGGAGTAGGGAAAATGAAAGGCGAGGGGGTCTGCACAAGTTGAAGAGATCTGAGGCGGGAATAGAATAAAGAACAAACCCACAATGGACAGAACACTTGAAGCACGAGAAGAAAGAAAAGCAGGTAACAGACAGCCAGTTCCACAGAAAACAATAGAGAGGAAGAAATAGAAGTGAGCATCTAGCTTAGACTTTTGGTGGAAAACCAAGTTTGGGTTGTTGGAAGATTGCGTGCTATCCAGGGGCAGGGGAGCTCCAGGAATGCACCTATTTCTGATGGTTGGCCACAAAAGTAAACTTGACAGGGAGGGCAGGGGGAGAGCTTGCCAGCTGATCATTAAAGAGTACATTGTGAAAGCTTCAGACTTTGCCTTGAAAGACGTGTATACCAAGTAACTGATTAAAGATTTGTACATTTTTGCAGTCTGCCCACGGAAACACGGTGTACTGTTCTGTACAGAGTAGAGCCATCAGTAAAATGGCAAAGATGATTATGCAAAGAAGAGGAGAGCTCAATGATTTAGACCAAAAATAAAGTTGGGCCCAAAATGCTGCATTGTGACAAACCAGCCTCAAGAGGAAATCATAAAAGCATACCATCAATAGTGACACGTTATTTACGATTGTGGAGGAAAATAATGAAATAAAATAAAAACTAGAACGGCACTCTTCGCCATCGCGACGTCGACCGATATGCCTCCACCCACATTATTGCAACACTAGTGGGGTCACCCGTGGGAATCCCACGGGCATGGACGTGTGTGACATTTGGACATCTTCATTTAGATGCTGCACATTAAATTTTACAAAATGGTTACTGGCAATTCATCAGATCCAGAAAGGGTGTAATTAACACAATTTATTTATTTCACATAATATGTGCCCCTCACTCCTCTCCACCTGACACTCTCCTCTCTCCACCCTCACGCCTCTCCAATCCCACTCCTTCTCACACTCCCCTCCAATACCTCCTCACACTCCCCTCCAATACCTCCTCACACTCCCCTCCTCACACTCCCCTCCAATACGTCCTCACTCTCCTCTCCAATCGCTCCTCACTCTCCTCTCCAATCGCTCCTCACTCTCCTCTCCAATCGCTCCTCACTCTCCTCTCCAATCGCTCCTCACTCTCCTCTCCAATCGCTCCTCACTCTCCTCTCCAATCCCTCCTCACTCTCCTCTCCAATCCCTCCTCACTCTCCTCTCCAATCCCTCCTCACTCTCCGCTCCAATCGGCCCTCACTCTCCGCTCCAATCTGCCCTCTCTCTCCAACTCCTTGCTCCTCGCTCTCCAACCCCTCGCTCCTCGCTCTCCAACCCCTCGCTCTCCAACCCCTCGCTCCTCGCTCTCCAACCCCTCGCTCCTCGCTCTCCAACCCCTCGCTCCTCGCTCTCCAACCCCTCGCTCCTCGCTCTCCAACCCCTCGCTCCTCGCTCTCCAACCCCTCGCTCCTCGCTCTCCAACCCCTCGCTCCTCGCTCTCCAACCCCTCGCTCTCCAACCCCTCGCTCTCCAACCCCTCGCTCCTCGCTCTCCAACACCTCGCCCCTCACTCCTCACTCTCCAACTCCTCGCTCTCCAACTCCTCACTCTCCAACCCCTCGCTCCTCTCCAATTTCTTGCTCCCCAACCCCTCGCTCCTCGTTCTCCAACCCCTCGCTCCTCGCTCTCCAACCCCACACTGCTCGCTCTCCAACACCTCGCCCCTCAATCCTCACTCTCCAACCCCTCGCTCCTCTCCAATTTCTTGCTCCCCAATCCCTCGCTCTCCAACCCCTCGCTCCTCGCTCTACAACCCCTCGCTCCTCGCTCTCCAACCCCTCGCTCCTCGCTCTCCAACCCCTCGCTCCTCGCTCTCCAACCCCTCGCTCCTCGCTCTCCAACACCTCGCCCCTCACTCCTCACTCTCCAACTCCTCGCTCTCCAACCCCTCACTCGTCTCCAATTTCTCGCTCCTCTCCAACCCCTAGCCCCTCACTCTCCAACCCCTAGCTCCTCACTCTCCAACCCCAAGCTCCTCTCCAACCCTCCTCATCGTTGTTGCAGCAGCATCCTGCGCGAGTCTGTGATCACGTTCGTTGAGGGTCTCGTTCTCCCGTCTCGTTCTTTTTCTTGCTGCAGTCTCGTGGGGTCACCCGTGGGAATCCCACGGGCATTGACGTGTGTGACATTTGGACATCTTGATTTAGATGCTGCACATTAAATTTTACAAAATGGTTACTGGCAATTCATCAGATCCAGATATAGTGTAATGAACACAATTTATTTATTTCACATAATATGTGACCCCTCACTCCTCTCCAGCTGTCACTCTCCTCTCTCCACCCTCATGCCTCTCCAATCCCACTCCTCCTCACACTCCCCTCCAATACTTCCTCACACTCCTCTCCAATACCTCACACTCCCCTCCAATCCCTCACACTCCTCTCCAATCCCTCACACTCCCCTCCAATCGCTCCTCACTCTCCTCTCCAATCGCTCCTCACTCTCCTCTCCAATCGCTCCTCACTCTCACACACACGGTAGTGGGACACACAACACACACACACACACACACACACACACACACACACACACACGGTAGTGGGACACACACACACACACGGTAGTGGGACACACACACACACACACACACACACACACACACACACACACACACACACACACACACCACACACACACACACACACACACACACACTGGAGAATGGGTGACACACACACGGAAACTCATGTGAAAACATTTTTTTTTAAATTAAATTAAACTAAAATAAAGATTTCACGATTTAAAAATAAATAAATAAAGATTTCACGATTTTAGTTCCTGTAGCTATGAAACGCATTTTCTTTGGGTGGTGTATAATCGCTCCGAACGAAACAGGCATTACCTCGTGTCCTTTGCTCGAGTTGTTCTAAAAGTAATTCATGATCGAAGACGTGTTGATTGAGTCTTAAAATGCACATCCAATCATACAGACATACAGAAGCCGATCGTAGCCCTATGGAGCCCATGACTCTTCTTCATTTTTAAACTTTAATGTATCGATAACTTTTCGCTTTACAAAGTAAAAATAGATTAAAACCAAACGTTATTAATAAATATTGTATTCCATAGTTAGTTTACATTATTATGTACATTTTTGAAGTACTGTATTGTTTAATTCCATGGTTGGAAAAGAGTTGACTCGCTTAAAACAAACTCTGTATGTACACCCCAGGGATATGGAAAAATATAATTACACTTCGATTGGATCCCGAACTTCAGTATTCAGTCACTGTATTTTTACTAAGTGATAATTTAAATAATGAAGTCCTGGGAACGTTCTCTCCTCTCTCCTTCCCCTCTCTCCTTCCCCATGCCGACATAACAGTCGACACATTCAAAACGGCTGTTGGAATACATGCCGCCGATTTTCTCAACTTTAGCTGAAACTGAGACTTGAACCATCCCAGCGATTGTGATGGTGAATTAGTCGAGATAAAGCCGTGATGGAGACTCAATGAATGGGCTTTATTTTACAGGCCTTTGAGAATTCATTTCGTTCTATAAATGGAAATTTTCATGGGATTCTCTTCCCGTTTTTTTTTCAACCGAGTCTAAAACTATGTTAGCGACTGTTAAAAATGAAATGATATATCGAATTTGAATTGAAATAAACCTGTGTGAGAGAGAAAGACAGCACGAGCCTAACTAAACAGGCCTCAAAGCTATTCGAGTTAATAAAATGGTGGATATTTGTTTACATGAAGCCTCTCCAAGAATGGGTGGAGCTACTCTCTAAACGGAGTAAGCCACACCCCCGGACAGACAGACAGACAGACAGAATCACCTTCGCCTATTATAATATAGACTAGCGGGGTCACCCGTGGGAATCCCACGGGCATGGATGTGTGTGACATTTCGACATATTGAGTTATATGCTGCACATTCATTTTTACAAAATGGTTACTGGCAAGTCATCAGATCCAGAAATGGTGTGATGAACACAATTTATTTATTTCACATAATATGTGACCCCTCACTCCTCTCCACCTGACACTCTCCTGTCTCCACCTGACACTCTCCTGTCTCCACCTGACACTCTCCTCTCTCCACCTAGCACTCCTCTCCTCTCCAAACCCTCACATCCCTCTCCTTTCCAATCCCTCACCTCTCCAATCCCTCACACTCCTCTCCTCTCCAATCCTTCACACGCCTCTCCAATCGCGCCTCACACTCCTCTCCAATCGCGCCTCACACTCCTCTCCAATCGCGCCTCACACTCCTCTCCAATCGTGCCTCACACTCCTCTCCAATCGTGCCTCACACTCCCCTCCAATCACGCCTCACACTCCTCTCCAATCGTGCCTCACACTCCTCTCCAATCGCGCCTCACACTCCTCTCCAATCGCGCCTCACTCGCCTCTCCAATCGGCTTTCCCCGTCTCGTTTCTCTCCTTTTTCTCCCGTCTCGTTCTTTTTCTTGCTCCAAATCGGCCCGTCGGAATCGGAAATCGGCCCGTCTCGCCCGTCAGCCCGTCGGAATCGGAAATCGGCCCGTCTTGCTTTTGTGCTTGTGCGTAAATAAATTGTGTTCATGACACCATTTCTGGTGTTGGGCTTGCGGCTAGGGTGCCGGCTTAGGATCCTGGGTTCGAATCTCGGTCGATCGCCGAATTAATGCCAGGGGGGTTGACTCAGCCTGTCATCCTTCCGAGGTCGGCTAATTGAGTACCAGTTCACTGGTAATTCCCTGTTTGTCGTTGAAGGCGGCAAAAAGGGTTGGCGTCAGGAAGGGCATCCGGCCGTAAAACATTGCTTCAAAAAGGGGACAAAAAAACAACAACTACCACGGTCCCCGAAAAGGCCAACCCCCGCTTTGCGGGGAAAAATGGCCTCTAAACGGTGGTTTTTACACCATTTCTGGATCTGATGACTTGCCAGTAACCATTTTGTAAAAATGAATGTGCAGCATCTAACTCAATATGTCGAAATGTCACACACATCCATGCCCGTGGGATTCCCACGGGTGACCCCGCAAGTTTGCATTGACGTTCGTCAATGGACTCGTTCGCCTGTCTCATTCGTTTTCTTGCTGCATCCTGTTCAAGTCTGCGTTCTTCATCGATCGTCTCATTCATTTTGGAAATAGAAGTTTCCACGCAGCGCATGAATTGTCACGATCCTCAAGAGGAATTTGTCTCGTAATCATCAAATGATAAATGGCAAGTAAATTATATTGTGGAAAATTAAAGATTTCAAATAAACCTATTTAAAGTGTATTCGCACATAACTAATTTTAAAAAACGAAGAAATATCTCTCGGTAATTTCCTGAAACATATTTTACTTCCGGCTAATAATGTTGAATGAAATAAAAACGAAGAAATATATGTCGGCATCATTGTTGACGTTTTTGTGACGACTGTCATCAAACGAAAAAGTAATATATCTTAACGGAAAAGCAAAAGCGAATTTTTAATATATATCGACACGTTGCCGTCGGTGTCATGTTGGGCAGTGTATGATACACCATGACGCGATTTTAAAAAATATATCTCTGCATTTTCCCGCGTGTGTGGAATGTTCTCAATTATTGCTGACACCGAGTCCAAAACCATCGATAAAAATGAAATCATATGGTGAGTTAGATTGGAGATAAAGGCGTGAGAGAGACTCAATGGCCTTGAAGTTGAAGTTACAGGCGTTTGAGAATTCATTTCGTTCTATAAACGGCAACTTTCATTGGATTTCCTTCCCGTTTTTTTTCAACCAAGTCGAAAACTATGTTAGCGACTGTGAAAAATGAAATGATATATCGAATTTTTAATATGTATCGACACGTTGCCGTCGGTGTCATGTTAGGCGGTGTATGATACACCATGCGCGATTTTAAAAAATATATCTGCATTTTCCCGCGTGTGTGGAATGTTCTCAATTATTGCTGACACCGACTCTAAAACCATCGATAAAAATGAAATCATATGGTGAGTTAGATTGGAGATAAAGGCGTGAGAGAGACTCAATGGCCTTGAAGTTACAGGCATTTGAGAATTCATTTCGTTCTATAAACGGCAACTTTCATCGGATTTTCTTCTCGTTTTTTTTCAACCGAGTCTAAAACTATGTTAGCGACTGTGAAAAATGAAATGATATATCGAATTTAAAATAGATATCGACACATTGCCGTCGGTGTCATGTTGGGCGGTGTATGATACACCATGACGCGATTTTAAAAAATATATCTCTGCATTTTCCCGCGTGTGTGGAATGTTTGTGGAAAATTAAAGATTTCAAATAAACCTATTTAAAGTGTATGCGCACATAACTAATAAAAAAAACGAAGAAATATCTCTCGGTAATTTCCTGAAACATATTTTACTTCCGGCTAATATGTTGAATGAAATAAAAACGAAGAAATATATGTCGGCATCATTGTTGACGTTTTTGTGACGACTATCATCAAACGAAATAGTAATATATCATAACGGAAAAGCAAAAGCGAATTTTTAATATATATCGACACATTGCCGGCGGTGTCATGTTGGGCGGTGTATGATACACCATGACGCGATTTTAAAAAATATATCTCTGCATTTTCCCGCGTGTGTGGATTGTTCTCAATTATTGCTGACACCGAGTCTAAAAGTAAAACCATCGATAAAAATGAAATCATATGGTGAGTTAGATTGGAGATAAAGGCGTGAGAGAGACTCAATGGCCTTGAAGTTACAGGCCTTTGAGAATTCATTTCGTTCTATAAACGGCAACTTTCATCGGATTTTCTTCCCGTTTTTTTTCAACCGAGTCTAAAACTATGTTAGCGACTGTGAAAAATGAAATGATTTATCGAATTTGATTTGAAATAAAACTGGGGGAGAGCAAGACACCACGGGCCTACAAAACAGGACTCAAAGCTATGCGAGTTAATAAAATGGTGGATATTTGTTTATAGCCACTCCCAGAATGGGTGGAGCTATGGGTGGAGCTACTCTGCAAACCGAGTAAGCCACACCCCGGACAGACACCCAACAGATAGACAGACAGACAGACAGAATCATCTACGGCTATTATAATATAGATAATACATATTTGTACCAAGTTTGATTAAAATGCATTCAGCTATTCTAAAGTATTACATTTTTACCTGACATGACCTTTGACACCAAAATCTAATCAATTCATCTTTGCATCATAATATATACTTATACTAAATGCGGTCAAAATTCCATCACCGGTTCACAAGTTAGCGCAGTTACAGAAATTATACCGAACTGGACCACTTTTTTTTTCTTTTTCTTTTTTTGTGTACATAATCGAGGCTCGTGTAAGAGCCAATACATTGAACAAGAAAACATACACAGACACATAAAACATACAATGAAGGGAGCGGGAGACAAGAGGGGGAGGGAGAGGGAAGCACACAAGTACAACAACAGTTGCACAACTGACCTCTTGATCCCATAATCTACCGTATTTCTGGTGTATTAACCACGATGGAGTATTAACCACACCCCTGCTTTTCACCCTCAAAAAAAAAATATATATATATATATGTATATATTGATCATTTCATTTTCTAATCCAGGGCTGACAAGATGGCCTAGAAGTACGCACACTCGCCTCAAAGCTGTCTGGCCTGGGTTCGAATCCCGACCCAGCTATAAACTGTCAGTTTGGTGTTTCACACGCACGGTGGTCCATCAATGTGTGTGCCGGCCCTCGGATGGACGTTAAACTGGGAGTCCCGTCTGCAAGCATGGGTTGGTGGACGTTAAAGATCCTATGGTGTCCTTCGCAAAGAGTAGGTGAGTATCGCTGCCACCATGGCCAAATTCCAAATTCCGGCCTTATCTAGGCGAATGTCAGGCCTGGCCAGACCGGTTCATGAAAGACTTGGGCCAAGCTTCCCCCGGCTGACCCCACTAGGTGGGATAATAGTGGCCGTTAAAGAACAAAAATATATGAATGATCGTTTTAAGGCCATTTTCCCCACTAGAGCGGGGGTTAGCCTTGCGGGCCCCATGACAATCATGGTTCCATGACAATCATGGCCGTTAAAGAACGGCAACAATTATTTTCTAATCCAGGTCTAAATACCTTTGTACATTAACTTTGTACAGGATGAAGTGTCGGAAGTATGACCCATTTGTAATACACTACCGGTCAAAAGTTTTACAACACCTCAATTTTTCCAGTTTTTATTGAAATTTACACAGTTTAATGTCCAGTGAATAACCTGAAAAGGTACAAAGGTAAGCCGTAAACTGCTCGAGGTTACAAAAAAAGTTTAGGTTGGCAAAAACGGGAAATTAATGTAAATTGCACAGTTACAGTCACATGAAAAAGTAAGTACACCCCATGTAAAGTTTTGACTTTTTCAACATATTTCAACATACAGCTATTTGATCTTCATTTCAACAATATTGATAGATAAAGGTGATATAATATAACAAATATCATGAAACATTTACATTTTGTAGTCAATTGTATAATTTAAATAAACATAAATGCAAATTTCGCATGTGGAAAAAGTAAGTACACCCTTGGCTTCAATAGGTGGTATTGCCCCCTTTGGCAGAAACAACCTCAAGTAGGCGTTTCTTATAACTGTCTACCAGTCTCTGACATCGACTGGGATAAATTTTTGCCCACTCCATGCAGAATTCTTTCAGCTGTGCGATGTTTGAGGGGTTTCTTGCATGCACAGCTCGTTTCAAATCCCCCCACAACATCTCGATGGGATTTAGATCCGGGCTTTGACTTGGCCATTCCAGAACTCTCCATTTCTTTCTTTTCAGCCATTCCTTGGTGGATTTACTGGTATGTTTAGGGTCACTGTCATGTTGCAAGGTCCACCTTCGGTTGAGCTTCAACTTTCCAACAGATGGCCTCACATTATCCTCAAGCACCCTCTGGTACAATGAAGAATTAAGTGGATTCTATGATGGTGAGCTGCCCAGGCTCTGAGGCAGCAAAGTTGCCCCAAACCATAATATTTCCACCACCATGCTTTACAGTTGTAGGCATCAGGTTCTTGTGGTCAAATGCTGTCTTTGGTTTTCGCCAAACATGTCTTCTGGTACTGTGGCCAAACAACTCTACCTTTGACTCATCTGTCCAGAGCACATTGTTCCAGAAGTGCTGGTCTTTGCCTCGCTGTTCATTGGCAAACTTTAGTCTTGCCCTGATGTTCTTTCTGGACAGCAAAGGTTTCCTCCTGGCACACCTTCCATGTAGATCAAATTTGTGCAGCCTCTTTCTAATGGTAGACTCTTGCACTTTGACATCAACAGTGGCAAGAGCTACCTGTCGGTCCCGTGATGACATTCTGGGGTTCTTAGAGACTTCTTTCAGCATCTTGCGGTCTGCTCTCGGGCTGAACTTGCTGGGGCGGCCTGGCCTGAACAAGTTGGCAGTTGTTTGGAATCTTCTCCACTTGTAGATTATCTTCCGGACAGTCGAATGATTGATTTCAAATTGTTTGGAGATCTTTTTAAATCCCTTCCCAGACTCGTAGGCATCTATAACCTTCTTTCTGAAGGCCTCAGGGAGCTCTTTTGATCTAGGCATGGTGACGCCGCACACTTCAACAACAAAGAGCAAACCAAACTAAATGTCTGAGGTTTAAATAAGACAGGTTCCTCCAAGATCCTCTCTAACGATGTTCCAATCATTTTCACCTGAGCTGGTGCACCTGATTCTAATTTTAGGTATTTGAAGTAGTGATAAATGTAGGGGTCTACTTACTTTTCCACATGCGAAATTTGCATTTATGTTTATTTAAATTATACAATGGACTACAAAATGTAAATGTTTCATGATATTTGTTATATTATATCACCTTTATCTATCAATATTGTTGAAATGAAGATCAAATAGCTGTATGTTGAAATATGTTGAAAAAGTCAAAACTTTACATGGGGTGTACTTACTTTTTCACATGACTGTATATTGTAAAATAAAGGCCTTCTTCAGGGAACAAGTAATGGGTTAACAATTTACAGCTGTTCTGCAGCAATGTAAGTAAATTAAGCCTTGAAAGTTGATGCAAACAATTCCTACAGGTGTCCCAACCTCTGCTGATTACTTGATTACAAACCCCCTGTCTGTACAAAAGCAGTATTGGAACAGACTGTTATTACACCCTCTGAAGCATTATTTGGACAATATTGCACTGCAGGAAGTAGTATATTGGAAACTGGAGGAAACTCTGACAGGAAGAGGTCTGGCAGACCCAAAGCCACAACAGAATCAGAAGACAAGTTTCTGAGAGTCAACAGCTTGCGTGATAGGCAGCTCACAGGACAACAGCTTCAAGCACAGCTTAACACTGGTCGAAGTAAGTGTTACGGATTCGTCACTTCCGTTGTGGTAGTTTTCATCCACTGTAAACCTTTTTGATTCCATGTGCTATTATTGTTTTCAAAAGGTTTATTGTTTATGAACTGTTTTCAAAAGGTGAAAAAGTTAGAGCTAAAAGAAACCGGAAACCGGATCGGGAACCGGACGACGACGACGACGAAGAGAAAAAAAGAAGGCGGAGCGAGTGGTGTCGGACAAGAAGCATAGATGCTTTGCGGTCCGGAGCGAACGTTGGCGAGCAAGAGTCACGAGTGAACTTTGGGTTTCCCAGGAAAGGGATTCCTGCGACAGAGTGGTTGTCGCTGTGACAGATTAACCTGGGTGTCAGGTTTTGCGATCGATTCCCGGAGAAAATTATCGTCGGGCCGTTACGTCTCGAGAACGGGCCGTCGGCCATTTTGACTCGCGCGCTTTGGACGCCGAGCAAGGTTTCTTTGCTTCGCTTCAGCCTTGGCGCGTCGCGCAAGGTTTTTCTTTGCTTGACTTCAACCGCTTTCACCGCATTCAGATGTATCTGGTGTGTGTGTGTGCAACGCGGATTTTGAAGGCAAATCGGAGGTTCGCCGACTGTGAGCCGCGGAACGTCCATACCCGAGGGTGTGATTTCCCAGTCGCCTGGAGGGTGCCTTTGCACAGCTTTGGCAGCAGGACTGTAACTGCCAACCCAACGGGATTCTGGTCTCGATTGGACATTGATCTGTCGATCGCTGGAGCGGATCAACTTTGGATTGAAGCCAGGGATTAGAGACATTGGGGATGTTCTTTTTTCACTCAGTTGGAGCACAGTGAGTTATATATTACAAAACTGATGGTACCATCATAGGATATTGATTGTACTTTTGATTCATATTATTGTTGTACTGTTATTCTTGTGTGATCTTAATACAATACTTGTTTGTTTGTAACAATTGGTGTGGCTTTACCATTGATCTTTGACATACAGAATAACACATTTTTCTGCCGTGACTCCTCTCAGGGCTCGGAGGTACACCGTGACCAGGCGGTCGGGGGGGAGCACGTAACATAAGCAAGTCTCAGTTTCAACTGTGAAGAGAAGACTTCGAGCTGCAGGTTTGACAGGTCGAGTGGCAGTAAGAAAGCCATTGCTAAGATGGCAAAATAAGAAAAAGAGGCTTGCCAGGGCCATGAAGCACCCACCGCCAGTGGTCTACTGAAGACGAAGGTCTTATGGACCGATGAATCAAAATTTGAAATCTTTGGTTCATCGCGCAGGGTTATTGTACATCGTCGAGTAGGCGAAAGGATGGTTCCTCAGTGTGTGACACCAACTGTCAAACATTGAGGAGGAAGCGTGATGGTCTGGGGCTCTTTTGCTGGATCCAGTCGGCGACTTGCACAGAGTGACTGGCACCCTGAACCAAAAGGGCTACGACAGCATTTTGCAGCGCTATGCAATACCCTCTGGTATTCGCCTAGTTGGTCAGGGGTTCATCCCACAGCAAGATAATGACCCTAAACACAACTCCAGGCTCTGTCAAAACTACCTTCGAGGAAAAGAACAAGACGGAAGGCTTCAAATCATGGAATGGCCAGCACAGTCTCCAGACTTAAACCCCATTGCGCTGGTTTGGGATGAACTGGACAGAAGGGTGAAAGCAAAGCAACCTACAAGTGCAACACATTTGTGGGAACTTCTGCAACAGTGTTGGGAAGAACTTCCCGAACAATATTTGATTTCCATTGTTGAAATAATGCCACGAGTGTGTTCGGCGGTTATATCTGCAAAAGGTGGCTACTTTGCAGAGTCAAAAATTTAAATTAAATTTTGTTAAACAAAATGATTCTATGATTTCTTTTTTATCTCCAATTGTTTATTTGTTCTATGCTTAATTTCAGAGTACATTGAGACATTAAACTGCGTAAATTTCAATAAAAACTGGAAAAATTGAGGTGTTCTAAAACTTTTCACCGGTCGTGCATTTCAATACAAATGGGTCATAGATAATGTGCATGCAATTTCAGATTTTTAGGATAAAGCATTCGATTAAAACATTTGTGGCTGGTATACCACTTCACCGATGCAGCCCTGGTGTCGGGCTAGCGGCTAGGGTGCCAGCTTAGGATCCAAGGATCCTGGGTTCGAATCCCGGTCGATCGCTGAATTAACGCCAGGGGGGTTGACTCAGCCTGTCATCCTTCCGAGGTCGGCTAATTGAGTACCAGTTCACTGGTAATTCCCTGTTTATCGTAAAAAGGCGACAAACAGGGTTGGCGGCAGGAAGGGCATCCGGCCGTAAAACATTGCTTCAAAAAGAGGACCAAAAAACAACAACAACCACGGTCCCCGAAAAGGCCAACCCCCACTTTGCGGGGAAAAAATGGCCTCTAAACGGTGGGTTTTTTTTTATACCACTTCACCGATGTCATAATTATCATGCTTTTGTTCCCCATTGGGAGTACTTGACGATGTGCCAAGTTTCAAATTTTTCCATTCAGCGGTTTCCAAGAATTTTTTAAAACTTATTTGCGTTTAATCCAAGATGGCTGCCATGCAGGGGCATATTAAAGTATACAAGCGTTACGCCTAGGTCCCCCATCGGTGGTGATGTGAGTTGACAAACTGGAAGACGCAAGGCGGCCATCTTGGATTTTGACGTGGCGATCCAATTTTCAATCGCGTTCTTCCTTATGCATAGATACACCTACACACCAGATTAGAAGTTAGTAGTTCGTTTATTTTTCAAGATATTTCGCTCACAAGGTTCAGACATATACACTACTCACAATAAATTAGGGATATTGTGGGAGTGAGTTTATTTTTTTTATAGGGGTTAGGTTTAGGGTATTGAAATCAAGAATGCTGTGTTTTTTCACACTCATTAATAACCATAGAATTAGGACCAACAACTTTTTTCAACATAATTAATACACAAAATCAACCACACCGAAGAACCTGCCAATATCCCTAACTTATTGTGAGTAGTGTATATGGTGGTGGCCATCTTGGATTTTGACGTGGCGACCCTATTTTCAATAGCGTTCTTCCTTATGCCTATATACACACACACCAGATTAGAAGTTAGTAGTTCATTTATTTTTCAAGATATTCCGCTCACAAGGTTCAGACATTTACTTTTCAAGATATCGCGCTCACAAGGTTTAGATATGGTGACAGCCATCTTGGATTTTGACGTGGCGACCTAATTTTCAATAGGGTTCTTCCATATGCCTAGTTGGCACCCACACACCAAATTAGAATTCGGTCCTTCGCTTACTTTTATAAAGATATTGCAGTGCACGTACGCACGCACGCACTCACGCACACACGGACGGAGGGGAAAACCATAGTCCCCCTTTCGCTCTGCGGTGCGACAGGGGACAAAAAGGCTTCTTCTTAATTAATGCATTGCCTTTGCAATGCAATGCAATTAATGCTTAGCCTGGTGTTGGCTTAGTGGTTAGGGTGCCGGCTTGGGATCCTAGGATCCTGGGTTCGAATCCCAGTCGATCACTGAATTAACGCCAGGGGGGTTGACTCAGCCTGTCATCCTTCTGAGGTCGGCAAATTGAGTACCAGCTTGCTGGGATGAATGATCCCGGTGTGTACCCCGGCTTAGAATAGGTGCACCGTATCCCTGCACATCGTAAGAGGCGACCAAGGGTTGGCGTCAGGAAGGGCATCCGGCCATAAAAACATTGCCTCAAACAGGGAACCATGATTGTCATGGGGCCCGCAAGGCTAACCCCCACTCTAGCGGGGAAAAATGGCCTTAAAACGATCATTCATTCATTCATTCATTCATTTATTGGACCAGGAATAGCATGGCTTGAGTCACACCTGCAACTCTCGATACAACAAACTACGATTGAATTACATTTTATTTACAAACCCAGACTTACTGCAAGACCAGAGGAAGGGTCGATAAAGTCAGCCCAGTAGCCTTCGGCTCGCAAGGCAAAGCAAATTTCTTTCGCGCCATCAATAAACTAGAAATGCAAGGATGACATCAGTCAGGATACACCATAGACGGCTCAAAACGATCACAGAGCATTACATTGACACAAACCAATGGTTTTCATTTAAATGCAATCAAAATTAATGGCATGATCAACTACAACATTCATAGGGTGTCAACGGTTTCTAAACGGTCCATCTCGTGTTTCTTAAACTTGTTGCAAGCAACTACTGATTGGCATTTTCCACCACATTTCCGACATTTTCCACCACATTTCCGACATTTTCCACGAAAAAATTATTTACGACCTTTGAAGCTTTATTTCAGATTTCAGATGGATCCCCCCTATTGGTCCTCTGTCAAGACTATGGAATCTAATGTCCTTAGCATCTTTTCTCAAAAGGTTGTGTCTAAGCATTTACTTCAAGCTCAATATACAGGTTGGTGGCCTTTGCAGTCTTGGTCTCTTCTGTCATTTCTCCTGATAAATTATATGCTATGATATTGGAAAAAGTCCAGTGGAAGATATAGAGTGGTGCGCACCACTCGCCTTTTTCTTCACGTGTGAGTCAATTATGCGTGTGTTTACAGGATACGTGTACGATAAGAGGTGTTAATCTTTTAATAGCACAATGAATGTGTTTCTCCCAATCGTGTTGTTCATCTTTTTTTTAAGTGCTTTAAATGCACGTTTCCCAATCAGCCTGTTACTGGATTTTGTCGCAGGTTGTGACCGCAGTGCGGACATTCTTGTTTCATCTAAGGAACGGCTGGGCAGGTCAGCACACCAGTTCGCTACTTTGGCCACCAGTCATTGTGAATCTGCTGAACTGTTGGCCGGATTTAAAAGCCGGATTTAAAATCTGGCCGGATTTTAAATCCTCGGATCCGCCCCTGCTGCTGATCCCCTGGCCACCCTCCCCCACCTCCAAACCCCATGCATGCCTCTCATACTGTGGCATGTCCATTAATTTTTGCACTCCAATTTCCGCACAAACCTTGACATCCTTTTTTAAATAAAGAAAGCCAAGGCAAACTTTGAACCACCCTCAAATATCAAAAAAATAATTGCAAAAACTTGAACATGCCGATCTTACTATCAATTTATAAAACACAAGAAAACCAGTATGATGAGACCAATGCCACCCTCTCCAATAATTGTTTTTCCTTTGATGTGCATTTATTACCTCTGCCACCAAAGGAGGACGGAAGTTATGTTTTCACGCTGTCTGTCTATCTGTCTGTCTGTGAGCACGATATCTCAAAATGCTATTGACGGATACGGCCAAAACTTGGACAGGTTGGATGTGTGACAAGGACGAATTGATTCTACTAGTGAGGTACGCGTGCTACGCACGGGTGGGAGGCCAGAAGCAAACAGACAATGCAGAAACGGTGAATGCTAAAGCATGAAACCAATAAATTCCACATTCCTGTAGCACCTTCAGTCGCACGTCAAACATGGACAAGTTCGTGGAGGACTTCCACGAAAAACGTACCTGTTTGCAAACAAACAGGTACGTGCGTTCCATACTCAGTCAATGGCGAATCTGCATATCATTCGCGATCCGCGAATGTCACTTTATTTTTTTTTTTTTTTTTTTTAATACTGAATCGAGGCTCGTGAAAGAGCTAAAACTTTTATAAACTTTTAGAAAATAGAAACCATCACGGCATTCCGTCATTCACTTAAACTCGATATCTCTTTTTTCATTCCAAACAGCATAACTCCAATCACAAATTAAATAACATTAATATTAAAAATAAACTTTTAACAACATTCATGACATAAACAAATATTTAAATCCTGATGTGAAGTTTCGTACGGTTGGGTGAATACAATTACGAATTCAAAATCGTAATTGTATTCACTCAATTCCAATGATCAATTGATACTTTAACAAAACGATTAACACGATTAACGTTTAACGATTAAACGTAACGATTGAATGACGGTTGTATTGGGATATTATCAAACCCGGCCATTGCCGTCATCTGTCCACTTCCGGATTCGCTGCGGGTCGTAATTCTCATCAAAATCTAAACAGTATTTGTAGAATTTCAATAAAAGCCACATCACTGTTCATATCGGTAAATATTATTCCATCGTGTTTGGAAAAACTGGAAAATTGCAAAATTGGAAAACTTGGAAAAACAATATAGCCTATTTTACTCCAAGGGGGCCTAGGATTACCCACCCAAAATATCGTTGCGATCGGTTCAGCCGTTTTTGCGGTACCTTCGAACGGACAGACAGACAGACAGACATTTGGTGAATTATAGCAAGATCATGGTGAAGATTTGAATCTGGATACAATAATGTTTTTTTTAATGATTCTTCACCATCGAGAGATGTGGCCAAAATCAATACATAGCACGATATCTCAAAAAGTTGGACGAGTTATGACAAAACTAGCTGAGTTGGGCACGTGACAAGAACAAACTAATTCGATTTTGGTTCAAGCATGGATCCAGATCAGGCCTATCAGTGGATACAAAATGTAAACTGTTCAGCCTGGTGGATGTATGCGCTCTAACGAGTGCCTTTCCAGTTTATATACCATAAATATTGAAGGAAACACGGTTTTAAAAAAAGCAGATCTACCGAATGAAGGAGTAACTTATGGTTGGGAAGTAGACTTACGTTATCAAGCATTTTCTCCCTTTCCTCCTGTACTTCCTCACTCCACACTGACATATTGTGCTTTGTTTTCTGTGTCACTGTCACAACCGTTACGGGTGAGCGTGGGGCTTCCGGGAACATGGCAATGAAATCTGTGGTACAGTAGTCATGGGTTAGCAAAACAGGGTGCAAGATTACTGCATGCATTGTCAAGGTATTCATTGACATTTCAAAAATATGCATATCAAATGCTGTAAAAACATCCTATCATTCGCACAATGTATTTTTGCAAATCATTCGCAATTCTTAAGATTATAATGGAAGAGGCATTCCTCCTTCCTGTCAACACAGTGTCTGAGGCTCATTCACATGTCTGGGGCCATTTGGGACCAGGCAGGACCGCATAAAGTTGCATTCAAAACCAATCCAATCGATCATGGGTAAGGAGCTGGGTGGCAAAAGCCACTTGCCCGGATACAAGGTCCGTTGCAGCCCATTTGGGCTGCGTTAAGGCAGCCATTCAACATCCACACGCTACTTCAGTTTCGGAGAGGAAGGAGAAAAAATTGGCAAGCATTCTCAAATCTGTGGAGGCAAAGACTTTGTCTCAATGGTGGAAAACCACACAAATGCAGCTATTATTCTCAATCTGGCCGGACAAGTCTGTACAGCGTCAGTCAAGTACGGTAATTATTTATTGGTGGCCAGGTATGGTATTGTTACGGGCGTCGAGGATGAGGACCTGAGTCCCAAACGTCACTCCCGACTAAGTGTGTTATAGGGTGACTAATGTCAGCGCCCCCAAGTCCTATCCCCAACCCGCCGGGCCGAGGCCCGCAAGCTGGCTGAGCGGTTTTTGGAAGCTTGAACTTTTGGTTTAGTGCAAGGAGTTTAAACTGCCACACTGGCAGCTCAGGGGAGCTTGCAAACCGATCCGAAAAAGGTCAATCAAACAAAATGAAATACAATCAATTTACTTCAAATAATGCAAAACGATACAATAATCAAATCATATAAGTACAAGTATGACAGACTTCATTAATTAATTAATAATGACAGATTGAAACAATTAACACAGGCCACATACAACTGATATGAAAGGTGAAATGCGACACAACATTCACACACAACACTCTATCTAACCCAGGGAAGGGAAGGGAAGGTAAGCAAAGTAATAAAATAATAATCGCAGGGAATTTAAATAAAATGCAATTTGAGGATGGGGATGGAATGGGGTTCAGGACTGTTTGAAGAGCAGCTTACTCAATGTTCGTCAGAGCGGGCTTGGCGGGAACCAAGGTTCACCAACGTTCCGCAATCCCCCTCTCCTTTCATCAACCTCCACGAGCACGAATCGCGTTTTCCCACCCTGCCAAGAGCCGCTCTTCTTCTTCCTCTCTATCTTTTTCCTGCACTTTCTTGCTTCTGGAACAGCTTTTGGTTTCCGAGGAACTTCGACTTCTTCAGGCACACTACTTTTGCTAGATCCTTGTAAATCTGCTTCACAATGTCCAGGAAACGGTAAATCAGCAAGGCCTCCACGCCGGCCGCGTTTCTTCTTCCTCTCCCTTTTCCTGCCCTTTTTTTGCTTCTCAGAAAAAGGGATGAATCCTTCCCAAAGCTGTTTTTGTGCAACACCACCAACAGTCAAAATCATGTGGCGTAAAGGGAGTCGGTATGGGGTAAACTTTAAGAAAAAGGAAAAATAAAAACAAAAAGGTCATATTTGGGGAACAACAACCGAACTGACACCCCTATGCAACACACCCCAAACAACACACCTCCAAAATGACCGACATTCCCACAAACGTAACAGTATGAATGCCAAACGCACTTCCACCATCACCGACAAGCTGGCCCCACCTATGGATTTTAAGACAGAGCGTTGATGAATCAAAGGAGTCATTCGCTCTCAGATCACTCAGGCCCAAAAGCTCACCTCTTCCAATGGTGATGGAATACAGCACAGCTGTTAATTTCAGAGACAAGAATAATTTCCAAATTTGATATCGTTCAGTCAACCGATCTCTGATAGAGGTCAATGGAAAATAGACTCCATTTCAGGGTCCGGAAGGGTCATCTTAAACATTGTAGCCGAGAACCTCCTCTTTCTGAGCTATGTAACAAAGTAATACATTATCTTGAATCTTTATTCATGCAGAATACATCTAGAATGGCACTCGGTAGAGCACATAAAACCACCAGTCTGAACAGTTTACATTTTGTATCTTACTGACAGGCCGGATCTGGATCTGGAGCTGAAGAAAAATCTAATCAGCTTGTTCTTGTCACCTAACCAACTCATCCACCTAGTTTTGTCAGAACTCTTCAAAACTTCTTGAAATATCATCCTATATATTGTTTTTGATCAGTATTTTTTTTTATCAGTATCAGAATTCATGTGATTTGAGTGAATATTCGAAAGACGGAAACATGATTATAAAGTATCATGTTTGTACAAATGGATGTTTGGAAACCATATATATTTATCAGTATCCTATATATTTTATCAGATCAGTATCAGATAAATATCTACAGTATTTTTTTTTATTTTTTTTATATTGTTTTTGATCACATCTCTCATTGGTGAAGAATCACTAAATAAATTATTCCTTGTCACACACCCAACCTGTCCACAAAGTTTTGGCCGAATCCATCCATACCTTCTTGAGACATCATGCACACAAACAAACAGCAAGGGTGAAAACAAGCTCCGTCCACCTTGAGGGGACGGAGATAAACGAGAGTTGATAGAACAGTATACTATGCAAGTATTTACAGGGAGTCTCCGGTTTACAAACACAGTGTTCCTGAAAAGGTGTCATAAGCCGGATCAACAAATCCCCTTTAAATACATGCAACAAGTGATTAATTGGTTCCTGAACACAGGAACACTTTTTTTTTCTTTTTTTACATAAAACGTTATCAAATACAACAACAACAACAACATGCATTTTAAGGCCATGTTCCCTGCTAGAGCGGGGGTTAGCCTTGCGGTCCCCATGACAATCTTCTCCATTTTGCCCTATTTTCTGCATCTCTCCTTGTTAACCCCCTTGCCCGCATTTCTTCTTCCACCATCTTTAGCTAAGTCTTTCTCGGTCTTCCCCGTCCTCTACTTCCTTCTACATTAACTTCCATCACTCTTCTCAACCAGTCACTTTCATCCTTCCTCAATACATGACCAAACCATCTCAACCTGTTCCTCTTCACAGCATCAATCACAGGCAATATTCCCATCATCTTTCGCAATTCATCATTTGTCTTCCTCTCTCTCAACGATACTCCGCACATCCATCGAACCATTCGCATTTCCACCCTTTCCAGCCTTCGTTGCTGCTCTACGTTCATTACCCATGTCTCGCTCCCATAAATCATAACACTTCTCACACATGCAGCATACACCTTTCCCTTCAGCTTCAGCGACACTCTCCTCCTCATCAGCACGCCACTCAGTTCCCGAAACTTCTTCCATGCACATCTCACTCGAGCAACCGTTGCCGAGTCTGATCCACCTTCTCCATTCAGCATGTCTCCGAGGTAGCAAAATGTTTTCACACCTTCCAGCTTCACGCCGTCTCCAAGATCCAACTCAACATTTCCTCCATCTGCAGCTCCCTCTGTGCACACCTTACATTTGAATGTAGCTGCCACACTGGTTAATGACCCTCTCAGACCACTACATTTTTGATGAACCCACTCAGCACACATTGTACATTGAATGGAGTTCACTCCGACACCCTTCCTGCACACAGCACACGGCCACTTCCCAGTTCTTTCCACCTCACCACATGCTTTACCACTTGCCATCACCTTTATCTTTCCGATATTCACCTTCAGACCTTTTGTCTTCATACATTCCTTCCACTTGTTCATCTTTTCCTTCAGTCCATCCATACTTTCCACAATCAACACCAGATCATCTGCATACAACAACTCCCACGGTAAACCCTCCTTTACGGTCTGAGCCAGCACCTCCATCACAGCTACAAATAGTAGTGGACTTAGTACCGACCCCTGATGCACTCCCACCTTCACCTCAAACTCACCACTGTTCCCGTCCTTCGTCCTTACAGCTGTGCGTGCTCTTTTGTACATTGCCATCACTACTCTGATCAACCATTCCTCCACTCCTAACTTCCTCAATGCCCATGTCAATACTTTGCGTGGAACCCTATCGAATGCTTTCTCCAGATCAACAAACCCAAAAAACAACTTCTTCCTCTTATCCATGTACTTCTCCTGCAACTGCCTCACAATGAAAAGCGCATCTGTCGTTCCTCTTCCTGGCATAAATCCAAACTGCATTTCGTCGATCTTCACTTTCTTCCTTATCCTCCTCTCCAACACCCTTTCCAATACCTTCATTCCATGCTCCAATAACTTTATCGCTCGGTACGAGCCACACTCCAGAGGGTCACCTTTCCCCTTGTATAGAGGGACGAGGGTACTCAGTTCCCAATCCACTGGAATGCGGCCTTCTTTCACCACCAGATTACAGATCTCTGTCATTCTCTTCACACCCCAACTTCCTGCTGCCTTCAACATATCTCCCACAACTCCCGTCGGCCCTCCCGCTTTTCCACTCTTCATTGCTTTTATCGCTTCCTCAACTTCCTTCTCAGTTATCTTCTCTGCCGGTCCTAAAACTGGGTTACTCTCTATGTTGCCATCCCATTCATTCTCTGTATTCAACAGCATTTCCATATATATTTTCCATCTTCCTTTAATTCCATCTGGGTCGACAACGATTTGTCCCACTTCATCCTTCAAGCAACTCACCCCCATCACATCACACCTCTCTTTCGCTATGTGCTTTGCAATCCTGAATACTGCTTTCTGACCCTCTTCCGAATCCAAGCGTTCTCCGAACATTTTCCTACATGCCTCCTGCGCCTTTGCTACCTCTTTCTTTGCAGCCTTCCTGGCTGCCTTATAACTTTCATGCTCTGCTGTTTCTGCTCCCGTACCCTTCGCCTTCTGCCACTCTTTGAACTTCTTCCTCTTCTCGTCAATCCTCTTTCCAACCTCAACATCCCACCACCATGTTTCCGAGTGCCTCGGTGGTCCTTTTGTCCATCCACATACCTCACCAACGGCTCCCAACAGACTAGCTTTCATTGACATCCAACCACTTTCAAGCTCAACCACATCATCCTCTACCCTACTCAGCCTCTCTTTTAATGCCTCCCTTACTGTCACCTCTTTCAACCTCCACACCTTCATTCTCGGTTGGTACTTCACCCGCCGAGCTCTTCTCGCACCTTTCACCCTTATGTCGCAGACAACCAAGTGGTGCTGTGAAACAGCCTCCTCCCCCGGGATCACCTTTGTGTCCCGGAGGTGCCCCCTATCTCGCCGACGCACCATCAGGTAGTCAACAGTTGTCGTCGACCCACCTGACGTGTATGTAACAAGCTTATTGTCCTCTTTCTGGAACTGAGTATTACAAATCAACAAATCAGCTCCATCAGCAAACTCCAAAATCCTTTCACCTCCTCCATTTCTCACACCATATCCGTAACCCCCATGAACTCCCTCAAAACCATCCATACTCCTTCCCACATGTCTTCAGGTCTCCTCCCACCACAACAACTTCCTCATCTTTCACGTTTTCCATCAGCTTCTCTATCGCACACCAGAACTTGTCCTTCTCTTCATCGCTTCGACCAACCTGCGGAGCATATCCCGAGATGACGTTCACCAAGAGCTTTCCAATCATCATTTTCACCATCATCAACCTATCACTCACTCTCATCACACTCACCACACTGTCTACAAACTCCTCAGAAAACAGGACACCAACACAATTCACGCCCTCCGGGCACCCTTGCCACACAAACTTGTATTTCTGTCCCTGCCTACCCTTCACCATTCTCACACCACTTCCCTTCCATCTCGTCTCTTGCACACAACATATGTCCACTCTTCTTCTGACCAATACTTCCACCACTTCACCTGATCTCCCTGTCATTGTCCCCACATTCCATGTCCCAAACCTCAGAAACCGATCTCCACTTCGGGCTGCACCCTGCCCATATGTACTTGTGATTGTCATGGTTCTCTTTTTGAGGCAATGTTTTTATGGCCGGATGCCCTTCCTGACGCCAACCCTCTTAGTCGTCTCTTATGACACGCAGGGATACGGTGTACCTATTCTGACCAGGGTACACACTGGGAAACGTTTAAGACATGTAAATTCTGGTGGGGGGGGGGGGGGGGGGCGTCAGCATCACGGCTGCGGTTTAAACATATTCCAACAATATCCAAACAGAACGATGAAAAAAACAATCCGGGAAAAGTCTCCAAGCGAGAACGTGGATTTGAGAAAGGAGCAGAGGCGGAAGAAAACGAGATACAGGGGGCGGGGCACAAGCCGAGACGAGGAGGAGAGCGAACAAGCACGTGTCCGGGAGGAGAGAAAGAATCAATATAGAATTCTTTGTCTCAGGAGGTGAGGTGAGGGGGAGAAAACAAAATAAAAGAAACAAGCAATACAGCGAAGGAAATAACCCAAACCGACAAAACACCGATGGGGGGAGGGAAGCCCCAAGTCACCAGGCCGCGCACGAGGTACGACTCAGAAAACGATTAACTACACACAAGTTTGCACGAACCACAAACCAACACCAACTAGAAACACACAATAACACGTACACAGCAAAATAACCAGTGGGAATTTGACAAAGACAAGAATGGGAAAACACTCAAACTTCGATGCCGTGGAGAGCTCGAAGCACGCCTCACTCGCCCGAGGAACCGGAAGTGTTGATGATTACACCTCACCAACACGTAATCTAGCGCGGGCGTCGAACCAGTTCATTTCCGGGCGACCGGGCTGATACTCGGCCCGGCCGTGGCCGAAGCCGTTGATTCCGCCGTAGCACGCTAACGCGTAGGCTCACGCGTCCCCGGTCCGCCGGGGCTCCGCGGGTGTCCTACCGTGCCCACGTCGCCATGTCTCACTGAATAAGAGTCAGACGTGGTGCCCGGGGACGGAGTTCGCTGTCTAAACATGGTAGCGCTAGGCCAGTGGGACCGCCGGGACCCACGTGCACTCACAAGTTGTTCTGCGCGTGGGCGGCAGTATCAGACCGGGGCGCCCAAACGCTCCCCGGCTAAAGTTCATCCTGAAAGCGCCCACATTGTGCGGACAAACCCCACCAAGTCGAGGGCCACGTGGTCAGGAGAACCTCGTCCCTTCCGGCACACTGTGCCTATCGGCCGGCCTCGAAGACCGAAATTGTGACTATGTCACCCGCTTAAGTGTCAAGTTATCAAGTTATCATAAAACGTTATCAAATGAGCTTTTAAAATCAAGAATGAATAAATTAGAGTAGATCAAATGTGTGTCGTGAAAAAGGGGACGAGGGACAACGAGCTAGTTGAAGGGGCAGGGCAAAGTGAAAAGGGCAGCTGTCTCGTGCCGGTAAGGAACCCCGTGGAGAGAATGCTTTCTCTCCTGACGGGAAAGAACCTTGTGGAGAGAATGACGTGTGAAATGGCGGAAGAGTGATGGAGCGAATCCCATGGGAGTGAGTTGTGAGTTATGGTGTGAATGGGTAAGTAACTGTCAAGGTACGATTTCCTGCATTTAGCGCTTGGCATTTTCAAAGAATTGTATTCATGTGATTTGAGTGAATATTCGAAAGACGGAAACATGATTATAAAGTATCATGTTTGTACAAATGGATGTTTGGAAACCATGGACTCCATCGGAAGTCGTTTAGCACTACAGAAATAGAAGACAGTGTCAATCGTAATCGTACATATAGCCATATCAGCGGCCTCTTCTTCAACCTCTTCTGCTACATATATTATATATAGCATTGTTCTTGGAAGCATAATAAAGGCAATTTGTGTTCTTCAGTGTTCAAGTATTAAATTCAATTTAAATAAGAGTTTAAAGGCATATAAATAAATTAATCCCGGGTTTTACCGTCATTTTACCAATTGTCTATTACATCACCCTGTCTAACTCACTATATTAGTTATATTATTAGTTCTACTTTTTCATATTTCTCTTTATTCATTCCAATTCTTGCTGCTTCTTTATTTCTCTCCTTCTTTATCTATGTCTTCAGAGAAGTGAATTCTTGCAGAATTTTTTTTTCTTCTGGAAGGCTCACTTGGCTGCGCTTGGATGGGTTTGAGGGTAGAGGAGTAGCGGCTGAAATCCGAATCCTATCCAGGTTCCTCCTGATGCCTCCATCTTTGCTCTTCACTTTTTTATTTTGGTTCCTTCTGATGACTCCAATGCTTTCTGTTTTTTCAAAGTATTTAGTTTTTTGTTTCATTATTTGTGCCTGTTGTTTGTGTCCTTTACAATGTCCTTAAAACAGCAAGTTTCCTGTTTGGAATGATTTTCAATTTTGTTTGAGTACCAGGAAAAGAGACTCAAACATATTCAATCAAAAAAAAAGTAAAAATGTTATCTCAATCGTCTCTGGGCATGTGCCGGTGCATGTGAGGTGCGGTTGCAAAAAAATTCAGAGAAAAAGTAAGGCAAAACTGCAAACTTGACTTCCTATTCATTTTCAATTCGTTTTCAAAATGTAACATCCAATTTAAATTAGTTGTTCCTCGATCATAAACTGACAAGACAGACAGACATGAACCAATTTCTTAACATTTTAAAAGAAAAATCATTCCTATGACCTTCTTGATGACAGTTAACCTGACCTTGAGCTCAAGCCCAAGCATATACAATCATAAAGATGAAGGTGAAACTTTGTTTTACATACTTGCAGTAACATTTGTATAAAAAAATGAAGCTACGCAGTACATAGTTATAAAGAAGACACGGTTAAAACTCTCATGGATGCAATAGCTGAGCGTTTACTCGATTTTCAAATCAAGAAGAAAAAGGTTATTGAGTGCTCCACTTGTTGTGTTGTACAAGAGTCGGGTAATGTTCATATTCTTGGTTGTCAAGTCATGACCGAGCTGGGTAATGAAAGGGCAATGTTTGTTTGCGTGAAAAAATGGCTGCCCAAATGATGAATGATTGCCAATTTAATAGCTCAGTTGTTGTAGCTGATGCGCTTTGCTCGGCATAGCAAAGGGGCCTGTGAAACTTAATTAATCTTCGAGTTCAACATGGTTCATCACTGCACTTTTCAGTCAAAGCACGTTTATTTATCAATTATTATTCTTTTCATAACATGCCATGCTCATTAGGACGTGCCTTGGAGGAGGCATGCCAGTGGCACAGTGAATGTTCATTGTAGGAGCCATCCCCTGATAACGAAGAAACCAAGCTGAGAACAAAATGCAAAATGACCAATTTGAATCTGTGTGCAGGGCACAGAAAGAATCATCTGATTAACTTCCATGCCACACATAAGGAAATGTTACAATCCATAGAGTCTTCATCCAGGAAAGGTTTGGAGTGGGAGAGATCCGAAAGGGTAAGCTTCAATATGGTTCCTGGGTACTTCAAAAAAAAAAAGATATTTTATGAGGCAAGAGACTTTGTTCTGTTTGTATACGGATAGTGAATTGGCTTCCGATGCAAAGAGAAAAACAATCAGTTTGCACAAAATTGAAACCATTCATGAAACATGAGAGGAAAATACAGAGGAATCTGTGATATATATATTAAGCATTACTTTTTCCATCACATATAATGCTCAGTTTGATGACCTTAACATTCCATAATAGCATGACAGCCATTTCCCTTCAAAAAGTCCCTTTGTAACGGCATAATGGTCCACCTTCTTCAATGCCTGCTGACAAGCTTTCCAAAGTCCTTCTACTGTAGAAGGGTATCGATTTCTCAGAGCCCATTTTAGGAGGCCAAAAGCACAAAAATCCATGGGTGATGCATCTCATGATTTGACAGGGACATCGTTAAACCGAACAGTTGTACATGTTTTAATAAATCTGCTGTTGAACGAGAGGTATGGCTGGATGCTTCATAGTGGTGGAGTTCCACCATGTTTGTGGAATTTCCTGAGTGTGGTTAGTTATTCCTGAAATGTGACCTTCAAAACAAAATCTTGATCAAATACAGAGTAAACCTGGACTTTGTTTTTGCATTCTCCAGTTTCAATTTGCCATTATAGCAAAAAAAGTCAGCTACCCACTTGAAATCACAGAGGAACTATGTGTATTCACGATACTATCTTTGATACTGCTGTGGAAGTATAGATCTTTACTTTTAATTGATTGAGATTGGTGAGTGAACAGGTAGCTCAGAGAATGTCAGGAATTTGGAAAACCTGGAAATCTCTTGTTCACCTTGTCACGGCCCCAGGCTAGAGCACATTCCTAGGCTTTCACTATTGTGAAGCAAATGTAGCATTGGAGGAACTCCCAGCAGGAGGGGATGGTTGTCAACGCCTGGGGGAGCGAGCTGGTGCCGGTGAGGCAAGCGTGGATGACCAAGTAACATTTGCGGAGAGAGGATTAGTATTTTGCGGAGAAGGGATTAAAATTAGCGCAGGGAGGATTAAAACTGCTGTGCCCATAAAAGCGTGAACATTTCTTGGACTCGACAGTCTGGTCACCAGAAGCTCTGACGAACGGAACGAGTACGGAACGAGAACAGCGCTGCGCAGAGGACCGGCCGAAGAAGAAGAACCAACGACTTGAATTGCCAAATTCGTTGAGTTATTGTAGTCATTATTATTTTGAAACAAGTGATCTATTAATTAAAATAAAGCCTTATTTGTAAAAGCTGTTTCGGTCATATTGGAGTCTCCTGTGTCTTCAAAACATTCTCCTACAATATGGTGGCTACCGTACGAGGATCAATTGAACCATCGACTTGGACAAAGTCATTCTAAAAGTTAGTGTGGGTTCCTTGTCGATTGTCCATTATGATGTATGAACCTGTGTTTAGTTATTTTGTATATATATGGAGAAGGTGGTGTCTGGGAGTCTCCACAATGCACTATTGGTGCACGAAAGCCCTCAGAAGGAAGATACAGATGAGACCCTTTGGCTCCGGTGCTGTGCTAGCTACACAAAGATCCATTTGAGTTGGTCTAGGGTGCTGAGTAAAAAAAAAACACAAAGAACCATTTTTTGAGCTGGGCTCCGGTGCTGTGGACCTACCCAAAGAACCATTTCTGTATGATTAAGCCATTATAATTTATCGGCGACCTTGTAAAATATATGTAACGATTTTAACGTTATAACGTTGTATAGTCCAAAGTATCGTCCTACAAAATGTCTGCTCGTTCTTTTTTGGGTCGTAATCCTGTTGAATTCTCATTACAATGCGGAATTTAGTATGCTGTGTAAGTGATAGAGATCCTTGATGGCGAATCAGAAATAGTGAATGAGCGAGCAAAATCACGGATGGTACATCGGCGACAACGATTTTCTAGCGATTATCCGAGTTGACGACTTTTTTGTAAATACGTTTTTCTGCGCTGTTTAATTAATGCGCCAGTTCTGACACGCGCCGCTGAGAAATGCGCCACTGATGAGCACGAAGCGCGGGCTGTGAGACGCGCGTCTGTGTGTTTGCCTGCATTCACCTGGGTAATTGGGACCGTGTTTGCAAGGATGCGTACGTCATACGCTGGTTATTAAAAGCCTTTTACTGGGAACAAATCGACCCATGAGTGCACCATGGGGCGATTTGTTTGCGAGTTCTGCAAGGCACGTACACTCGTACACCCGTTTACACTTGTACACTCGTTTGCACATTCGTACACTTGTTTAGCACTTGCAACGTACCTTTGAGTTGCCCGCCCAAATGGTAGAGGACTCGCTTGGCGTGCGAGAGACGGCGGGAAATGGAAATATATATATATATTTTTTCTCTCCTTCCAATTTGTGGTATCGTGATAAAACGGCTTATATCTTTGGAACGGCTAGTTGGATTTAGACAAATTAGATGAAATTGTGTAGGACGAAAACTGTGGGTCCAAGGTAAGAGAAAAAAAAAAGGGTGGAGGAGAGGGGGGGAAAAAAAATTCCCGCCAATTTTTCCCGCCATTTCTTATAACACCTAAAACTCGTTCGATTAACATATAAATTAATGACAGACAACGCCATCTGATGCCGGTCCAGAATTATTGTGAAAGATGGCGATTGGATGAAAATTGCATACCGACGCCCCCAGGGTCAAATCGAACATTTTTCCCTCATTGTCCCTCATTTCCATTTCGGCTACCTGTGCTGCTACCTGTCTCTTGCTCCCGCTCCTTCGACGTTTTGCGGGAAGCTTCCAGGAAGCAAAGCCAGTGCTGTTGTTTTTTTGTGTTTTTTTCCTGTGCTTCAATGTGACACCGCACCTTTCCTATGCCATCTCCAGGCATTGCAAATCGTCATTGCTGGGCACCAAAAGGGGCTTTGGCAGTGGCATGCTGAAAGGGAGTACTCAGTTTTCACTCGCGGTGTTGGTTTAATTTCTTTCTTGTTTGTTTTCAGTTAATTGTTGTTGAAGATGGGTTTTTACACTGCACTCACAAAGCGAAAAACAGGGTTAAATGATCGTTTGCGTGCGTACGTGTGGCGTACGTGCATGTCTGCATTTTTGTACACTGTGCTTTCCTATGCCATCTCCAGGCATTGCAAACTTGCAACTCCAGGCATCGTCATTGCAACTCCAGGCATCATCATTGCTGGGCACCGAAGGGGGCTCGGCAGTGACGCATGCTGAAAGGGAATACTCAGTTTCACTCTGGTTACCTCTGCCACTAAAGTTGGATGGAGGTTATGTTTTCACCACTGTCTGTCTGTTTGTCTGTCTGTCCGTTTATCAACAAGATATCTCAAAGTTGTGGACGGATTTGGACGAAACCTGGTGGACCGGTTGGGTGTCTGACAAGGATGATTTGATCCGATTTTGGTAAAGATCTAAATATGGATTCGGCTACAATAATTATTTAATAATTAGCGATTAATGAAGTACTTATTTAATCAATCAAATTTCCTTTCTCTTCGGTCCATTAACTCAGGCACCTTTTGAGTTAGGAAGCTGATATTTGGACATGACAGTGACCAAGTGATGTGGCTATCAAGGATGTTTTTGATTTATTGATTAATCATTTAACCGATTAATTATTTATTGAGTAACCGATTAATTATTTATTGAGTAATTGATTTATTTTTTATTTTTTATAAATGACTTATTTAATTAAATTCCTAAAAGATACATCTTCGGATGAAGCACTTGGTTTAGTTATGCTATTAGCCAATTGATTAAGAAAATATTTTGTGATAATCTTTTATTGATTTTAATTATACAATTAATCAATCAATTAGCGTACACCTCTCCTTCCCAATGCCGCGCTGTAGGATATTTAATTATTTGGCATGGCGGCGGTGTACTTTGAATGTATCTGCGCTTGGTAGATAAAAAAAGGTACTGCATGTTGGCAGCCACTTTTGCGGCCAGTTAGGCCAAACAAATTGAGAGGAAATTGTAGTTAAATACGTAATTTACACATGGCTATTTGTAAAAAAAAAAAGAGGAAATTTGTTGTGATGGGAAACATTTTTCGAAGGTTTATTAAAGTGTTATAATATGACATGTGGCAAGGCAAACTATTGGATGGGAAAATTAGATCTGGTTATAAAATAAATTTATTGACCCCTTGAAGATAATTCTTCGAATCATTGTTTCACTGGCATTTTGAGTTCACATTGGAAATAGTTTGGTAGATAGAGCTTTGGTTAAAACCTTTGGTTGCGGTATTTTGGAACGAATTGATAAACCATAGGAGATTGATAAGAATAGAAACAAATATGGACCCAAAATAGAAAGTTGGATTCATGCCTCTCATTGCAAGCGAGCACATGGGGCTAAGTTGGACGGTCCCACAGAAAATGAGGCTGCACCTAGCAGCCCAGCAGAACATTCAGTGGCAGATAAATGATAGTCGTGATTTACATTCATTTGAATTACATTTTTAAACACCCCTTGCACTGATAAACATTACATTTTCAACATTTAATATTCCTACTTGAATTAGGGAAGATGAATGAATGAATGAATGTTTGTGACATTTATTTGCCTACATGACATACAATTACCTACTGATATTAGCACAGCATGAGGGATAATGTATCACAACTACACTCATGATTAGGGGATTTAGTTCGACCCCGGGAGATAGGGGGATCAGGGTAAGACAAATAATCTGATTTATGTTACATATTAAGGGATGTTCTTTATTTACCTTTTAGGAAGCTTGTTAGTTTGGTATATAATGTTGAATGTCATTGACATATAATTATGTTATAGGTATGAACATATACAAGGGGTAGCTCACATGTTTTACAGATGGCTACAGGTGGGACAAGAGGGAGCAAGATACCACGATTATATAAAAGGGGGTGCCTTTGCATGGTTGGGAAACACATTTGGAGGAGTAGCAGCTAAAATACTCAAATACTTGTTTGTTGGTTTAGTAGTTATATTGACAATTGTTTTAGTGGTGGCTTGCTTGAAAGCCTTAGTGACGGTGTGTTTGAATAAGGTAACCAACAACACGATGATAACACATGAAGTGACAAATGAGGAAAGAAATGTGGAACCAGAAAAGGAAGACTTTTATGGCGACATAAATACCGAGATTAAAAGAATGAATCAAGTGATGTTGCAAATGAATACAGTAGAGTTAAGATAAGGGCATAACAAAAATGTTGTGAATAGTGTCAACCGGTGAACTTCTATCACCACAAGTTACACAGTTTGGAAAAAAAAAAAAAAAAAAAAAAAAAAAAAAAAACAGTGGGGAGGAATTATGGTAATAATACATTATGCTTAATTTGTTGGTTTGGAAAAAAATTGCTAAATACCTGCATGAGTTAATTTTTGAACTATATTAACCTGAAAGCAATTGTGGATGCTATTCTTAGTTTAGTAGTGAAATACATACCTGATTGAATATTATTTGTGTGACGCATATAAATGAATATAACTTTTTGAATGTTTTAAGGAAAAACAACAAATTGTTGAATGTGAAACTGTCGGAAGATATACATGATTATGCTGATTTCATGGTAAGATGTACCCTATCTGATTCAGTGTGTGTGGAAAGCAGATTCAGATGTGACTGAGCATAAGGATAAGACGAGATCACATTTTGAAGGGAGTGCTAACGGAATTGGGAAGAAGTTCGAGAAAGAAAATTTGTGGCTAAAAATGAAGTTAATCTTGGCATACACCCTCTTTCTCAAAGAATGATGAAGACATTCTCCTGTGTAACTTGGAGATGGATGCTTACCTTCACCAAGGAAATTTATGTGACCATTTGCCTGGATCACACTGCAACATATGAAAGAAAGGCGATCACTTACTCTTGTTCGAAGGCTTCGAACATTCATCACATCAGAAGTTGCAGGACAACGACATTTTACCTGCAACCTCTACGAAATGCGGGGACATATGTTATTACTTCACCAACTTCCGGGGAACCAGCATGGAGCTGCAAGCAAACGGCTGTGCCTTTTCACAACAGCTGTGCACGATTCTGCTGGTTGCTCCTGGTATGGACCATGGATGACCTGAACACCATGGTCCCAACATCATTGTGGATGCATCTGGCATCCCTGTTCCACATCTTGCTGGCCAATCAACGTCACACCAATACTTGCTGCCCACTCATAATGAGGGAGGAGGCAAGTCGACTATAACTGGGCGAAGGCCTTGTTCAGGAATTACTATGGTTTACAGCAAGAGTGGCAAGAATGCTGCATGGAGAGCAGGGTCAGTCTATGACTCCGCACAGTTGTTACAACAGCGAGACCCTACACGAAGTAGTGCAGGTGCTATGAAGACATTAGAAGAAAATGTTTCATACCTGAATTCAAACACAAGTGATCAGCCCTTCCTTTCAAACAAAGAGTCAACATTTGTTTGGAGGCAAACATTTTGCCAGATGTTGCAGATGCTTTATAAATTTGAAAAATGGTGAAGTGAAAATTGTTGTGTCTTGGTGATGGTGAAGTGTTGTTTTGCAAAGATATTTGTGATGCAAGTGAAATAGATTGAATTAACAATATGGAAGGAGTCAAGGACCAACGAAATGTTTTGTGATTCTTGCAGGATGACGGAGACGGTGTATGCCTAAGGGAATTGGATTACCAAAGTTGTGGTTTGAGTACTTGCATTGATGTTTAATTGTAGTGATTGATTGTTTACTTGTACTTGTATTGATGTTTAGATTAATGGTTAATATAAACAAAAACAAAAAGATGAGGGAATTGTGGAAGTATAGATCTTTACTTTTAATTGATTGAGATTGGTGAGTGAACAGGTAGCTCAGAGAATGTCAGTAATTTGGAAAACCTGGAAATCTCTTGTTCACCTTGTCACGGCCCCGGGCTAGAGCACATTCCTAGGCTTTCACTATTGTGAAGCAAATGTAGCATTGGAGGAACTCCCAGCAGGAGGGGATGGTTGTCAACGCCTGGGGGAGCGAGCTGGTGCCGGTGAGGCGAGCGTGGATGACCAAGTAACATTTGCGGAGAGAGGATTAGTATTTTGCGGAGAAGGGATTAAAATTAGCGCAGGGAGGATTAAAACTGCTGTGCCCATAAAAGCGTGAACATTTCTTGGACTCGACAGTCTGGTCACCAGAAGCTCTGACGAACGGAACGAGAACAGCGCTGCGCAGAGGGCCGGCCGAAGAAGAAGAACCAACGACTTGAATTGCCAAATTCGTTGAGTTATTGTAGTCATTATTATTTTGAAACAAGTGATCTATTAATTAAAATAAAGCCTTATTTGTAAAAGCTGTTTCGGTCATATTGGAGTCTCCTGTGTCTTCACAACATTCTCCTACACTGCATTAGCCTTTATTCAATGGATGGCAGCACTGGTCTTGTTTGTCGCTAAGATCGATCAACGCTTCATCCAGTGTCGCAGATACTTCCACATGCCTCCTGCAAAATGGCGCTCATACAGCTTTCTGCCATTTGTTTTCATTCCTTAATTAACGCGCTTCAACTGCAGCTTGTGAACGCGTCATTTAAACACGATGCAGCCACAAAATCCTGCTCAATTATCTTGATTACAGCATGTACTGACACACTCGGTCTGAATGCCGTATGGTTGTTTACTCGGCGAAAGGGAAAGGGTTTCACATTGCATCAACACCTCCTGACTGGCCAATTTGTGCCACTATATGCGCATGAAGTTGAATGCGATCAAGCGAAACCACCTCGTGGGGTGGTTTCATTCAGAAGCATTGACTGTTTAAATGGTTTCCATCAAGTGCATGGTCAGTGGACGAACCTGCAAGCAAAGCATATCGATATTGTGCACTAAAAACTCTGAGTGGATCAATGTGCATTGGAATCACAAGTCTGGAGGCTATTCTCAGACCAGGAGGTGACAGTGAAGAGTTTGGCTATAAAAGTTAAACCTGCATTTTGATGAAGCTCTTTGCAGTGGATGACTATCGTACATTCCAGCGAACTTTATTTAGTCCATATGAATTGCAGGGAATGTATGATAAAACTACTACTCAGCTTCTATGCACATCACAATCACATCCTGTACAGTCTCAACCCACAACTCTAAGTTGGGTCTACCATTTCACCACACTCAAGATTCTACTCCAATATGCTCACCTCTATGAAGGAGGTCAGGACAGTTCTGGACTAAGCATTCAACGGAACCAACCTCAAAGAATTGGTCGTCACTTTTTGGTTTTGCTGTTACCGAAGCCGATGTCTCTGCATTCTACAAAGCACAAAGAAAAGCGAAACATTTTTTAAAATGCTCAATGTCAACAAATAATGTGAACCATATCATGGCAGTATTATTAGAGTAGACACTTACAAAGGCATTCTTAACGAACAGTAGTCACGATATACAGCTGTGGCCAAAAAAATTGGCATCCTTGAACTTTTTTCAAATAACCCACAATGTTCTCTAAAAATAAGTTGAAATTGACAAAAGTATTTGGTCTCCACAATTCATTATTTCACTGTTAATATTACAGAACCTTTGATTTTGATTCAGAACTTAATACAGTATATCCTTTTAAATCAGAAAATAAAAATAAATGGCATTGACAAAATTGACACCCTAGACTTTATATTTGGTAGCACACCACAGCCTTTGGACAAAATAACTGCAGTCAAGCGCTTCCTATAGCCATGAACGAGCTTCCTACACCTCTCGACTGGCAGTTTGCCCACTCCTCTTATGTAAACTGTTCCGGTTCTCCCAGATTTGAAGGGTGCCTTCTCCCAACTGATGTTTTCAGGTCTCCCCACAAGTGTTCAATGGGATTTAGATCAGGACTCATTGCTGGCCACTTCAGAACAGTCCAGCATTTTGCCTTGAACCATTCCTGGGTGCTTTTTGATGTGTTTGGGGTCATTGTCCTGCTGCAAGACCCATGACCTTCAACAGAGACCCAGCTTTCTGACACTGGGTTGAACATTGCACTCCAAAATGCCTTGAAAATCTCCTGATTTCATGATGTCATGCACACATTCAAGGCACCCAGTGCCAGAGGCAGCACAGCAAGCCCAAAACATCACTGAACCTCCTCCATGTTTGACTGTAGGGAAGGTGTTCTTTTCTTTGAAGGCTTCATATTGTTTTCTGTACACATAGAGATGTGTTTTACCAAAAAGCTCTAATTTGGTCTCCCAGAATGATTTTGGCTTGTTCAGGTGTGTTTTGGCAAACTCCAGTTCAGGCTTTTCAGCAGTGGGGTCCTCCTGGGTCTCCTACCTTAGAACCCCCTTTCATTGAGTTGGTGACGGATGGTGTGAGTTGAAAATGTCGTACCTCGTGTCTGAAGTTCAGCTTGAAACTGTTTGGCAGTTGATCAAGGTGCTTTCTCCACCATTCCAACAATCCTTCACTGCAATCTTTGATCAAGTTTTCTCTTACGGCCAAGTCCAGGGAAGTTGGCTACAGTGCAATGGGCCTTAAACTTCCTGATAACATTGCGTACGGTGGACACAGGAACATCAAAGTCTCTGGAGATGGACCTGTAGCCTTGAGATTGTCCACGCTTGGCTACAATCTTGTGTCTGACCTCCTCAGACAATTCTCTGGTTTTCTTTCTTTTCTCCATGCTCATTGCGGTTCACACAGTGACACAACACTGCAGAATGACTCCTTTTCTCCATTCAAACTCTTTGAATGAGTGATTTTTATATTGCAGGCTACTGCAACTCTCCAAAGAGGAGTTCAATTCCAAGGTAAAGGAGAATCGCCTGCTTGAAATCCAATTATGTCTAACAACTTCAAAAAGGTGCCAATAATATTGTCTAGGCCATTTTAGGATTTGTGTGTGGAATAAGCTCAGATGTAGTAATTTTTTCTGCTTTTTTTGTTTTGTTCCACTGCAAACCAAAGTAATAAATGTGTGGATACCAAAAGGTTTTTTAATTTCAACAATTTTCTGGAAGAAATGGTGCATTATTTGAAAAAAGTGCAAGGGTACCAATATTTTTGGCCACGAATGTAAAAGTGCGTTTTTGGTGCAAATCCCACTTCAAATAAGTTTAGCTTTATAATGACCAGCGAATTTCAATTTTTAATTATCAAAATACACTCTGCCATAATGGATGTACAAAATGAATAACTAAGTAGACAAGAAAGCATCTCAAAATGCAAAACCCATCTACATACACTTTGTCCTCAAACTAAACTTGATGAAAAAATATATATAGCAAAAAATAAATAAATAAAAGTTAAATATATAAATTGGTTTTCTCCATATTCTAATCATAAAGGTTTGTTGAAAATTTCATGACAAAAGCTCAAACGTTAAACGAGAAAACATCTCAAAATGCAGGCGAACAAAATGAGGTAGCACACCAACATACAACAACATGCATTTTAAAGGCCATTTTCCCTGCTAGAGCGGGGGTTAGCCTTGCGGTCCCCATGACAATCTTCTCCATTTTGCCCTATTTTCTGCATCTCTCCTTGTTAACCCCCTTGCCCGCATTTCTTCTTCCACCATCTTTAGCCAAGTCTTTTTCGGTCTTCCGCGTCCTCTGCTTCCTTCTACATTCATTTCCATCACTCTTCTCAACCAGTCACTTTCATCCTTCCTCAACACATGACCAAACCATCTCAACCTGTTCCTCTTCACAGCATCAATCACAGGCTCTATTCCCATCATCTTTCGCAATTCATCATTTGTCTTCCTCTCTCTCAACGATACTCCACACATCCACCGAACCATTCGCATTTCCACCGTTTCCAAACTTCGTTGCTGCTCTACGTTCATTACCCATGTCTCGCTCCCATAAATCATAACACTTCTCACACATGCAGCATACACCTTTCCCTTCAGCTTCAACGACACTCCCCTCATCATCAGCACGCCACCCAGTTCCCGAAACTTCTTCCATGCACATCTCACTCGAGCAACCGTTGCCGAGTCTGATCCACCTTCTCCATTCAGCATGTCTCCGAGGTAGCAAAATGTTTTCACACCTTCCAGCTTCACGCCGTCTCCAAGATCCAACTCAACATTTCCTCCATCTGCAGCTCCCTCTGTGCACACCTTACATTTGAATGTAGCTGCCACGCTGGTTAATGACCCTCTCAGACCACTACATTTTTGATGAACCCACTCAGCGCACATTGTACATTGAATGGAGTTCACTCCGACACCCTTCCTACACACAGCACAGGGCCACTTCCCAGTTCTTTCCACCTCACCACATGCTTTACCACTTGCCATCACCTTCGTCTTTCCGATATTCACCTTCAGACCTTTTGTCTCCATACATTCCTTCCACGTGTTCATCTTTTCCTTCAGTCCATCCATACTTTCCGCAATCAACACCAGATCATCTGCATACAACAACTCCCACGGTAAACCCTCCTTTACGTTCTGAGCCAGCACCTCCATCACAGCTACAAATAGTAGTGGACTTAGTACCGACCCCTGATGCATTCCCACCTTCACCTCAAACTCACCACTGTTCCCGTCCTTCGTCCTTACAGCTGTGCGCGCTCTTTTGTACATTGCCATCACTACTCTGATCAACCATTCCTCCACTCCTAACTTCCTCAATGCCCATGTCAATACTTTGCGTGGTACCCTATCGAATGCTTTCTCCAGATCAACAAACCCAAGAAACAACTTCTTCCTCTTCTCCATGTACTTCTCCTGCAACAGTCTCACAATGAAAAGCGCGTCTGTCGTTCCTCTTCCTGGCATGAATCCAAACTGCATTTCGTCGATCTTCACTTTCTTCCTTATCCTCCTCTCCAACACCCTTTCCAATACCTTCATTCCATGCTCCAATAACTTTATCGCTCGGTACGAGCCACACTCCAGAGGGTCACCTTTCCCCTTGTATAGAGGGATGAGCGTACTCAGTTCCCAATCCACTGGAATGCGGCCTTCTTTCACCACCAGATTACAGATCTCTGTCATTCTCTTCAAACCCCAACTTCCTGCTGCCTTCAACATATCTCCCACAACTCCCGTCGGCCCTCCCGCTTTTCTACCCTTCATTGCTTTTATCGCTTCCTCAACTTCCTTCTCAGTTATCTTCTCTGCCGGTCCTAAAACAGGGTTACTCTCTATGTTGCCATCCCATTCATTCTCTGTATTCAACAGCATTTCCATATATCTTTTCCATCTTCCTTTAATTACCTTCGCAAAAGCGGAAGGTTATGTTTTGATCGCTGTGTATTTATTTGTATGTCTGTGTGTGTGTGTGTGTGTATGTTATTCGCATAACTTAAAAAGTATTCAACCGAATTGCATGAAATTTGGTGGGATGATTGGTTATTATACGGGACACATTTGATTAGATTTTGGGAGCAATCGGGTCAAAGGTCAAGGTCAAGGTCACGAAAAGGTCAAAATCGTATTTTTGTTGTTCTGTTCCCTACACTCCCATGCCAAGTACAGAACAGTAGCTGCGGCGAAGGTATGCGCTCTACCGAGTGCCCGTTCTAGTTCCATCTGGGTCGACAACGATTTGTCCCACTTTATCCTTCAAGCAACTCACCCCCATCACATCACACCTCTCTTTCGCTATCTGCTTTGCAATCCTGAATACTGCTTTCTGACCCTCTTCCGAATCCAAGTATTCTCCGAACATTTTCCTACATGCCTCCTGCGCCTTTGCTACCTCTTCCTTTGCAGCCTTCCTGGCTGCCTTATAACTTTCATACTTTGCTGTTTCTGCTCCCGTACCCTTCACCTTCTGCCACTCCTTGAACTTCTTCCTCTTCTCGTCAATCCTCTTTCCAACTTCATCATCCCACCACCATGTTTCCGAGTGCCTCGGTGGTCCTTTTGTCCATCCACATACCTCACCAACGGCTCCCAACAGACAAGCTTTCATTGACATCCAACCACTTTCAAGCTCAACCACATCATCCTCGACCCTACTCAGCCTCTCTTTTAATGCCTCCCTTACTGTCACCTCTTTCAACCTCCACACCTTCATTCTCAGTTGGGTACTTCACCCGCCGAGCTCTCCTCGCACCTTTCACCCTTACGTCGCAGACAACCAAGTGGTGCTGTGAAACAGCCTCCTCCCCCGGGATCACCTTTGTGTCCCGGAGGTGCCCCCTATCTCGCCTACGCACCATCAGGTAGTCAACGGTTGTCGTCGACCCACCTGACGTGTATGTAACAAGCTTATTATCCTCTTTCTGGAACTGAGTATTACAAATCAACAAATCAGCTCCATTAGCAAACTCCAAAATCCTTTCACCTTCTCCATTTCTCACACCATATCCGTAACCCCCATGAACTCCGTCAAAACCATCCATACTCCTTCCCACATGTCCATTTAGGTCTCCTCCTACCACAACAACTTCCTCATCTTTCACGTTTTCCATCAGCTTCTCTATCGCACACCAGAACTTGTCCTTTTCTTCATCGCTTCGACCAACCTGCGGAGCATATCCCGAGATGACGTTCACCAAGAGCTTTCCAATCATCATTTTCACCATCATCAACCTATCACTCACTCTAGTCACACTCACCACACTGTCTACAAACTCCTCAGAAAACAGGACACCAACACCATTCACGCCCTCCAGGCACCCTTGCCACACAAACTTCTATTTCTGTCCCTGCCTACCCTTCACCATTCTCACACCACTTCCCTTCCATCTCGTCTCTTGCACACAACATATGTCCACTCTTCTTCTGACCAATACTTCCACCACTTCTCCTGATCTCCCTGTCATTGTCCCTACATTCCATGTCCCAAACCTCAGAAACCGATCTCCACTTCAGGCTGTACCCTGCCCATATGTCGTTGTAATTGTCATGGTTCCCTTTTTGAGGCAATGTTTTTTATGGCCGGATGCCCTTCCTGACGCCAACCCTCTTAGTCGTCTTTTACGACACGCAGGGATACGGTGTACCTATTCTTATCCAGGGTACACACCGGGAAACGTTTAAAACATGGAAATTCTGGGGGGTGGGGGGGGGGGGGGGTGGGGTGGAGGTAGCACAGCAGTAATAAAAAAACTTTTAAAAAAACTTGGCCATCCAGCACTGCGCAGCAGTGGATGCGCAAATAAGGGCGAGTTGTATTCACTGTGACTTTGCCCTTTGACCCAATTATTAATTTTTCTCCATATTATCATAATAAAAGTTTGTTGAAAATTTGATCACAGGGTAAAAAGGCAATGGCCTGGACAAACAGACAATTGCCAAAGAATACCTGCGTAGAATGAGGCAGATTCTAAAACATAAAAATCCCCAAAAAACAAAATCAAAGCCTTAAACCAAGTCGCAGTACCAGTATTCCAATACAGTTGTGGAATAATAAACCGACCACAAGTTGAAATCAATGGATTAGATATTAAAACAACAAAACTCCTCGGTCAAACGTTCTACGCAATCCATTGCAACCTCAGAATGTACCTGCCGAGTGCACAGACAAACAACTGAAAGATTGGCTGAGGAGGTGAAAAGCTCAACAGATTACCGAATCCAATTTGTATGCAAACACAAGTAGCAAACCAGATGCCTAGGTCACACATAGGCGGATTTGTCGGTGACTACTGGCGACTGAAAAAATCGCCACCACCCGCCGACAATCGTAATGAAACCGTAATGGACGGTCGCCTGTAGTCGTGGTTATCCTCCCCAGGTCGGCTGCAGTCGGCAAGAGCCGCAAAGGGGCCAAAAAGTTTTTTAAATGTTTAAAAACGGCGCGCTCAGTCGCAATCGAAAAAAATCCGCCATGCTGTCGTGATGGAACCGCCATGCTGTCGTCGGTATCCGTAATAAGAGCGTAAAGCGGCCGCAACCCAGTCGCTCATAGTCTTCCGCAATCGCCCCACCAGCTAGCACGGCAGAGATGCGAATGCCATACGGCCTTCCTGCGGCATCTTCCCGACTACGGGCCGACACTGTTGCGGCTGCATATCGACTACAGAAGAACAGCCACGTCTCCCCTGCGGCTATGGGAGACCGACGACGACAGCAGTAGGACTAGTGGCGGCCGAGTTACGGCCATTGGCGACAGAGATACGACTGCCTGGCGAGTGCATTACGACATACCACGATTCCACGGCAAGACAGGATGGTGTGAGGTCTCCGTGGAGTGGGGTCCTGTGGTGCCGACAAGGATGTGGCTTTATTGTTTGGACTTGGGACTTTTGGGAACTTTATTTTTGGGACTTTGGAAACTTTATTTATGGGACTTGGGACCAGTGGAAATAATTTGTTGGACTTTATTTCCATTCTCTCTCCCTGCAGAAAAGTTTGATTATTACATTACAATGATACATCTTTATTAACTTTCTTGTTGTACATCAAACATCTTTATGCTTCATGTCATATATCATTGAAATGAATAAAGTGAAATGTAAAATAGAGAAATAAAGATTTAAAAAGTTGTGTGAATCGTCTCCAATCGCCGGCGGTCTTATTGCAGTCTTGCGGATGTCGGAGTAAACTGCCACCCGGCCCCAATGCAGTCGCCGCGATCCGCCATCGGTCGTAATCTAGCCGCCAGACTGTCGCCACGCTGCCGCCGTGCATCCGCAATGCAGTCGTCGTCGATCTTCAACAGTCGCCATCCCACTCGGGGCGTCGTCGCAATGCAGTCGCAATGTGGCCGCCTGCAGTCGCCATACTGCCGCCTGACCATATTTGACCGCCCGAAATCGGCAGTGGTCGCCGAAAAATCTTGATCGCCGGCAGTCGCCAGTAGTCGCCAAAATATCCGCCTATGTGTGACTTAGGCAAGAAAAGGTATCCCTAACCCACCTAGCAAAAAAATATTCAAAGACGTGCTAATAAAAATGTCACAAATGAAACTGAAACAGAAATGCAAGCATCCACAGTGATTGCAAGAAAAAATCAAAATATAATCTAAAGCGAAATAACAACAGATATGCACCGCCAACTGAGGAATCGATAAAAGAGCAGAGATTATATCAAGAAGAAAGAAAGAAAAAAAAAGGTTGGACAGATTGGGCATATACAAAGAAGGCTCATTGGAATGTCGAAGAAAAGGTCAGCTCAACTGGGATTGAGGAACAAATTATAATAAATGCCCAAGACCAAGGGCGCTATACCAATGGCTTTAATAAAATGGAGCGAAGAGACTGATTCAATCAGACAAGTGCAGGTTCTGCAAAGTAGAAACAGAAAGCACAGTCACCTATTGGGATGTGGGGGGGAGGGGGGGGAGGGGTGGAGAAGAAGAAGAAGAAGAAGAAGAAGCAGAAGAAGAAGCAAAAGAAGAAGAAAAAAAAAGTCATAACAGCTGTACCCACAGAGACACAACAGAGTTTGTAGAGTAATCCGCTGGCACATCTGCAAAAAATTCAGTATCAGTTTCAGAAAACTCATGCAAACTTGAATCAAAAGTGATCACTGAAAACAAGGAGTGCTCATGTCTGAGCTCATGATCTCATTGAGCGTCAACATACTAAACTAGAACAGCATGTGGCATACCTCCGCCAGGCTGAACGGTTTACGTTTTGTATCCCACCAAAAAGGCTGGAACTGCTGACCTAAACCAAAATCTAATTGGCTTGTTCTTTTCATCTCACCAACTCATCCACCTAGTTTGTTATAACCCATCAATAACTTTTTGAAATATCGTGTTATCGTATGGAACCCAGACATTCGCGGATTCGACATTCGGGAACTCTGCGTATTTGCGGTTCATAAAATGTGACCTGCTTCTACATTCGCCCTGTGCTTCGCATATTTGTGTTTTTTGGCAGGCGCAAAAACCATCTCCCAACAGCATTGCACATAATGCAGTTCTAAAATCATCTTCCAACAGCCACACATAAACACAAAGAAGCTCCAACCAATCATCCCCCACCAGTCATGCGCATAACAGTTGTAAAAGTATCTCCCACGCGTCACGCATAAATAAAGCAGCTGTATGTGCGTATAAATATTGTCATACTACCCACCCATTCTCCATCTACCCACAACCACTTATGCACACCATGTCCTGGATCTCATTCTTTGTCCTCATCCCTCGGCCTTGACCTGCTATGCTTCCTTGTGCTCATGAACTTTTGCGCACATCGTTCGATCATGGATAATAAGCATACGAGTCGTGCAGGAGATGTGTCTGCTTCCAAGAGGCAAAAAAAAGTCATTAGCCTGAGCCAGAAAGTGGAGCTGCTTGACCGACTATCAAGAGGTGAGAGTGTGGTCTCTGTGGGCAGGCACTATGGTGTGAACGAGTTGACCATGCGCTACAAAAAGAAAAACGAGAAGGCGATTTGCGAAATTGTCGCGGCTAGCGCAGTAGTACCCAGCACCGAAGCAGTTACACAGGTCAGGGACAATTACATTTCAGCAATGGAGAAGGAATTAAATGTGTGGGTAGAGGACAATGCCCAGAGGATCAATCCTTCAAGCTGACTTCTAAAACAACAACAGGCATTTTAAGGCCATTTTCCCTGCGAGACCGGGGGTTAGCCTTGCTGGCCCCATGACAATCTTCTCCATTTTGCCCTATTTTCTACATCTCCCCTTGTTAACCCCCTTGCCCGCATTTCTTCTTCCACCACCTTTAGCCAGGTCTTTCTCAGTCTTCCCCATCCTCTACTTCCTTCTACATTCATTTCCATCACTCTTCTCAACCATTCACTTTCATCCTTCCTCAACACATGACCAAACCATCTCAACCTGCTTCTCAGCATCAATCACAAGCTCTATTCCCATCATCTTTCACAATTCATCATTTATCTTCCTCTCTCTCAACGATACTCCACACATCCACCGAACCATTCGCATTTCCACTCTTTCCAGCCTTCGTTGCTGCTCGAAGTTCATTACCCATGTCTCGCTCCCATAAATCATAACACTTCTCACACATGCAGCATACACTTTCCCTTCAGCTTCAACGACACTCACCTCATCATCATCACACCACTCAGTTCCCGAAACTTCTTCCATGCACATCTCACTCCATCAACCGTTGCAGAGTCTGATCCACCTTCTCCATTCAGCATGTCTCCGAGGTAGCAAAATGTTTTCACACCTTCCAGCTTCACACAGTCTCCAAGATCCAACTCAACATTTCCTCCATCTGCAGCTCCCTCTGTGCACACCTTACACTTGAATGTAGCTGCCACACTGGTTAATGACCCTCTCAGACCACTACATTTTTGAGGAACCCAATCAGCGCACATTGTACATTGAATGTAGTTCACTCCGACACCCTTCCTGCACACAGCACATGGCCACTTCCCAGTTATTTCCACCTCACCACATGCTTTACCACTTGTCATCACCTTCGTCTTTCCAATATTCACCTTCAGACCTTTTGCCTCCATACATTCCTTCAATGTGTTCATCTTCTCCTTCAGTCCATCCATACTCTCCCCAATCAACACCAGACCATCTGCATACAACAACTCCCACGGTAAACCCTCCTTTATGTTCCGAGCCAGTACCTCCATCACAGCTACAAATAGTAGTGGACTTAGTACCGACCCCTGATGCACTCCCACCTTCACCTCAAACTCACCACTGTTCCCGTCCTTCATCCTTACAGCTGTGCGTGCTGTCTCGTACATTGCCATCACTACTGTGATCAACCATTCCTCCACTCCTAACTTCCTCAATGCCCATGTCAGGACTTCACGTGGAACCCTATTGAATGCTTTCTCCAGATCAACAAACCAAAGAAACAACGTCTTCCTCTTCTCCATGTACAGTGCATTCAGAAAGTATTCAGACCCTTCACTTTTTTCACATTTTGTTATGTTGCAGCCTCATGCTGAAATCGTTAAAATTCATTTTTTCCCTTATCAATCTACACTCAATACACCATAATGACAAAGAGAAAACAGGATTTTAGAAAGTTTTGCAAATTTATTAAAAAGAAAAAACTGAAATATCACATCGACATAAGTATTCAGACCCTTTGCTATGACACTTGAAATTTAGCTCAGGTGCCTCCCATTTCTCTTGATCATCTTTGAGATGTTTCTACACCTTGATTGGAGTCCACCTGTGGTAAATTCAATTGATTGGACACGATTTGGAAAGGTACACACCTGTCCATGTAAGGTCTCACAGCTGGCAATGCATATCTGAGCAAAAACCAAGCCATGAGGTCGAAGGAACTGCCTGAAGAGCTCAGAGACAGGATTGTGTCGAGGCACAGATTTGGGGAAGCCTACAAAAAAAATTCTGCTGCATTGAAGGTTCCAAGGAGCACAGTGGCCTCCATAATTCTAAAATGGAAGAAGTTTGGAATAACCAGGACTCTTCCTAGAGCTGGCCGCCCGGCGAAACTGAACAATCGGGGGAGAAGGGCCTTGGTAAGAGAGGTGACCAAGAACCCGCTGGTCACTCTGGCTGAGCTCCAGAGATCCTGTGTGGAGATGGGAGAAACTTCCAGAAGGACAACCATCACTGCAACACTCCACCGATCTGGGCTTTATGGCAGAGTGACCAGATGGAAGCCTCTCCTCAGTGAAAGACACATGAAAACCCGCTTGGAGTTTGCAAAAAAGCACCTAAAGGACTCCCAGACTGTGAGAAACAAGATTCTGTGGCCGGGCGGACAGCATTCTGTGGCCGGGCGGTTCAGTGTGGCCGAGCGGACAGCTCTAGGAAGAGTCCTGGTTGTTCCAAACTTCTTCCATTTAAGAATTATGGAGGCCACTGTGCTCTTGGGATCCTTCAATGCAGCACAAATTTTTTTGTCGGCTTCCCCAGATCTGTGCCTCGACACAATCCTGTCTCTGAGCTCTGCAGGCAGTTCCTTCCACCTCATGGCTTGGTTTTTGCTCTGATATGCATTGTCAGCTGTGAGACCTTATATAGACAGGTGTGTGCCTTTCCAAATCATGTCCAATCAATTGAATTTACCACAGGTGGACTCCAATCAAGGTGTAGAAACATCTCAAAGATGATCAAGAGAAATGGGAGGCACCTGAGCTAAATTTCAAGTGTCATAGCAAAGGTTCTGAATACTTATGTCAATGTGATATTTCAGTTTTTTCTTTTTAATAAATTTGCAAAACTTTCTAAAATCCTGTTTTCTCTTTGTCATTATGGGGTATTGAGTGTAGATTGATGAGGGAAAAAATGAATTTAAACGATTTCAGCATAAGGCTGCAACATAACAAAATGTGAAAAAAGTGAAGGGGTCTGAATACGTTCTGAATGCACTGTACTTCTCCTGCAACTGCCTTACAATAAAAAGCACGTCTGTCGTTCCTCTTCCTGGCATAAACACCAACAGATAGAGACTTGGACAAATAAGGGATGTGTGGACAAATGAGGAGTAGGGGTGATGCATGGGGAGGATAACATGGATACAGAAGGAAACTCTCAGGAAGAAAAAAGAAATGGAAATTTGGAAGGAGGTGGGCTTGGGTGCGGGGGTGGGGGTTAACAGGGTCGAAAAGGTCATGGATTTGGATGTGGGAAGATCCGATATGGTGAACATCTGTCTTGAAGACCTGGAGGAAAGAATGAAATTGAAGAGAACATAGAAGTTGGATTCCACAGGTGTGAAAAAAGAGGAACAAATAAGTGGAGGTGAGCATTGATCCTGAATATCGGTAGTTTCCCCAAAAGGGATTTCTAATAGATTTTACTTGGCATTTGCCAAACACATGAGGAATGTTGCTTCCAAGAGCAAAACTAAGGCCTTGCCTGAGATTCACAGATGACCTGTGACAGGAAAAGGGATTGGCGGTCGTGTGCCATTGGCTGCGACAAAATGTCAGGCAATGAAGGTTTGCTGCACGCTTCAGTATCATGCAGTTGAGAGGCAAAGCCCACGTTGCCAGGTAGCTTGAAGCGGCTGTCGCACATTCCAAATGGTCCCATTCTTTCATCTGGCCACACTGTTTGCACACCTGCGGGTACATCATATCTGAGAACTTCAACTGCAGAACACATTTTTGTAATTTAAAAAAATGATGTGCGTATGGTGTGGCCAACACATGCTTATACATCTCCTTGCTTTAAATAAACCGAAGACGGGCAAAAAATATGGTAAAAGGTCAAAGCGAAGTTAGCAAAAAGGCAAAGATGTTGTTGACGAATGAAACAAAAATCATCTGCAAAGGAGAAGAGATTGGTTTTCCGAAACATCATAGCAGTCATGCATGTAGACGAGAAACAAGACTGGGCTGAGCCTTGGGAAACTCCAACCTCCACTGGAAGAGGAGAGGGAGGAGAGGGTTCCATTAACAGCAGCGGGTTGACTACGAGTGGAGGAAGTCAGAAATCAAGGAATGAAAGTGGCCTCGAATTTATTTTTTTTGTATACTGAATCGAGGCTCGTGAAAGAGCTGACATTTACTTCACAAACAAATCAACCAGACAAACAAAATTTATAAAAAAAGGGAGCGGAAGACAAGAGAATGGGAAGCACACAAACACTTGAGAGCACACAACATTTGAGAGCAGGGAGATGTGTGGGAGGGAGAGGGCTCGGGGGGAGGAGGCGTGGGAAGGGGTGGGGGGGTGGGGGGTGGGAGAAGTATAAAACACAAGGACACCAAGGACTTCCAGGTCAGAAGTTGGTATTTCAAAAAGTGGAATTGGGGTGGAATTATCGGGGATAGAAAAGATCAAGGTTTTGGATGGGGGAAGATAAGAGATGGTGGTGAACAGCTGTTTTAAAGACCTGGAGGGTGGAGTGGGATTGAAGAGAGTGAGGGAGTTTGTTCCAGAGGCGGGAGAAAAGAGGAATGAAGGAGCGAAGGTGAGCAGAGAGTCTTGATTTTGGCAGTTTAACCATAAGAGGGTTGCAGGCAGATCTTGTGCGACCTGTAGGAATATTTGCGGGACAGAGCCCAGAGAGAGCTGGGGGGGCAAGGCCAGAGAGGAGTCGGTAGAAGACGGAAAGACCACCAACCTGCCTGCGGTGAGTGAGTGAAAGGCCCTTGGAGTTAGCTTCATCGCGGGAGATTCCAATGATTCTGAATGCTTTGCTTTCAACAGCGTGAAGACGAGCTAGGTGTGAGGCAGGAGCACCAGCCCAGAGGGGAGAGCAGTATTCCATTGAGCTGCGGATGAAAGCCTTGTACGTGGTGAGGAGCTCAGGTGTGCCAAGGAAGGACTTCGCACGACGGAGGATGCCCAGTCGGCGACTGGCTTTGGAGGCCAGATTTGAAATGTGGTTTTCCCAGGAAAGATCATGGCAGATAGTGAGACCCAAAAGTTTGAGTGACAGAACTTCTTGGAGAGGATTATTCAGAAAGTAGATGGGAGGGTTGTCCAGTCGGTCTTTTCGGAGAGACATTGTAAGAGTGTGAGATTTGTCAGGATTGAAAGACATGTTCCACTTGTTTGCCCAGTCTGTGATTTTGTCCAGGTCTGCAGAGAGTGAGGAGGCTGCAGACTGTCGATCTGAGGGATGAAGAATGGAGCGACAGAGAGTAGAGTCATCAGCAAAGAGATAGAGGATTTTCAAGAGAGTCGGGGAGATCATTGATGAAGACCAGAAAAAGCACAGGGCCCAGAACACTGCCTTGGGGAACTCCAGCCTGAACAGGAAGAGGAGATGAGAGAAACCCATTCAGCGCCACACGTTGACTACGACTAGAGAGGAAGTCCGCCAGCCATGCGTGGAGATTTCCATGGATACCAACAGAGGAGAGTTTGGTGAGCAGGGCGGGGTGCCAGACCGTATCGAAGGCACGTGATATGTCAAGGGAGACAGCTCGAATTTCCTGTTTGGCATTGAGGACCTCCATCCATTGCTGAGAAAGCAGAAGCAGCATGTCCAGAGTAGAGTGACCAGGTCTGAAACCAAATTGATGATCAGAGATCAAGCCATTGGAGAAGAGGAAAGATTTCATATCTGAAGCAATGATGGATTCCATGACTTTACTGATAATTGAGAGAAGGCTGATTGGTCTGTAGTTGCTAGGATCTGTTTTTGCACCTTTTTTGTGCAAAGCGGTGATGTTGGCAGATTTCCAAGCAGATGGCAGATGACCTTGAGCAAAAGAGAGTGTGAAGAGAACAGAGAGAGGGAGTGAAAGAGCGGAAGAACAAGATTTTAGGACCCGTGGGCTGATGCCGTCAGGTCCAGTTGCAGAATCAGAGTCGAGGGTTGACAGGAACTTTTCCACCTTGTCAGGAGGAAAGGACACAGAGTCCAGGAGCAGCTGGGTACGACTGGGTACGGTGGGTACAGAGAGGGATGGGTTTGGGACACAAGATTTAGAGGCAAACACAGAGTTGAGGCATTCAGCTTTTTCACGCGCGGGGTCAGCCGTGTGGCCGTTTGAGGTGAGGGAGGGGATGGAGGGGGAACAAACACCAGAAACAGATTTGACCAGATGCCACCAGGAATTGGAAGAGGGAGACAGATAAGAGAGTGCTGTCCTGAGAACGGATAGATATTGTTTCCTGGCTCTCCTGAGGGTGGACACACACTTGTTTCAGGCTTTGTGAAAGGAAATGAGATTTCCTTCCGTTGGATTTGCTTTCCAGGAGACGAAAGCAAGTTGTTTCTGGGCAATAGCCTCACCAAAAGATTCCGTGTACCATGGACGGGAGGAACGGTATGACAACTGAAGACGAGATGGGATAAATCTGTGCATGAGAGAGAGCAGTTTACTTTGGAAGAATTCCCAGGATGAGTTGATGTCAGAGGCGGTAGAGATGGGAGACCAGTCCAGATGATTGATGGCTGCTTGAAGACCATGCCAGTTGGCCTGAGTGAAATGACAGACTCGTCGACGCTGAGGAGGCTCTCTGAGAATGGTCAGAGAGATGTCTACTTTAACAAGCACATGATCAGATGAGCCGATTGGAGCAGAAGAAGAGCAGCAGACATTTTCAGGGAAGTTAGTCATAACCAAGTCCAGAAGAGAAGATGCTCCATTGATTGAGATCCGGGTCGGGAAATTGACAGATTGTGTCAGTCCCAGTGAGTCACAGAAGTCCTTTGCTGAAGAGCCATGGCTGGTGAGAGAGGTACCCACACCCAGCCAACTGGCATGGTGACAATTGAAATCACCACATATGAGGAAGAGAGAGTTGGGATGGGTAGATAGAAGTTGGTCCATGTTATCAGACAGCGAGATGTAGATGGAGTCATCACTGTTTGGTGGACGGTACAACACACATATGAACAAAAGGTGGGAGCGAAGGGGAAGCCGTAGCCAAAGGTATTCCTGGGGGTGAGGTGGAGAGAGGGCAGTGCAGGGCGAGTGAGGAAGAGAGTTTTTTATAAAGATAGCAACCCCCCCTCCAGGACGAGGCTCAGGTCTATCATACCGGAGGAGGGAGTAACCTGGGAGAGATACCAAGGAATCAGAGACATCATGAAGGAGGAAAGTTTCTGTTAAGCAGATCACGTCTGGTTTGTCAGAAGCAACCTGTATGGAGAGATCAGTCAAGTTTGAGCGAAGGCCCCGGATGTTTGAGGTCCATACTGTTAAAGAAGAGGAAGGGGGAGCATCGGATACAGAACAGGGGGGGGGGGGGGGAGCGGTACGGTATGATGTGGAAGAGGAGGAAGAGGTAGGGAGAGCTGTTGAAGGTGCGTCAGAGATTTCAGAACAGCTTGGAGAAAGGGAAGTATGGGGCGGACAAAAGGTTTGATGGTGATTGGGTGAGGCGCAGTGAGGTGTTGTTTGAGGAGGGGGAAGAGTGAGGCAGAAGGTTGAGGGAGCTGAAGGTGAGAGTTGGAAGGGGGAAGAAGCGGGGAGGACGCTTTGAGGAGGAGGGGTGAGAGGGGAGTCTAGGAGGGGAGGAGTGAGGGAGGGTCTCAGAGGGGAGGGGTGTGGGGGGAGTTTAGGAGGGAAGGGGCAAGGGGGGAGATCTGAAAGGGATGGGTGATGGGGAAGATTTGGAGGGGAGGGGCAAGGGGGAAGATTTGAAAGGGATGGGTGATGGGGAAGATTTGAAGGGGAGGGATGAGATTGGATTTTGAAAAATGTAGGATTAATGGGAAACGAACATTTCTTGCAAAATGAGATTCTTGCGACCTTCGAGTCAAAAATACGTTTGAGGATGCTGAAGGATGGGTGGAGTTCTGGAGAGTTTAGGGAATGAATGAAAGATTGAATGAATGAATGGAATGAATGAATGGAATGAAATGAAATGAAATGGTATGGAATGAATGAATGAAATGAAAGAATGAATGCCACAGGCAGAGAGCTTGGCAAGCAAAGCAGGATGTCAGACTGTGTTGGATGCACCTGATATGTCTAGGGAGATGGTCCTAACCTTTTATTAGAGATTGAGGGCCTCCACCATTGCCAAAAGAGAAGTAGGAGTATGTCTTGAGTTGAGTGACGAGGACGAAATCCAAACTGATGGTCATCGATGATCAGACCGTTTGAAACCAGGAAAGACTTGAAATCAGCAGCAATGATGGATTCCAGGACGTTAATTATATTGGAAGTAAGCGCAATTGTCTGTTGTTGAGAGAAATCAGTTTTTATACTCTGCTTGTGTACAGGAGTGAGGTTTGCCCATTTCCGAGAAGACATGAGCTGACTAAAGGAGAATCAAGGGCAGCGAGCAGGATTAGAGAACATGGGCAGTAATGCAATCTGCGACGATCATCGAGGCAAGGTCAAGACTGCACAGAACCTTTTCCACCTTCTCGTGTGAGACGTATATAATGGGTTCGATACACGACATTTGGAGGCAAACACAGAGTCAAGACATTCTGCTTTATATTATATCTGGCAGACATGCCTTTATATTATATCCCGGTGTGTACCCCGGTTTAGAATAGGTAGACCGTATCCCTGCGCATCGTAAGAGGCGACTCAGGGTTGGCGTCAGGAAGGGCATCCGGCCATAAAAACATTGCCTCAAACAGAGAACCATGATTGTCATGGGGCCCGCAAGGCTAACCCCCGCTCTAGTGGGGAAAATGGCCTTAAAACGCTCATTCATATTCATTCATTCATTCAGACACTGCAGTAATGCTATTTGAGGTGAGAGAGGACAGGTAGTGGGGCGGCTTAGCCCAAATATTCAAAAGAATTGTGCATTTTGTGATACAAGCACCAAATTTGGCACAAATGTACATTAATATGTTGCGAACATTTTCAGATATTGGGCCACTTGAAATTCCGTAATTTTTTTTTTCAAATTTTTTCAAATTTCGTAATTTCAAATTTTTCGGGTGACACCGTCACAATTTCGGTCTTCGAGGCCGGCCGATAGGCAAAGTGTGACCGGAAGGGACGAGGTTCTCCTGACCACGTGGCCCTCGATCTGGGAAGCGAGAGGCGTTCCATTAGTGGACGCGCCCCTCACGCCCGACTTTTGGGCGGCCCCGGCAGGCCGTTTGTTTTGACGTTCCGTGACAGGCCCCGCACCCCCACCTCCGGGCCGACCGGAAGCTTGTGCTGAGTACATCATACCTGAACAACTCAGTGAGGCAGAACACAGCAGTGCACACCAGGGTGACCCCTTCAGTGCATAAACCAATTAACCTGTCCACTGCAGGGCATATAGAAATGAAGTTATTTTCTGCATATAATAATAATATAAGTTCAGTTCTATATAACAATTTCTGTTATCACCACTACCACTACAACTACCACTACTACAAGCTTTGTCTGGAATTTTGTGGACTAAGACAAACAGACATACAGACAAGCTGGGATCAAAACATTACCTCCTTCCACCATTGAGTGTAGAGGTAAACATCATGGAAATTATATCATGCCCTAGATTTAATTCATGCTTACCCGTGTATTTGCTTCACTGGTTCACAAGGTCTTTTGCATACATGTAATTCAGACTCTCGTCTTCATTGCTGACCACACAATGTTCGCAACATATTAATGTACATTTGTGCCAAATTTGGTGCTTGTATCACAAAATGCACAATTCTTTTGAATATTTGGGCTAAGCCGCCCCACTATATCGGCCGGCCTCGAAGACCGAAATTGTGACGGTGTCACCCGAAAAATTTGAAATTACGAAATTTGAAAAAATTTGAAAAAAAAAATTACGGAATTTCAAGTGGCCCAATATCTGAAAATGTTCGCAACATATTAATGTACATTTGTGCCAAATTTGGTGCTTGTATCACAAAATGCACAACAGGTTTGCTATGCTGCTACACTAAGGGAGGAAGGGAGCTAAAGTTACCCTCAGTCGGGTTATCTTCCAGTGTTGAAAAAGAAAATTGCATGACCACGGCCGCCTCCCCACAGAATCCAGTGCCGAAAGGATGGACAGGACAGCCGCAGACCGGATGGGAAAAACCGACGCACAAGAGAAAGTCGACTTTTAGACATCTTATTGCTACAAGAAATACGCTACAACCAACAAATAGCAAAACATATGGCCGGGCGAAGGGCTTAGACCATACCACTGTGTGACGCTGCCATTGCCATATCGAGCTGGTCTGGCCCCCAGGTGCGGTGTGTTGAGAAGAGCCGTGCGGCAGACAGACGCCGCAACAAGTACTGCATGCCCGCAGCATAGCTCACCAGCCGAACGGAGCTGCCCAACACCTAGACCATAAAACACACAAACTGGCTCAAGGGGAGTTCAACAAACCACAACATGAAAGGATGCACGTCGTTGTGGAAGGATCGCATTTTTGTACACAAAAAAAAGATATGCAAAAAGGTAATAATAACAACACGAACAGCACTTGGCATAGAGCATACCTCCGCCAGGCTGAACAGTTTACGTTTTGTATCCCACCGATAGGCCTGATCTGGATTCGGACCTGAACCAAAATCTAATCGGCTGGTTCTTATCAATGACCCAACCAATCCACTAAATTTAGTCCGAACCTGTCCCTAACTTTTAGAGATATCATGTTATATACACAGGGTGTCCCATAAGTCTGGAATCATTCCATAATTCCGGATCTGTTGAATTCCTCAGCGACCTCCTTCTGACTAATTTCCGATGAGCATGATTACCGGGATGCGTTCTTCCTTAATCAGCGACATCATGGACACTTACAAGAATCGAAAAAAATCATTCTTGAATGAAAAAATCATGAATTTCTTAAATATTGCCCTATCGTTCCAGACTTAGGGCACACTCTGTATATCGTTTTTAGCCCCATCCCTCAATGGTGAAAAATCACTTTAAAATTCTCTGATCCAGATCCGGATTTGAATCTTCACCAAAACTTAATGAATTCTTCCTCCTCAAACATCCAAACTATCCACCAAGTATCGTTCGAACCCGTCCACAACTTTTTGTAATAGAGTGCCATATATCGTTTTTTGCTCTATCTTTGAATGGTGAAGAATCACTTTGTAAATTCTCGGATCCGGATCTTCACCAAAATCGAATCATTTCGTCCTTGCCACACACCCAACGTCTCCACCAAATTTCGACCGAATCCATCCACAACGTTTTGAGATATGCTGTTCACAAACAGACAGATGAACAAAGAGACAGGAGTGAAAACCACCTCTTTGGTGGCAAAGGTAAGTAATAATAACAAAAATAAACGATACAACCATTACCTGTGTCATGTTTTGACGATTTGGAGTTTGTGCTTCTGGAAGAGAGTATAAATTGTTAAATATTAATTACAATTGTGATTTCATTTCAGATTACAATTGTTCACCTTGTTGTTATAACTTAACACTCATTCACGAGTTTAAAGTTAAACGCGATGACAGCGACTGAGGCCCCCGACTTGGCGCAAGCAAAATGACAATATAATACAAACCGGTTTGAAATGCCAGAATTAACGTTAAAACAATGAGAAACAAAACGAACCCGAAGAGCCGCTTTCAATAGCCGCGCAACGTCGAACAAACCGTTTATGGGATGAACAGGCCAACAAAACTGAAAATAACATAAGGCCTACACAAGCCAAATGAACTCCTGTCTCATCATCCTGTACAATGTTAATTATTACCTGTGTATAAATGCTAACGCAATGAATAAGCTGATTTTCTATCAACACAAAGTACAATTGGGATCACGGTTTTCACAATATGATACCAAAAATATATCAATAAGTAGATCACCTACCGAGCTGAATGAAACTGATGTTATACACCTCGAATTGTGGAAAGCTGGTGTGTTTCGGCCTCGTCGTTTCTTTACAATTATTTAGTGTTGACGTTGCTCCTACTCTTGATGCTCCTATTTAGTGTTGCCAGACGACGATAATTAACTTATTTAGACGATTATTTCCACCTTTGTATGATGTACAATCGTTAATTGCAAAAATGGCTAAATCCTTACAAATACAACTACAAGTACAAGTATAATTGACGGACCGGTGTGTGTGTGTGTGTGTGTGTGTGTGTGTGTGTGTGTGTGTGTGTGTGTGTGTGTGTGTGTGTGTGTGTGTGTGTGTGTGTGTGTGTGTGTGTGTGTATATATATATATATATATATATATATATATATATATATATATATATATATATATATATATATATATATATATATATATATATATATATATATATGAAGGAGCTGCGCTCCAACGCGAGTCGAAAGAATTGACGCGACCAAAGACGGAATTCGTCCGAGTTGCTTTATTGAAACAAAACAGCTCAGGTATTCTCCCAAAAGCCAGTTTATCGGGCAGCAATATATGTACGTAGTGTGTTCAAAAAGTATCCGACCTTTATTTTTCGTGCGTAAAAAAAAGAAGCTAGGGAGGCGTTGATTGGTGCACGTATGTAGGCGATCCTAATGTGCACGTGTGAATTTTTTCCCACCTGCAGAAGCTGTCATTCGACGGCAGACCGCCGATGAGTGAGGACATGTAAGCGAGCGCCGTCGGATTTTCGTTTTTGACAAAATGACGGAAAAACCTGAACAACGCTACTGCATCAAATTTTGTGTTTTTTGGCCTCGGGGATGTTGGATGCTTCCATTGTGATGACTGCAACTTGGTTTCTGGGTCGTACCCATAAACCCAGGACTCATCGCCAGTGATCACTGTGTTGAGGAAGCTGGGATCACTGTTCACAGTCTCCAGCATGTCCTGTGCGATCTCCAAATGGAGTTGCTTCTGCTCCATCGTTAGCAGCTTTGGTACGAACTTCGCTGAGATTCTCCTGAAGCCCAAATCCAAATCCTATGTACACATTTATGCCGGGGCGTTTGCCCGGGAAAACCGAGACCGGGCATGCCCGGGTGTCAAGGGCGAGTCCTGGAAAGGCGAGTCTGGACATGCCCGGGCGTCCTGGACGCGGCCTGGCAAGTCGAGGCTGAGCGTGCCCGAGCGCTCTGGGCGAGCCCTGGAAAGGCGAGAGCGGGCATGCCCAGACGCTCTGGGCGAGCCCTGGAAAGGCGAGTCTGGACATGCCCGGGCGTCCTGGACGCGGCCTGGCAAGTCGAGGCTGGGCGTGCCCGGACACTCTGGGCGAGCCCTGGAAAGGCGAGAGCGGGCATGCCCGGGAAAGACGAGACCGGACGTGCCCGGGAGGTTCGGGCGTGCCTGGGAACAGCGAGTCCGGGCATGCCCAGGAGAGGCGTGTCTGGGCCCGTCCGGACGAGCCCGGCATGGCGATCGCGTCCTGGCAGGTGCAAGGCGATTGTGTACATTCAGGGGGAACACACGCCCCTCCAGAATCGACCTGCACCGGCAGGGTCAATTTAAGGGGGGTCCGGATGACCCGGCCGAAGCGACCCCTGGAGGGTCGTGGGGGGGGGGGGGTCCGATCCAGTGGTGGGTGGTCGAGCGGGGGGAACTGTAGACGGGGGGCGGCCTCGCCGCGGAGGAAGGGCCAACCGTGGTGGTCGGTCAACGTCCACGTGCGCCGGTTTGAGGCGGGTCCACAGAGATCCGGTCCGACCGGCCGCCGACGTCGACGACGAAGGACTTGTCGCCCCGTCGCAGGACCCGGAAGGGCCCGTCGTACAGCGGCCGGAGTGGCCCCCGGTGCGCGTCATGACGCACAAAGACGTACTCCGCTGTGCGAAGTGCTGGGGGGACGTAGGACTGGGGGCCACCGTGGCGGGACGTTGGCACGGGGGAAAATCGTCGGGCGGCCTCCTGGAGGTCCGAGCGCTGGTGTGCGGCGGACCAGGGACTGGTAGCGTCGGGCACGACCTCGCCCGGGATGCGGAGCGGCTGGCCGTAGACGAGCTCGGCGGCGGACGCCCGGAGGTCCTCCTTGGGGGCCGTGCGGAGGCCCAAAAGGACCCACGGCAGCCGGTCGGTCCAACCATCGTCCTGAAGGCCGGCCATGAGTGCGGCCTTCATGGAGCGGTGAAACCGCTCGCACAACCCATTGGCTTGGGGGTGGTAGGCCGTGGTGCGGTGCAGCGTGACCCCCAACGAGCGGGCGACAGCGCCCCAAAGTTCGGACGTGAACTGTGGGCCGCGGTCGGACGAGATGTCCGCTGGTGCGCCGAAGCGCGCGACCCAGGTGGCGATGAACGCCTGCGCCACGTCGGCGGTGGTGGTGGAGGTGAGGGGCACGGCCTCCGGCCACCTGGTGGTCCTGTCCACCATGGTGAGCAGGTGGGTGAACCCCCGCGATGTGGGCAGGGGACCCACCAGGTCCATGTGGACGTGGTCGAAACGTCGTGCAGGCACGGTGAAAGGTGCTGGCGGGGCCTGGGTGTGGCGGTGGACCTTGGCCCGCTGGCAGGCCGTGCAGGCGTTGGCCCAGTCGCGGACGTTCCGTCGAAGGCCGTGCCAGACGAAACGCACCGACACCAGCTTCTGAGAAGCTTTCCGGCCCGGGTGAGAAAGGCCGTGGATGGAGGCGAAGATGCGGCGCTGCCAGGAAACGGGCACGATGGGGCGAGGCTGGCCCTGGGAGACGTCGCAGAGCAGGACGGTGCCCGCGAAGGGGATGTCGGCCAGGCGGAGGCCCGTGTCCGCCGCCCGGAGGGCCTGCACCGAGGTGTCGGTGGTCTGGTCGGCCGCCATGAGCGCGAAGTCCACGCCGAGGTGGACCGCGTTCGCGCTGGCCCCAGAAAGACAGTCGGCCACGGCGTTGTCTTTGCCGGCGACGTGCCAGATGTCCGTGGTGAATTCCGACACGGCGGAGAGGTGGCGCTGCTGGCGGGCCGACCATGGCTCCGTGACTTTGGCCATTGCGTAGACCAACGGCTTGTGGTCGACGAAAGCCGTGAACGGGCGGCCCTCCAGGAGGTGTCGGAAATGGCGAACGGCCAGGAATAGACCGAGCAGCTCGCGGTCGAACGTACTGTATTTTAACTCGTTCGGCCGGAGCTGCCGGCTGAAAAAAGCGAGTGGCTGCCAAACCCCGTCCACCCATTGTTCATGGACAGCACCCACCGCGTAGTTGGAGGCGTCCGTAGTGAGGGCGATGGGCGCGTTGAGCACCGGTGAGCCAGCAGCGTTGCGTCGGCGAGGGCCCGTTTTGCGCTCGCGAAGGTCGCGTCCATGGCCGCGGACCAAACGATGTCATGCTTGGCCGGCTTGCCCCGGAGGGCCTCGTAAAGGGGCCGCATGAGCTGAGCAGCGCGGGGCACGAATCGGTGATAAAAATTCACCATGCCGAGGAACTCTTGTAGGGCCTTGATGGAACGGGGACGCGGGAACGTGGTGATGGCCTCGACCTTGGTCGGCAGCGGCACGGCCCCGGTCTTGGTGATGCGGTGGCCCAAAAAGTCAACGGTCGTAATGCCGAAGTGGCATTTGGCCGGGTTGACAATTAAGCCGTGCTCGCTGAGGCGACCGAACAGTGTTCGGAGGTGGAGGAGATGCTCGGCGCGGGACGTGCTGGCGACGAGGATGTCGTCCAGATAGACGAAAAGAAATGGCAGGTCGCGCAGCACGCCGTCCATTAAGTGCTGGAACGCCTGGGCCGCGTTCTTGAGGCCAAACGGCATCCTCAAAAATTCGAACAGGCCGAACGGCGTGATGATGGCCGTCTTCGGGACGTCGGCCGCCCGGACAGGTACCTGGTGGTATCCCCGTATCAGGTCAATTTTGGAAAATATGACCCGTCCCGCCAAACGGGCGGAAAAGTCCTGAATGTGCGGGATCGGGTACCTGTCGGGGGTGGTAGCGTCGTTGAGGCGGCGGTAGTCGCCACACGGGCGCCATCCGCCCCCCGACTTTGGCATGATGTGCAGTGGTGAGGCCCACGCGCTATTGGAGCACCGCACAATGCCGAGGTGCTCCAACGCGTCGAACTCGGCCTTTGCCACGGCGAGCTTGGCCGGGTCGAGGCGGCGGGCCCTGGCGTAGACCGGCGGGCCCGTAGTGGGTATGTGGTGCTCGATCCCATGCCGCACTGCGACGGCCGAAAACGTCGGCCACGTGAGGGCCGGGAATTCCGCGAGCAGGCGAGCGAACTCTTTCGCCGCCGGGAGGGCGCACGCCAGTTCGGTCGGCGCGGAGCTGCTCATCGTGCACGCCAGGGAGCTGAAGGTCTCGGCGTTGACAAGGCGACGACGTTTGACGTCGACCAGCAGCCCATGCGCGCAGAGGAAGTCGGCGCCCAGCAAAGCCATGGGGACGCAGGCGGTCACAAACGTCCACTGAAAGCGCTGGCTGCCGAAGCAGAGGGTGACGTCGCGCGGGCCGAAAGTGCGTATGGCCGAGCCATTAGCAGCGACCAAAGAGGGGCCGCAAACGGCGTCCCACCTGTCCTGCTCGGAGGCGGGTATGACGCTCAGTTGGGCGCCGGTGTCACAAAGGAAATGCCGCCTGGACGCTTTGTGCCGAATAAAAAGCAAGTTGCCCGAGTGGCCGGCGCTCATGGCTGGGAATGAACGCCGGCCCGGCCATTTCCCCACTTGCCGAAAGTGCACGGGGGTCGGCACGTCCGAGGCTTGTGTCCGAACCTGGCGTGGTAATAACACCACGCCTGGTCAGGTGGAGGCCCCGGCCGTCGTGTCGGAAACGGTCGGCGCGGCGTGGCGGCCGCCAGTTGCACCGGCAGTTCGGCCTCCAACCGCGCAGGGCGCTCGGGCGTCGCCTCGGACGGCGGCAGGCTCCAGGTAGCCGCGCCGATGTGTTGGCCTGCCGAGGAGATCTTATCGGCTTCCCTGGCGAGGGCGCGGGGATCGGTGATCGACGTGCCAGCCAGGGCGAGGCGTACCGGGTGAGGCAGCTGGCGAAGGAACAGCTCGCGGAACAGAAAATCCGGAGAGTGCTCACCGAGCAACGAGAGCATATAGTCCATGCGCTCGGATGGGCGCGTGTCGCCGAGCTCGGGCAGGTCGAGCAGGCGCCGTGCGCGTGCCGCCGGTGAGAGGGAGAAAGCGTCGGGGAGGAGCGTCTTCAGCGCGTCATACTTGTCGGCAGCCGGCGGGTGCTCGAGGAGGCTCAGGGCGCGGGCCGCGGTGGCGGAACCGAGCGCTGCCACAACGTGGTGGAAGCGGGTGTCGTCCGCGGTGATGCCTCGCAGGGCGAACCGGGAGTCCGCCTGGGCGAACCAAACAGCCGCGTGAGCCTCCCAGAAGGTAGGCAGTTTAAGAGTCACTGCCGTGTCCATGTCGGTAGGTCACCAGTGAAGGAGCTGCGCTCCAACGCGAGTTGAAAGAATTGACGCGACCAAAGACGGAATTCGTCCGAGTTGCTTTATTGAAACAAAACAGCTCAGGTATTCTCCCAAAAGCCCGTTTATCGGGCAGCAATATATGTACACATTTATGCCGGGGCGTTTGCCCGGGAAAACCGAGACCGGGCATGCCCGGGTGTCAAGGGCGAGTCCTGGAAAGGCGAGTCTGGACATGCCCGGGCGTCCTTGCCGCGGCCTGGCAAGTCGAGGCTGGGCGTGCCCGAGCGCTCTGGGCGAGACCTGGAAAGGCGATAGCGGGCATGCCCGGACGCTCTGGGCGAGCCCTGGAAAGGCGAGTCTGGACATGCCCGGGCGTCCTGGACGCGGCCTGGCAAGTCGAGGCTGGGCGTGCCCGGGCGCTCTGGGCGAGCCCTGGAAAGGCGAGAGCGGGCATGCCCGGGAAAGACGAGACCGGGCGTGCCCGGGAGGTTCAGGCGTGCCCGGGAACAGCGAGTCCGGGCATGCCCAGGAAAGGCGCGTCTGGGCCCGTCCGGACGAGCCCGGCATGGCGATCGCACCCTGGCCGCGTCCTGGCAGGTGCAAGGCGATTGTGTACATTCAGCGGGAATCGCTACATATATATATATATATATATATATATATATATATATATATATATATATATATATATATATATATATATATATATATTTGTGGGAGCTGTGCTCGCACGATAAAGCCAGACAAAATGGACGACACAGGAACGAAGTTTCACCGAGCTATTTATTTTTGCTCAACACGAAAGAACTCAAGAGCACTGAATCTGCCGATCGAACGGGTGGCAATTTATAATCAAAGTTCAACACACAAAAGCCACGCCTCTCAGGCGGGGCGTGGTATGCAAATAGGTAAGCCACGCCTCTCAACGGGGCATGGTATGCGAGTCAAGTGTTCGCCCGGGGAAAGGCAAGTCTGACATGTCCGGGCGAGTCCGGGCAAGTCACCGCTCGACGGTTGCGTCATCGGCCGGTGCAAGATGATTGTGTATGCTTCCGGCAACTGCTCCATGCACCCCCCCCCAGAATTAACTTGCACCGGGAGAGTCCGTTTGAGGGGGGTCTTGATGACCCGGCCGAAACGACCCCTGGTGATTCGTGTGGGGGTGGCAGGTGGCGTGGCGGTGGATGGTCGGGCGGGAGGCTTGGTTGACGGGGGACGGCCCCGCCGTGGGGGAAGGGCCAACCGATGCCAGCGGGACAGCCTCCGGCCACCTGGTGGTCCTGTCCACCATCGTGAGGAGGTGGGTGAAGCCCCGCGAGGAGGGAAGGGGTCCCACCAGGTCCACATTGACGTGGTCGAAGTGCCGCGCGGGCACGTCGAATGGCGCCAACGGGGCCTGCGGGTGCCGGTGGACCTTCGCGCGCTGGCAGGCGACACAGGCGTTGGCTCAGTCGCAGACGTCCTTACGGAGCCCGTGCCAGACGAACTTCGCTGCCACGAGCTTCTGCGATGCCTTCCGGCCCGGGTGGGAAAGGCCGTGGAGGGCATCAAAAATGTGCCGCTGCCATCCGGTGGGCACGATGGGGCGAGGTTGGCCCAGGGAAACGTCGCACAGGAGAACCGTGCACGTGTCCTCGAAGGGGACGTCGGCCAACCGCAGGCCTGTGTCAGCTGTCCGGAGGGCTTGCACCGTGGGGTCGGCGGTCTGGTCGGCCGCCATGCGGGCGAAGTCCACACCCAGGTGGATGGCGTTCGCGCCGGACCGGGAGAGGCAATTGGCCACAGCGTTGTCCTTGCCCGCGACGTGCCGGATGTCCGTCGTAAATTCGGACACGGCGGAGAGGTGGCGCTGCTGGCGGGCCGACCACGGCTCCGTAATCGTGGCCATGGCGAAGACCAGGGTTTTGTGGTCCACAAACGCCGTGAAGGGGCGGCCCTCTAAAAGATGGCGGAAGTGGCGAACGGCCAGTTAGAGGCCGAGGAGCTCGCGGTCGAAAGCGCTATACTTGCGCTCGTTAGGGCGAAGCTGCCGGCTGAAGAAGGCAAGCGGTTGCCAAGCCCCGTTCACCCACTGTTCATGCACGGCGCCCACCGCATAGTCGGAAGCGTCCGTGGTGAGGGCGATGGGTGCGTCGAGCGCCGGGTGCGCCAGCATGGTCGCGTTGGCGAGGGCCAGCTTAGCGCCCGTGAACGCCTCATCCATCTCTTTGGTCCAGGCGACGTCGTGCTTGGCCGGCTTGCCCCGGAGGGCTTCATACAGGGGGCGCATGAGTTGGGCGGCGCGAGGCATGAACCGGTGGTAGAAATTTACCATCCCCAATAATTCCTGCAGGGCCTTGATGGGGCGGGGGCGCGGGAAACTTGTGACTGCCTCCACCTTGGTCGGCAGCGGAACGGCCCCGCGCTTCGTGATGCGGTGCCCCCAGGAAGTCGACGGCCGTTACGCCAAACTGGCATTTCGCCGGGTTGATGATGAGGGTGCTGGCCAAGGCGCTCAAAAAGCGTGCACAGGTGGATGAGGTGCCCCGCCCGGGAAGTGCTGGCGACAAGAATGTCGTCCAGGTAGACGAAAAGAAAGGTGAGGTCGCGCAGCACGCTGTGCATCAGCCGCTGGAAGGCCTGGGCCGCGTTCTTAAGGCCAAACGGCATGCGAAGGAACTCGAAGAGGCCAAAAGGTGTAATTACCGCCGTCTTCGGCACGTCGGCCGGCTGGACAGGTACCTGGTGGTTGCCCCGAATGAGATCAACCTTGGAAAAGATCACCCGCCCCGCCAAACCGGCGGAAAAGTCCTGTATATGTGGTATCGGGTACCGGTCGGGGGTGGTGGCGTCGTTGAGGCGGCGGTAATCGCCGCATGGTCGCCATCCGCCACCCGGTTTGGGCACGATGTGCAGGGGCGAGGCCCACGCGCTATTCGAGCACCGCACAATGCCCAATCGCTCCAGTGCGTCAAATTCCGCCTTCGCCACGGCGAGTTTGGCCGGGTCGAGGCGACGAGCCCTGGCGTAGACCGGTGGACCTGTGATCGGGATGTTGTGTTCGACGCCGTGCTTGACGGCGACGGCCGAAAACGTCGGCTGCGTGAGGGCGGGAAACTCGGTGAGTAGGCGGGTGAAATCGTCCGCGGCCGGGAGCAGCTTGGTCGGAGCGGCGCCGCTCAATGAGCAAGCGAGCGAGCTGAAGGTCTCCGCGTTGATGAGCCGACGCCGTTTGACGTCGACCAAAAGCCCATGTGCGCAAAGAAAATCTGCACCCAGCAAGGCCATGGGCACGTTCGCCATGATGAAGTCCCACCTGAAGCGCTGGCCTCCGAAGCAGAATGCGACGCTGCACGAACTGAAGGTGCGGATGGAGGACCCGTTTGCGGTGACCAAGGCGGGGCCGCACAGCGCGGCCTGTTTGTCCTGCACCGAGGCAGGTATCATGCTCAGCTGAGCACCGGGGTCGCACAAAAAACGCCGCCCGGACTCCGTGTCCGTGATAAACAGAAGGCTGCCTGAATGGCTGACGCTCATGGCAGGCAGCGAGCGCCGGCCTGGTCGTTTCCCGACCTGCCGAAAGTGCACGGTGGGCGGCACGTTCTGGCCTTCTGCCCGAACCTGGCGTGGTAATAGCACATGGTCCGCTCTGGTGGAGGCTCCGGCGGTCGCGTCGGGTTCGGTCGACGGGACGTTGCGGCGGCCGCTGCCGTCAGTGGCGCTGACTCGGCCGGTGGTGTCGTGGGGCAGGCGTTTCCTCGGTCGGCCCGGGGTTCCAGGCGGCCGCTCCAACGTGTCGCCTGGCCGAGAAAAATTTATCGGCCTCCTTGGCCAGGGCGCGAGGGTCCGTGATGGGCGAGTTAGCCAAAGCTAACCGTACCTGCCCGGGTAGCCGCTGGAGGAACAGCTCACGGAAGAGGAAGTCCGGGCTGTGGTCACCGAGAAGAGCAATCATGTGGTCCATGCTTTCGGATATATGGGCCTCGCCCAGCTCCGGGAGGTGTAGTAGTTGTCGCGCGCGTTTGGTCTCCGTGTGTCCAAACGCACCGAGGAGTAGGCCTTTGAGCGCGCCGTATTTGTCGGCGTTCGGCGGGTTCTGTAGGAAGCTCAGGACCCGGGCAGCGGTGGAGGCGGTGAGCGCAGAGACCACATGATGGTAGCGCGTCGTGTCCTCCGTAATTTTCCACAGGGCGAATTGAGAATCCGCTTGAGCAAACCAAACGGCCGCGTGCGACTCCCAAAAGCCCGGGAGCTTCAAAGCTACAGACTCCATCGCTGTGTTCTTAGAAAGGGATCACCAATTGTGGGAGCTGTGCTCGCACGATAAAGCCAGACAAAATGGACGACACAGGAACGAAGTTTCACCAAGCTATTTATTTTAGCTCAACACGAAAGAACTCAAAAGCACTGAATCTGCCGATCGAACAGGCGGCAATTTATAATCAAAGTTCAACACACAAAAGCCACGCCTCTCAGGCGGGGCGTGGTATGCAAATAGGTAAGCCACGCCTCTCAACAGGGCGTGGTATGCGATTCAAGTGTTCGCCCGGGAAAGGCAAGTCTGGACATGTCCGGGCGAGTCCGGGCAAGTCACCGCTCGCCGGTTGCGTCATCGGCCGGTGCAAGATGATTGTGTATGCTTCCGGTAACCGCTACATATTGTTATATATATATATATATACAGTATATTGTTATGTCTGGTGTGTAGTGATATGTAGAGCAGATAGAGCTGAGTAGGTAACATGCTTCGAGGTGTCGCGGTAAGGAAAACTATCTGTAATAAGTTCATGTGTAGGCGTTTTGTCGGTTAAGATGTATACTTGTGAATCTACCAGGTGGTTCGAGTGATAAGTAGTGTCGGGATTAAGGAGTAGCGCCCCGTGTGTCCTCACCTGGTTAGCCAAACCTTTGTCCCTTTTGGCACTGTACACCACATAGACATTCCGACAAGTCCTTAGTGCAACACTAAATAACGCCCTCACCCCTGACATGACTTAGGAAGAAACCAGGCCAGGACACCGCCGATGGGTGCCACCACCATTTACACCTCCGACAGGCCTATCCACCTCAAATAGCACGCGCTATGACACCAGAAGCAAGGAGCGTGTGTGGGAGTGACGCAGTGGGCGTGCACCTGGGCGAGTCGGTGGAGGAGACTGATTGGTTGGCAGTGCGCCAAGGCTGACGTCACGGGCCGGCAGATATTAACGAGGGCCGAACGCCATTTTGTCAGACGAGTTGCAATTGTCGAGTTGAGTCGAGTTGGATCCCGAGACGAGTTGAATTAAGAGGGCAGTTTGTTTGAGAGTTGGAGTTGAGTGCGCAGAGTTGGAGTTGAGAATTGGAGTTGAGTGCGCAGAGTTGAGTGCGCAGAGTTGAGTGCACAGAGTTGAGTTGCGCAGAGTTGAGTAGCGCAGTTGAGTGGAGAGTTCGCTGGAGTGCACGCAGTTTGTTCAGAGCAGTTGCTTCTGGTAGTGGATCGAGAGACGCAGAAAAGTGACTCGCTATTGCAGCTCTTTTTCGTCTTGCGCAGCCCGAATTGGGCTGAGGTGTAGCCCGGGTGGAGCTTGCTGTCCTGCTGTGGGACCTCGTGGTGCTTGGAGCGGTGATGGTGCTTGGAGCGGTGCTCGGTGCTTTGGAGCTTGGTGCACGGACCTCATGGGAGCGGCGAGAGGCTTGGAGCGGGGCTGAGCGGGGCCGTGTTACACTGGAAGACGACGAGACCAGATACGACCGAGCTCCACGTTCACAATAACATAACGAACGTGTTTCTTTCATATTTCATCCCCCTGTTCATGTTTGAGGTCTGGTGTGCGGGATCCAGATTTAGGCATTAGATTTACCGGCGCGTGCTTTTCCTGTCCCTGCCTTTATTTAATAAACCCTTGCATTATTTTTGTACATATACCTGAACGCAGTTTTCCGGGTGGTTGATTTAATAGGTAAGTGCTTTCGCCGCAGCCTCCATTTTCCTTCTTCCTCCCGCGCGGCCATAGCCGAATCCGTGTTTGGGTAGTTGCCTCCAAATAAGACCGTTTAGGCCATCCGCGACTCTCATGTTAATTGGAGTTGCGCGACAATATATACAGTCACGTGAAAAAGTAAGTACACCCCATGTAAAGGTTTGACTTTTTCAACATATTTCAACATACAGCTATTTGATCTTCATTTCAACAATATTGACAGATAAAGGTGATATAATATAACAAATATCATGAAACATTTACATTTTGTAGTCCATTGTATAATTTAAATAAACATAAATGCTAATTTCGCATGTGGAAAAGTGAAGATCAAATAGCTGTATGTTGAAATATGTTGAAAAAGTCAAAACTTCACATGGGGTGTACTTACTTTTTCACGATGGAGGATGAGGACCTCCAGTCCTCATCCGCTGAGCTCGTCTATGGCCAGCCGCTGCGGGTTCCCGGGGAGTTCATGCATGACGCCACAAGCCCCTGGTCCACTGCCTGTCAGCGGTCGGTTCTCCGGGAGAATGCCAAGATGTTTGCACCACTGCCCACATCTCAACATGGTTTGCCTCGGGCATACGTCCTGCCGGATCTACGTGCAGCGGAGTACGTCTTTGTTCGCCAGGACGCACACCGGGGGCCGCTTCGGCCGCCTTACGATGGGCCTTTCCGCGTTCTGGAGGCCAGGGACAAGTCCTTCGTGGTCGACATCGGCGGCAAACCGGACCACCTTTTGGTGGACCACCTCAAGTCAGCTCACTTGCACCTCGACCAGCCCCCTCGGTTGGCTCAACCCCCACGGCGGGGCCGTCCCCCGTTGGGTAAGCCCCCAGTTGGCCCGCCTGCCGCCAAGCCGTAACAGTCCCTGCTCGGGTCCTCAGTCGTTTCGGCCGGGTGGTTAAGGCCTCCCGAAAACTGACATTGCCCGTGCGCATGAATTCTGGGGGGGCGCATGTGGGAGTTACCCCATTGGGATACAATCCACGGGCACGGGACCAGTGGGGCTATTGATGGTATGGGCGTGGCGTGTGCTCGGTGATTGGAGCCACGCCCCCTTAAGAGGGTTGAGCTCGATATAAATGAAGCATGAGTTCCGGTCGGTTTTTCAGTCCGTCGGAATAAACGAGCTTTGAACAAGCTACGAGTGTCTCGCCTCCCCATTACCCGCAACTCCTACAATATTGTTTATTCTTCCAGGTGAGCACCGGGGGTATTGCCCCTATGTTTAAAGTCTTTGGTATCCCTCGGCCGTGATTTGCAGACGCTCCGATTGTGCAGTAAACCGATTGTTTTGACCCAATAAATCTTTACAAACTCCATTTATCATTTTTAATCCAACTGCTATCTCTTTTCTTTGACAGTGTGGATGCTGCGCACACACGACTCGATTGCCAGAGTGGTAGGCCACAACGCGTTTGTATGACAAAGAGTCTTTATTCCAAAGCTCGTACTGTAGCACTGAGCGGGCTCGAGCTTAGAGCCCGCATATATATCCCGAGGCCACGCCTAGTCCCCGGGCGTGGCCGATCGGTCGATAGGCGGGGCATGCATCCCAGTTCCCCGCCTGGACGTTCGCGCCACCTGCTGGTGCGCTGAATTAGTGTCCCTTGTGTCCGCCACACTCGCTCCCCCAGAATTCCCGCGCACCTGAAGGGTGAGTTTGCGGGGAAGCCGGATGACCCGGCCGAAATGCCCCCTGGCAATGGGTGCCGGTCTGGGGGGTGACGGGACGGCGGGGCTGGGGGGTGCCGGGGGTCCGACCGCCGGGGGGCGGCCTCGACGCGGAGGCAGAGCTGCTTGCAGGGGGTGGTCCGGATCGAGGTGGGCCAGCTTGAGGCGGTCCACGGAGATGCAATCCGGGGCACCGCCGATGTCGATGGTGAAAAATTTGTCCCCGGTCTCCAGCACGCGGAAGAGCCCGTCGTACGGGGGCCATAGCGGTGCCGGGTGGGCGTCGTGCCGGACGAAGACGTACTTCGCTGTGCGAAGCTCCGGGGCGACGTGGGAAGGCGGGCAACCGTGGTGTGCCGTCGGCACCGGGGCGAACCTCCGGGCGGTCTCCTGAAGGGCGGAGCGCTGTTGCGCCGCGGACCAAGGAGCCGTGGAGTCGGGATAAATTCACCCGGTACCCGCAGTGGTTGCCCGAAGACCAGCTCCGCCGAGGACGCGCGCAGGTCATCCTTGGGCGCCATCTTGAGGCCCAGCAGGACCCAGTGGAGTCTGTCGACCCAGCCGCCATCGCAGAGGCTGGCCCGGAGCGCGGCCTTCATTGAGCGATGAAAGCGCTCGCACAGGCCATTGGCCTGGGGGTGGTAGGCCGTGGTGGGGTGTAGTGTCACCCCGAGCCCTTGCGCCACCGCGGCCCAGAGCTCCGAGGTGAACTGGGGGCCACGGTCGGACGAGATGTCCGAGGGGGCACCGAACCGGGCAACCCAAGTGGCGATGAAGGCCTGCGCCACATCAGCCGCACACGTCGCCGCCAATGGGATGGCCTCCGGCCACCGTGTGGTGCGGTCCACCATGGTGAGGAGGTGGGTGAACCCCCGCGAGGGGGGCAGAGGTCCCACCAAGTCGACGTGCACATGGTCGAACCGACGCTCGGGCACCGCAAACGGGGCCAATGGGGCCTGGGTGTAGCGGTGGACCTTTGCACGCTGCCACGCGAGGCACGTCCTGGCCCAGTCGCGGACGTCCTTCCGGAGGCCGTGCCAGACGAACTTCGCCTCGACGAGCTTCTGGGATGCCTTCGTGCCCGGGTGGGACAGGCCGTGGATGGCATCGAAAACTGGACGCCGCCAGCCAGCGGGCACGATAGGGTGAGGCCGGCCGAGGGAGACGTCGCATAGGAGGGCCGCGTCCACGGCGTCGAACGGCACCTCGGTGACGCGGAGGCCCATGACGGCAGTCCGCAAGGCCTGGACGCCGGGGTCGGCGATCTGGTCCTCCGCCATCCGGGCATAGTCGACCCCGAGGTGGACCGCGAGCACGACGGACCGGGAAAGGCAAACCGCCACCGGGTTGTCCTCACCCGCCACGTGACGGATGTCCGTCGTGTACTCGGACATGGCAGAGAGGTGACGCTGCTGCCGTGCCGACCATGGCTCAGCGACCTTGGCCATCGCGAACACAAGGGGCTTGTGGTCGACGAAAGCCGTGAACGGCGGCCCTCCAGCAGATGGCGTAAGTGTCGGACCGCCAAGGGGAGCCCGAGCAGCTCGCGGTCGAAGGTGCTATAGCGGCATTCGTGCGGGCGAAGCTGCCGGCTAAAAAACGCCAGCGGTTGCCAAGCACCACGCACCCACTGCTCGTGCACCGCGCCCACCGCATAGTCTGACGTGTCGGTGGTGAGGGCGATCGGTGCATCGGGCGCCGGGTGCGCCAGCATGGTGGCGTCGGCCAGGGCCAGCTTTGCGCCCGCAAACGCCACGGTCATCGGCGCCGACCAGGCGATGTCACCTTTGCCCGGCTTGCCCCGGAGGGCCTCGTGCAAGGGGCGGAGGAGCTGGGCGACATGGGGCACGAAGCGGTGGTAAAAATTTACCATGCCCAGGAACTCCTGGAGCCCCTTGATTGTGCGGGGCCGCGGGAAATCCCTGACCGCCTCCACCTTGGCCGGTAAAGGGACGGCCCCGTGCCTGGTGATGCGGTGCCCCAAGAAGTCGATGGTGGCGACGCCGAAACGGCACTTGGCGGGGTTGATGATTAGGCAATGCTGGCCCAGGCGTTCGAAGAGCGTGCGGAGGTGGAGCAGGTGCTCCTCCCGGGACGCACTCGCGACCAGGATGTCGTCCAGGTAGACAAACAGGAACGGTAAGTCGCGCAAGACGCTGTCCATAAGTCGTTGGAACGCCTGGGCCGCATTCTTCAACCCGAAAGGCATCCTCAGGAACTTGAAGAGGCCGAAAGGGGTAATGACGGCCGTCTTCGGGACGTCGTCCGGTTGGACGGGGACCTGGTGGTAGCCCCGGATGAGGTCCACCTTGGAAAACATGGTCGTGTTTGCCAACCAGGCGGAAAAGTCCTGGATGTGCGGGACCGGGTAGCGGTCGGGGTGGTGGCATCATTGAGCCGGCGGTAGTCCCCGCACGGCCGCCATCCTCCGCCGGGTTCGGCACAATGTGCAGAGGAGAAGCCCAAGCGCTGTTGGAGCGCCGTACGATCCCCAGCCGCTCCAGCGTGGCGAACGCCGCTTTCGCCACCGCGAGCTTCGTGGGCTCGAGTCGGCGTGCCCGGGCATAGACCAGCGGCCCGACCGTGGGGATATGGTGCTCCACCCCATGTTTAACGGCCACCGCTGAGAAGGTGGGCCGTGTGAGGGCCGGGAAACAGGCGAGGAGGTGGGTAAAGTCATCTGCTGCCGGAAGCGTGCAAACTAAACTCGCTGGGATGGAACCCTCCAGCAAGCCGCTTGTCTAGCCGCTCGGTGAGCTGCTCAGTGATCCGCTCAACGAGCCGCTGAGCGAACAAGCGAGCGAGCTGAAGGTTTCGGCCTGGACGAGCCGTCTGCGCTTCACGTCGACCAACAGCCCATTCGCACATCGGAAGTCCGCACCGAGCAGTGCCATTGGCACGCTGGCAGTCACGAACGACCATTGAAAGCGCTGCCCTCCGAACCGCAGGGAGAGGCAACGCTTCCCGAATGTGCGGATGGGTGTACCGTTGGCGGCAAGCAAAGCGGGGCCCCGGCCCGCGGTTTGCTTGTCGGACATGGAGGCGGGGAGGACGCTTACCTGCGCTCCTGTATCGCAAAGGAAACGGCGCCCGGACAAGGTGTCCATGATGAAAAGGAGGCTGCCGGAATGGCCGACGCTCATGGCCGCAAGTGAGCGCCTGTTGTTTCCCGACCCGTCAAAAGAGCATGGCGGGCGACACGTTTTAGCCTGGCGGCCGAACCTGGCATGGTAGTAGCACCAGGTTTGCGGCGGTAACGGCCGCGGCGGCCATGCCGGCGGCGGTGGTGGTGGCGGCGGCGGTAGTGGACGGGGCGTAGCAGCGGCCACGAGGGAAGTTGGGAGCGTTGGAGCCTCCGCGCCGGGATCCACTACGGCAGCACCGTCCACCGACCGCATGTCACAGGCCGCGAAATACTTGTCGGCCTCTACGGCCAGGGCGCAGGGTTCCTTTATTTTGGAACCGGCCAGCGCGAGGCGTACCTGTGCAGGTAGCTGGCGTAGGAAAAGCGCCCGGAATAAGAAATCTGGGGGCTGGTCTCCGAGCAGGGATAGCGTGGAATCCATCCGCACGGATGGTCGTGTGTCGCCGAGGGCGGGAAGGTCCAGGAGGCGGTCGGCCATTCGATCTCCGTGAGGCCGAACGTGGCGATGAGGAGACGTTTGAGCGCCTCGTACTTGTTGTCGCCCAGCGGACGCCGAAGGATGGACACGACTCGGGCGGCAGTGCCGGGCCCGAGGGCGGCGACCACGTGGTAGTACCGTGTCTCGTCCACCGTTATGCCTCGGAGGTGGAATTGAGCTTCGGCTTGCAAAAACCAAATGTCGGCGTGCGCTTCCCAAAACTCGGGGAGTTGGACTGCGACGGCGTTGGTCGCCATGGCGCGTTCGGTGGTCAGCAACGGCTGAACCAATCGGGGTCACCAGTGTGGATGCTGCGCACACACGACTCGATTGCCAGAGAGGTAGGTCACAACGCGTTTGTATAACAAAGAGTCTTTATTCCAAAGCTCGTACTGCAGCACTGAGCGGGCTCGAGCTTGGAGCCCGCATATATATCCCGAGGCCACGCCTAGTCCCCGGGCGTGGCCGATCGGTCGATAGGCGGGGCATGCATCCCAGTTCCCCGCCTGGACGTTCGCGCCACCTGCTGGTGCGCTGAATTCGTGTCCCTTGTGTCCGCCACAACAGTTTGTATCCTTGGCATTTGTGCCATTCAGTCTATCTTTCCAAAATGGTCCATCTACCATCTTGGTCATGGTCCTTTCTTATATCTATGTATAAAATCACCTGTTTCATGCAATAATATGACGTCAGCTGCAAAATAATCCGCTTTCTTCAACCTGAATTGGATCAATATAGCTTCACATGCATAAAGTAATCTTCTGTCTACATGTATGCTCTGCATCTACATGTAAATCGTCAAAATACTTCGATAATGCCCTCGTAATAATGCAAACAGTGTGGTATTATAGGCTGTTTTATTAGTATGTGCGATTATTCGCTTTGTTTCGGTATGGAGGGTTGTGCAAGTCATGCAATGAAAGTAGAGTATTTTGAGAGGTGCATGAGCACAATATATAACGAAGCACTGTTTACATCTTTTTAATATTTAACGCTGTTCTTGACCAGCAATACAATATTATATATATACTATATATATATATATATATATATATATATATATATATATATATATATATATATATATATATATATATATATATATATATATATAGATATATATATACTGTATATATATATATACATATATATATATATATATATATATATATATATATATATATATATATATATATATATATATATATATATATATATATATATATATATATATACAGTATATATATATATATATATATAAATACGGAAGCCAAGCGTTTAATAAATAAAAGGCAACAACCGTCATAAATTTCATCAGATTATCCTGTTTATTGACGAATCATCGCTTGGTAATACCCCAAATGTATAATAATAAATGTGTGTATCACAATCGTAATCCGAACATAATGACAAGCGGCAAAAACGGCTGCTGGGTTTGGGGGCGTGGCTAAAGCTAACCACGTGGCCCTGCTTTTGCGCTCTTGCCGGCACGTCGTGGTGTCGTCTGCTTCCTGCTTCACCTGCGTTTGTACATTTTCGAGTTCGTGTTGCTTTAATCGGTCGTGGTTCTTTTCGCTTTCATCTGTGTACTCTGCGCGGACGTTGTGATTATGAGTATTCTTCTTGGAGACGTGTTCCCGAACTTTGAGGCAGAATCCACCCAAGGACACGTCACCTTCCATGATTGGCTCGGAGACTCGTGAGTCCCTCGTTTATTGACCGAGAAAACGAACAAGAAACGAAAGAAAATGAACCGAAAAAACTACTTTTTGAGCACTTTATTTTTACTTTGTTCTGCGGTTTTAGGTTTTGTTACGTGTGTGTGTGTGTGTGTGTGTGTGTGTGTGTGTGTGTGTGTGTGTGTGTGTGTGTGTGTGTGTGTGTGTGTCTGTCTGTCTGTCTGTCTGTCTGTCTCTGGCTGTCTCTCTGTGTCTCTCTCTGTGTGTGTGTGTCACTGTGTGTGTGTGTGTCACTGTGTGTGTGTGTGTGTCACTGTGTGTGTGTGTGTCACTGTGTGTGTGTGTGTCACTGTGTGTGTCATTGTGTGTGTCACTGTGTGTGTGTGTCACTGTGTGTGTGTGTGTGTCACTGTGTGTGTGTGTGTGTGTCACTGTGTGTGTGTGTGTCACTGTGTGTGTGTGTGTCACTGTGTGTGTGTGTGTCACTGTGTGTGTGTCACTGTGTGTGTGTGTCACTGTGTGTGTGTGTGTCACTGTGTGTGTGTGTGTCACTGTGTGTGTGTGTGTGTCACTGTGTGTGTGTGTGTGTCACTGTGTGTGTGTGTGTGTCACTGTGTGTGTGTGTGTGTCACTGTGTGTGTGTGTGTCACTGTGTGTGTGTGTGTGTGTGTCACACTGTGTGTGTGTGTGTGTGTGTGTGTCACTGTGTGTGTGTGTGTGTGTGTGTGTGTGTGTGTGTGTGTGTGTGTGTGTGTGTGTGTGTGTGTGTGTGTGTACATTATTGTTGTTGGCTGCTATCTCCACACGTTGGTGGGTTTCAGGATATGGAATGGAGACAAACCAGTTTTGAAATATCCACCTCCATTTCAGTCGGGATCATGATTAATGGACCAAGTTGACGTTTTCTTATTTTTCTTGTTTTAAAAGTTTTGTTTCGAGGGCACTTTTGAGGATCTTCACAGAGCCCCAGATAACTAACAAACTGCAGTTCGTTTGTATTCATATTCCCCGGGATAGTCCGCTGCATGAGCATTCCATGCTGCACCAACCACCAAATTTACCATGTGCTATCCATAATGCAGACCGGAACATCTGCAGGACTTCCTTCACTTCCATCGACATGATGGTTTTTAACCCAAGATAGGTGAACCCATGGCCCCAGGTATACCCATTCTGTACAAATGGATATACCCAGGGGTACACCGTACACCTATCTTGGGTTAAGATCTCCATAAGGTTCCTCTTTATCATTCATTTTGCTCCAATAATCGCTGATACAATTTCACGTGGGATGTTGAAGTTTGCAGACGTGCGGATGGATTACCCGGCACTGTGAGCTAGAAGACAAATTTGCCGAAAGTAAATATGAACTTTTTAGGTTTTTTTTTGGTCAAAGCAAAGCCAGGCATGGTGGGTTACATTTGAATGAAAGGTTTTATCAACTCAAAAGTGACAGGTACGCTAACCACCTTAAGATTCTGCTGTTGCAGGTGTTATTTATTTGGCGTAGTGTCGGACCTCTCTTGCTCCGATGAAGGGCAAACACCTGAAACATTAGTTAGCGTGCCTTTGTGAACTACTACTTGATAAAATCTTATTTTAACTATGGCTCAAAATTCCTTTGTTGGCCTTGAACTATGTGAAACCAGTCACTACATATTATATGGGATTGAGTATATTGCAAGTGAGGAGGTGAAGGGTAAAGTCGCTTGCCGAAATGAGTCACATGGCTCCTATTATCTGGTGGTAACCCATCACGACAATCTTCTGCAAGTACTGGAGTTTTTTTTCCAGCTCCACATAAGAAATGCTGAAAAGGCATTGTTTAGGCCTCCGCTGACCAAGTCGCTGGAGACATTGTGCGTCTCGGGTTGTCTAGCCGGCTGTCTGTCTGTGCGTGAGTCCGTCCATGATAGGTTTTCGTTATCGTGATAACCTAAGAACGGCCGAAGGGATCCGAGTCAAACTTGGTACAAGTATGCATAATGACGTAAAGATGAACTGATTCGATTATGGGGTTGAGGGCAAAGGTCCTGGTAGGTAAAAATTCTGTTACTGAGCTAACTTGTGAACCAGTGATGGGATTTTGACCAAACTTGGTATAAGTATGTATGATGCAAAGAATAACCGATTCGATTTCAGCATCAAATCGTCGTGCCACGAATAAAATGTGATAACCGAGAACAGCTCATGGGATTTAAACCAAACTTGGTACAAGTATGTGATGATTATGTGATAATGTGGGTGGAGGAGTATCGGTCGATGTCGCAACATCGAAGAATGTCGTTCTAGTTTTTCTCAACATTTTGCCATTTTGCTTCAAGCTACGTAGCATAATCTAAATATAGTTTGGAAGATTCACCTTAATTTCACCAAAATGTAACACGAACCCAGTAGGCAAGGTTTATGTCCAATGTTTCAACTACTGTCTTCCTTTGGGACAAGCATCATAGGCCCAGTGTTAAGTACCCTCCCAAGAGGGGGCATCAGGTGATTGATGAGCGGGTGGTGAGATGTAATGTTGTTTTCATCATTATAATTAGAAGAAGAACCAACTTTAGAGGCCATTTTTCCCCGCATAGCAGGGGTTCGCCTTTTTTGGGCACCGTGGTCCCCTTTTTGAAGCAATGTTTTATGGCCGGATGCTCTTCCTGCCACCAACCCTGTTAGCCGCCTCTTGCGCCACACAGGGAATTACCAGCAAGCCGGTGCTCAATTTGCCGACCTCGGAGGGATGGCAGGCCGAGTCAACCCCCCTGGCGTTAATTCAGCGATCGACCGGGATTCAAACCCAGGATCCCAGGATCCTAGGATCCCAAGCCGGCACCCTAACCGCTAAGCCAACACCAGGCTGTTCTCATCATTATAGGAAGAAAAACGTTTGAGTAAGATTTGGAAGTGATATTGAGATTGGTCCCAATGGTCCCAAAGATGTACAGTGTAATCCACTAATTCGTCGTTTTATATTTATTTAAGATAAAGGTTTTATAAAGTTTTACAATCCTGAGTTGGTCATGACTCCTGGTTATCATTTGCTTACTTTTTGGTTCTTGCACAAGCACCAACTGCCTGTAATGAAAGTTAGTATTTCCACTTGTTGGTGCAGGTTTTGCAGGCCTATACTAAGTACTTCTATGCTTGCAGATGGGGGATCCTGTTCTCGCACCCCGCTGACTTCACCCCGGTGTGTACCACGGAGTTGGCTCGTGCAGCCTCGCTCGCACCAGAATTTGAACGACGTGGCGTCAAGATGATTGCACTCTCCATCGATTCTGTTCAGGATCACGAGGCCTGGACCAAGGCACGGCGCACGATTGCCAATGACTCTTCGTTGTGCTCGTAACACCGTTTGTCTCAGTATTGCTACCTATATGTTTGGTGTTCCCTTATGATCACATACGTTATGGCCCTCGCATCAATTGTGCCATATATTGTTGATTTGTACATGATCCCTGTATAATACGAGGTGGATGTTGTTGGGGAGGGGATTATTACTTTGATTTTTACCTTGGCATCCACCATCAGATTATTTATTAATTTTTGTATTTTTTTTTGTTTTCTACAGAATTGTCTTCAGGTTTTCCCCAGTTTACCAGTCTGGTTATCTTTCGTTTGCCCCCTCCGAACTCTACTCCCCGTTTGAACCTGCAGGATATCCAGGCATATAGGGATTCCTCTGATGGCTCCTTGCCATACCCAATCCTGGCTGACCCAAACCGTCGCCTGGCTGTTCAGCTTGGCATGCTGGATCCTATCGAGAGGGATCGCACTGGGATGCCACTCACGGCCCGCTGTGTGAGTAATGCTTGCCACCCGGTAAAAACCATTTTGATTTGGGAAACGACACAGCAGTTTGACACTTGGTGATTATCAACTTTTAAAATGTCAGTTTAGAAGTAATATTTTGGCAATGGTCGATCTGTACATTTGTGGTGAAAACAGATGTAATTATAGCTCAAACAACCTTTTACCATTGTCACCTAATCAGGGTTTAAGCTGAACAAAGAAGAAGAAAAGAAAAAAAACAGTATATATCAGCAACTAGCAAAGGTACCTGGTGTTGCCAGGCAACATAGGGTCACCTCACTGATGGCAATATTGAGAGGGGAGGGGTAGGGGGAGGAGGAGGGAGAGAAGAGAAAAGAGGACGGAGAGGTGGGGGTAGCGGGATAATAGGGACTGGGAGAGCAGGACGACAATGTGAGGGGGAGCAGGAGGAGAGTGTGAGGGGAGCAGGAGGGGAGAGTGAGGGGGAGCAGGAGGAGAGTGTGAGGGGGAGCAGGAGGAGAGTGTGAGGGGGAGCAGGAGGAGAGTGTGAGGGGGAGCAGGAGGAGAGTGTGAGGGGGAGCAGGAGGAGAGTGTGAGGGGGAGCAGGAGGAGAGTGTGAGGGGGAGCAGGAGGAGAGTGTGAGGGGGAGCAGGAGGAGAGTGTGAGGGGGAGCAGGAGGAGAGTGTGAGGGGGAGCAGGAGGAGAGTGTGAGGGGGAGCAGGAGGAGAGTGTGAGGGGGAGCAGGAGGAGAGTGTGAGGGGGAGCAGGAGGAGAGTGTGAGGGGGAGCAGGAGGAGAGTGTGAGGGGGAGCAGGAGGAGAGTGTGAGGGGGAGCAGGAGGAGAGTGTGAGGGGGAGCAGGAGGAGAGTGTGAGGGGGAGCAGGAGGAGTGTATACCATAAGAGGACAGGAATGGTTTGAATGACTGAATATAAGGAACAGGTCCCTATATTCAGTCATATGAACCCCCAAATCTCCATCTACCCAAAAAAGAGATAGAACAATCATTGATGTGCTCAGGTAGTATGTTCTATGTGGATTTGGCGGTTCATTGTGCTGACTAAATCATTTGTTGATTCACAACAGGTGTTTATTGTGGGACCAGATAAAAAGCTGAAGCTGTCTCTGCTCTACCCGGCTTCAACCGGCCGTAACTTTGACGAGATTTTGCGAGTGATCGATTCGTTGCAGCTCACTCGACGTCTGCCTTGCGCAACCCCTGTCGACTGGAAGGTATGCCAAGGCCTACCTGGACTGTCATCTGCAGCTTTGCCCAAATACTTTGGCTCATTTATTTCGTTTAAATAGATTTTGGTCTTTTTTAAATTTCCGCTGTCTTTTTCTTTGCCATTTGTTTGACTTGCCTGTCTTTGTACTGTTGGTCCCGTGATTATCTTTGGCACTCGCTTCTGTGCACACCAGGAGCTCCCTTGGGTTTTCTTTAACACGTGTGGTTTGTTCCATTGTATATATATCATGTAACAGACTCTGATTTCTGGAAAGATGTACTGCAGTTTGCCATCTGTCATGGGGGTTAAAGTTAAATGGCAAATTACACCAATTATGTTTAACAGCAGGCAGGTGTTGCTATAAGAGAGGAGCAGGTCGGGAATTGTTGATTCAATGGATTGTAATGTTATATGAACTTGTGCTTCAAGGATTGGAATCGAACACGAATATAAAGTAAGGGAAAAGTTTATTTTGAACATTATAGTCTGAAGCTTGTTGATTAGCTGCTACAAATCATTATATGGATGACGAAATAGGATCAGGATACAGCGGATAAATCAGATGGGATTTTAACCTGGGCACAGCATCAGGAGGCAAATGCTCCGAGGGGCAACACACGACAGCCCGAGGTTGGTCTGTACGGTGATAATAAATCGGTCTTTAAGGATAACCAAACTCGAGTTCCATCGTGGACGGATGCTAACTGCCATGGGAAGCAAGGAGCTGACATTTCGGGTATTAACCCGTTGTTGGGTTCCTCTTTTGCCCCGATGAAGGGTTAACATCTGGAACGTCACCATCTCCTTCCTTCCAACGGCAGTTTGGTTGAGTTCTGTTTCCATCCATTGTTTCACCTGTAATGCCGACACGGACTGACAATTGCCTTCATGAGCAAGACTAGTTCTTGATTCAAATTTCATAAACGATTGTAAAACGTGGTTGTCAAACTTTCGTATCAACATCAAGTAGTTTCATTGAACGAAGTTCTATGGCCCTTTGGGTCCATGATTGTTTAGGAAACACTGCACGATTTTCACAGCCAACCACAGACCCACACATTAACCCACCATTCAGTCTTTTAACAAGAATGACTGCACTGTGGTCACAACATATATATATATAATTTTTTTTTTTTTGCCCACTTGCTGCTGTCATAACAGTCCATGTTATAATAGTAGAAAACAATAATGGAGGTTTTAAGTAAATTGTTGATGCTCATAACATCCGTATATTGTAACTCTTTAAAGTGTCTAAGACTTTGGCACAGCAGTGTATATATTATTTATATAAATATATATATATAGTAGTTCACTCGGATGAGGCCGAGTCCTCCTCAAAGGGTGATTAGAGCCCCCGGCTATGAACTCCCAAGATGCCAAGCGGAGGCTGCAAACCTGCGGTGCGCAGACATTTGTTTTATTACCTTAACCACGTTGTGGTTTCAACGTGCTCAGTTGTCTTAACCGGGGGATTTGGTTACACCAGAGGAAGAGAACGGAGCTCAGAACGAGAACTCAGTGGAGATCACACCTCCGCCTGTTTGGCCATATCACTCAATGGTGAAGAATCACTTTAAAATTCTACTAGCTGGATCCGGATCTGGATCCTCACCAAAATCGAATCAATTCTTCCTTTTCACACACACAACCTGTCCAACAAGCTTTGTCCAAATCCGTCCACAACTTTGAGATATTCTGCTATGTATCGTTTTTGGCCCTATCTCCCAATGGTGAAGAATCACTTAAACATTCTAGTAGCCGGATCCGAATCCGGATCTTCACCAAAATCTAATCATTTCGTCCTGGTCACATACGCTACATCTCTGCCAAATTCCGTCCGAATCCGTCCACAACTTTTTGAGATATTGTGTTCACAAACGGGCGGACAGACAGGGGTGAAAACGTAACCTCCATCCACCTTTGGTGGCGGAGGTAATAAACACCAACGGGTTTTAAAAGAAACAGGTATAATAAATGAGGATGGGGACACAGGAAGTGGAAATGGCAATAAAATAGTGGAGGCAACCTGAACAACCCTTTTGAGGGAACGGTACAAATCCCCTGTTATCTTAACACAAGCAAACTCCATTCGGGGAGACAAGATGCATGAGAGAATGGACAAAAGTATAGAATGCGCAGGCCTTCCTTGTGAAGTGCTGTGAGGCACAGATCAAGTTGGTGTGAAGACCCACAAAGGTCGTTGCGGCTGTGCAGTGCTAGCAGGATGTCCTGGGGTTGTGTGTACGCATACGTGCGCTGGCTCTCTGAAGGTCCCAGGCTGAGTGGTGATGGCTGGGTGCCGGCCCCCCCCCCCCCCCCCCGCCCCGCTCCCTCCAACCGCACGGTTCGCATCATCGCATGCATGCGCTCCCGCAACGCAGAGGTAACATTCGTGCATATGCCATGTAATGTTGTAAAAGCATGTGTGAGGGGCTTTGACTAACACGTGTGCCCTCCATGTTGAGGTGTAATGAAAGCACACCAGATATTTAACTGTACTAATGGAAGATTGCGTAGAAGACTGGAGGATGACGGGGAGCCATCTTGACATCCGATTCTGATCAACGCTAACCTTTAATTTTAGACCACTGAGCCAATTCTAGACCACATTTTAGACCACGCTAATTTTAGACTACTGTATTGTGAACATCTCATTTGTAAGTGTATTTTGGGGAGTGTGGTGTTGGTGGATTTTTTCCAATTAATATATTTTTTAAGATACACAGATATGAGTTGTGTAGAATATAGATAATTCAATACTAAAAAATGTGTGTGGTTCTTTCTGGTTTGCAGCCTGGAGAGCGAGTGATGATTCCACCAAATGTAGGCCCAGACGCTCTAGCCAAGCATTTCCCCAATGACGTGGAAGTAACAATGCTACCTTCCGGGAAGCCATACCTCCGCCACACAGAGATTAAAGATTGAATCGAGCAAAACCCCTCCAGATGTTCCGTTTAAGCCATGTTGCCTAGACCTATTTTTTTTTTTCCAACACTAGTGCCTGAGCCACCATTTTGTCTTGTCTTTGGTTTTGTTACCTTGTGCTGCTGCTTTCACGCAAAGCCGTGATGGGTTTGTGAGCATTCCTGTGAAGTGCATTATTCAATGGAACACTGGGATGGTAAATTAACTTTAGCGAAATTAATATGGAGTAACCAAATCGTGATGCTGAATTAGTACGAGAACCTTTCAATGTGAGAATTACTTTGATTACAACTTATGATGTGCTTTTGTTATTTCATTGCTTCAGTTCACCATGGATCAGATAAGAAATCCTAAATGAGTGCTGGTTTGTAAAGTTTAGGGTTTTATTTTTGAACATTGGTTGATACATTTATTGAAGTTGATTTTCCATCAAAACAATGTTGGGAAGTTTTTCCTTTTTGTTCTTTACTGCCTTTCTTTTTCCTGAATATCTTTTTTGATTTTTTTAATTGCAATAAAAACCAATAATGGCTTGTTTGTTTTACCGGTGGCATACTTGCTGTTGCATCATTTTTCTGGAAGTGCAGCTATGCCGCTGATGCAGTGCCCCTTGTTCCCAGTCATCTGGTACTCTTTTTGCTGTCCTCGGAAGGATGACAGGCTGAGTCAACCTACATGGTGTTATTTCAATGGCACAACGGGCTCAAACCCAAGACCTCAGGATCTTAAGCCTTCTCTCCGAAAAGACCGACTGGACAAACAACCCTCCCATCTACTTTCTGAACAATCCTCTCCAAGAAGTTCCGTCACTCAAGCTTTTGGGTCTCAGCTTTTTGGTCTCACTATCTGCCATGAACTTTCCTGGGAAAACTACATTTCCATGCTGGCCTCCAAAGCCACTCGCCGACTGGGCATCCTCCATCGTGTGAAGTCCTTCCTTGGCACACCTGAGCTCCTCACCACATACAAGGCTTTCATCCACAGCTCAATGGAATACTGTTCTCCCCTCTGGGCCGGTCCTCCTGCCTCACACCTAGCTCAGCTTCACGCTGTTGAAACCAAAGCTTTCAGAATCATTGGAATCTCCCGCGATGAAGCTAACTCCGAGGGCCTTTCACTCGATCACCGCAGGCAGGTTGGTGGTCTTCCTGTCTACCGACTCCTCTCCGACCTAGCTCCCCCAGCTCTGTTTATGATCTGTCCCCCAAATATTCCTACAGGTCGCACAAGATCTGCCAGCAACCCTCTTATGGGGATACTGCAAGACTCTGCTCACCTTCACTCTTTCATTCTTCTTTTCTCCCACCTCTGGAACAAACTCCCTCTCTTCAATCCCACTCCTCCCTCAAGGTCTTTAAAACAGCTGTTCACCACCATCTCTTATCTTCCCCCATCCAAAACCTTGATCTTTTTCGCCCCCATTAATTCACCCTAGATCCACTTTTTTGAAATACCGACTTCTTTCCTGGAAGTCCTAGCAGTGTCCATGTTGTGTTTTGTGTTTTTTTACCTCTCCCCCCCCTCCTCCCCCCAACCCCCCCCTTCCTATGCATCCTCCCCCCAAGCCCTCTCCTTCCCACAGATCTCCCTGTTCTCTACTGTTATACTTGTGTGCTTCCCTCTCTCTCTCTCACCATCTTGTCTCCAACATTTATCATGTTTTATGTCAGTTTTATTTTATTTTAATGTGATTCATGTTAGCTCTTGCACGAGCCTCGATCTTGTATAAGAAAAAAAAAAGAGCCAGCCACCTTAACCGCTAAGCCAACACCAGGCTTTATAGCATACTGCTATCACTTTTAATCGACAACATCCTTGATTATAGGGTCTCTTTAAATGTACAGAATTTGACCGTTTTGAGTCTCACCTAATCAGACCTAATATATAATATATATATGTATATATATATATTGTTGCGGATCCTGGGTTTGTCGACGTACTAAGGGGAGTTTATGACCCCCGCTCCCCCTCAAACTCCGGGTCCACAGGCTGCCGGCTGTGACTAAACTCGTGGTCGACGGGTTGCTAAGCAACTTCAACCGCCAATCTCCCAACCACGCGCCAAAGAGTTTGGTCAAGGAATCCCAAATACCTTTGACACGCGGCTGAAGAAATTGGGGGTTAAACCCTTGCTTTCACACTTTATTGCGTGCCGAGCGGTTTTGCATGGTATGGAAAGCAGCGTTACCTGACGTGATTTATGGGCCTGATTCAAGCCAAATTCGGTCTCGCATGATGCTAGGCCAATGGAGAAAAGACGATCCGACCAGGTTTGAAAGAAACGACCAAATATTCAGCCTTTTATTACAAAGCAATAGGAAGAGACAAAGATGCAGCCTTATCAATTCTTATCTATATAAACCCCAACAGGCACCTACACCCACACACCGGTTAATTCCTGAACCAGGAAGCGTGTCGACGCCATCTTGGCTCCGTCAGCTCCCGTGCAACTCACAGCCGTCAGGGACGCGCAACTTGCAGGTTCAGCGCCCGAATGGCAAACTTCAGCGCAGGTAGGACAAACTTCAGCGCAGGAACGACGACCTTCAGCGCAGGAACGACGACCTTCAGCGCAGGAACGACGACCTTCAGCGCAGGAACGACGACCTTCAGCGCAGGTTGGGCAAACTTCAGCGCAGGTTGGCCGAACTTCAGCGCAGGTTGGCCGAACTTCAGCGCAGGAACAACGACCTTCAGCGCAGGAACAACGACCTTCAGCGCAGGTTGGGCAAACTTCAGTGCAGGTAGGACGAACTTCAGTGCAGGAACGACTGAGAGGGTTGAACACTTGCAGGTCGGCCGGATAAGCGAGGGTCGCAGGTCAGCGAAGAGAGGGGCATTGACCAAGAAGATAGAGGGAAAATGCCATGGGCGGGGTCTTTATCAGACCCGAAAAGCTCCCAGAATGTTCCACAGCCTCCCATTGGCTGAGATTGGTCATGTGCAGGCATTCAGTCCTTCCTCCCCCTAGGAAGGTTTCATTCCTCCTTCCCTCTTTCATTCGGGGAGGTTTCACAACCTACCATTGGTCACTTGCTGGTGACGAGAGCTTCGACCTGGTTGGTAGCCTGCTGGTGACGTGGGCGGTTCTTTTAGCCATGCCTACCTGCACATGGTTTGAATTCCTGTCTAGCATCAACGCATATTGGTGTGGATTATTACACAATGGGAAGGGGGCTAATCTTTACATTCAATAAGAAATAACTAACTACTGCAGGCTGCATGTTGTCGTGCAATTAACTATAGGGGGTTTGCCTTTGTGGCAAAACCGCAACAATATATATAAGTTCAAAACACACCTGGTCACAAGTGTGCCGCACTGACCGGGTCCTCAGTCGAGGTCCTCAGCATCATCCCGTTTCGGCCCTTCAACCTCGACACGGTCAGCTAAGGTGGGCCAGCAGGGGCACATACACATCCACATGCAGCAACTGCACCTGGATGCATACATACCCCCACCCCCAGCCAGTGCGAACAACAACAACACCTCCACATCCAGAATCCACAGCACCAAACAAACATGGTGGAACACTCAAACACCCACCTTTATACCATTCACCACTCACCAACAAAACACACCAGATCATTCATACACACACACATACACACAGAACATCAACCAACCAACCACCTACCCTTACATCATACACCACTCAACACACAAAAACACACTTATGCAAAATATTAATTCATGCAAAAACACACCCTCACCCACTCACTCATATACCCAAAATAAGAAATAATAATAGTAACAAAAAAAACAACACAACAACCTACACCGTTCGACGTGCCACCATAAACTTCCTCCATATCCAAAATGAGCCTTTCAAGGCAACCTGAGCCACCTTGTCACACATCCTCCTTCTTTCTGTCCCACACACTCCCAGCCTAGCAAGAAATGCAGAAAAGGAATTGCCAATATACCCTCTACACCCCACCTCAAATGGCTGACACGAAACTCGCCAACCCTTCTCCCGGCACTCTGCCTCCAGCTCACTGTACTTTCCTCTCTTCCTCTCGTGCACCTCCTCCATGTTCTCTTCCCAAGGTACCGACAACTCCCCTAAGATGACCTGTCTTGTTGCACTTGACCAAATGACAATGTCAAGCCGCGATCTTGTCACACAGATCTCCTCTGGGAATACCAATTGTGGCTTTAGGTCTGCCACCACCTGCCAATCACAAGCATCTGACAGCCCTCTTGCTTTCCACCTCCTCCTCTTTCCACCTCTTACCACTTGGCCCTGTTTGACAAACCACACCTCTCCCCCATCAGTCTCCTTCTCCACTCTTCTCTCTCTCGATCTCAGCACCTCTTGTTGCACCATCTGCACCACCACCTGATCATGTCGCCACGTGTATTTTCCTGCTGCCAATGCTACTGAGCATGCACTCAGTGCATGCTGCACCGTTCCCACACCTCCACACAAATAACATCTCCCCTCCTGCAACAACCCCCACAATCTCCAGTTTACTGGTGACAGAAGCACATCATACGTTGCCCGCAACAGGAAATTCAACAATATTGGCTCCATCCTCCAAATCTCTTGCCACTTCAATATCCTCACCCGCACACCTTCCCACTTAGTCCAAGCACCTTGCTGTGCCTGACCGACTGCTTTCACATATCTCCCCTCCTCTTCCTTTCTTCTCACCTCCCTCTCAAGCATCTTCCTCCTCTCTTTCACACATGCCTTTCCCCATCGCTCATGCTCCATCCACCCCAAGCCATGCTTCCCATGCTGTACCATCCCCATGACCTCCTCCTGTTGCAGCCACTCCTCCATCTCGTCCACCTCTGCTCTTGCATTCCACTTCCGACTTCCCTTCTTCTCTGGGAGAGCATTCTTTACCACTGCATCACTTGAATCCCGCAACATCATGAACTCCCGCACCCTCACCACCTTAAACTCCTCGGTTAATGATGTCAAGGGAAACTGGACTTTTCCACCCTGACCATAAAAGGCAATGTTTGTCAAACAGCGTGGCACTCCCAACCACCTCCTCACAAACCCACTCACCACAACCTCCATCCTCTCTACAAGCCCAATTGCAATATCATACATCATCAATGGCCACAATACTCGTGGCATCAACCCAAACTTCAAACACCATACCTTCAACTTACCTGGCAAACCACATCCATCAATCCTCTTCAAACCTCTCAAAAGCTTGTTTCTGACCTCCACTCTTCCCACATCATTCAACTCCACTGTATACCATCTTCCCAAACTCTTCACAGGGGCTCTACCAATGATGGAACCACCTCCCCTTCCTGCTCAAACCTGTGCATGTTATCCACCACTCCTCGTCTCACTACCACATTCCTCGACTTTCTTGCTTTAAATCCCATTCTTGCCCACCGCATCAACCTTTCCAGTCGTCCCAGTACCTCTACTGCTGCATCAGCGGACTGTTGGACAACTGTCAGGTCATCCATGAAAGCAAACATTGCTGGCAACCTCTGACCAGGGGCTAGCTCCACTTTTTTCCCATGTCCACTCACCACACGTATCAACAACTCCATAACCAGCACAAACAAAATCGGGGAGATGGTACATCCCATCGGGATCCCCACTTCCAACTTCTGCCACTCTGTTACATAGGACTGTGTCACAAACCGCATCCAAAACTGATCATATGCCATCAAAAAATCCCTAAATCTCCGTGGCACCCCAAAAGAAATCCATGGCATACCTTATCAAGGCATGCGGCACTGACCCATATGCATATATATATCTGTGCAGCGTCTGTCCTGTGTTGTGTTGTCTCGTCACTGAACTACTTTCTCAAACTTCTGTGAAATCGTACCAAACTTCTGGTATGCACATATCTCTCCCATCGGTATGTCCTAAGGGTATTGCCTTAGAAAAAATTTTCAATTTTTTTTTTTTTTTTGGGGGGGGGGGGAAAGTTTTTTTTTTTTTTCAACTTCAATTGTTTATAAAATGTGATATCACGTATATTACAAATACATTTGTGCAATAATAATTGAAATTTGTGCAAACCCTTTGAAGGGGTCGGAAAGATCATTATTTTGGAAGTGGGATGATTTGAGATGGTGGTGAACAGCTGTCTTTAAGGCTTGGAGGGAAGAATGAGAAAGTTGGTTTGATTGGAGGGGGGGGGGGGGGGGGTTGAAGTGGAACAAATGAGTGGTGGCGAGCCGTGATTCTGGATCATTTAGTGAGCCTCGAAGAGGTTCTGTCGTTTGTGACAGATTGGTGAGCCGTGAGTTTCATGAAAAGGAGGTTGCTGGTGGACCGTGTGCACCCTGCAGAAACGTGGGTGCAAGACCAGAAAGAATGTGGTACATGACAGACTACTGACCTGTCTGCGATGGGAATGGTATAGGTCCATAGATTCAGCTTCATCGTGGGAGATTCCAATGATCTTGAAAGCCTTGGTTTCCATGGCATCAGGCTGAGAAAGGTGGTATGAGGCAGTGTAGCCAGCCCAGAGGGGAGAGCATCTCTCCAAGCTGCAGATTAAGGTCTTGTAGGTGTATACGTGTGAAATAAAGGACTTTGTATGACGGAAGATACCCACTTGGTGAAAGGCTTTGGAGGGCAACTTTAAAATGTGATTTGACAAAGAAATATGTTTGACAGTGAGACCCAGGAGTTTGAATAACTGAACTACCTCAAGTGGATTAAGAAAGTAGATGGGAGGGTTGCCAGATGGTCCTTTCAGAGAGAAAGAGAGAGAATGAGATTTTGCTGGATTGAAAGACATACTTCAAGAGTTTGACTCGCTTGTGATTTTTTTTGAAGGTCTGAAGAGAGGGAAGTGGCTGCTGCCTGTATCAAAAGCATGAGGGATATCAGTTGTGGTACACAGAAGGGGAGGTAATAATTTGTCATCTTTATTTTATCTAGGTAGATGAAAGATCCAAATTATTTCTGCTTCATGACTATATAAAACAGCCATTCAGATCTGAATGCAACCTCAGAGTCTTTTGGGTCATCAGGGTCCTATGGCTCTTTTGGGTCACCAGGGTGTATTAAAGTACCTTGCACATCAATCACACAATCTTTTGGAGTACGATTGTATTACTATTGCATATTGAACTGTACAAACAATACATTGATAACAGTAACATTACATATCAAAAATATATTTGGGATGAAATGTGCAAACTACTCTGATTCTGGCAGTTGCAACATTATTCGACACTCAGCACAAATCAATGCATTAGATTTCTTGTGCCAACAATGACAAACTTACCTTTCTGCAATACAATGGCAAACTACAATGATTACAGAATATAAATGCATCATATCTTAACCATTTACTGTCATAGGGTTACTTCAATTTTCAATCTTCAAAATCTTTTTGTTTTCCAAATCGACCATTTGTTTCAGCAGTAATGCCACATTGTAACGGAGCTCTTGGAATTTGTTCACCGACACCTGCAGAAACAGGGATAGAAAAGTGCTCTATTACAACAGTGGAAATGTTTAATCTAGATGTTTAATCTAGAAACGTTAGCCAAATTTATTTTCCACAATTACACAAGGGAGGTTGTGCTAAATAAGTTCCATGCTCATCTGGTGGCTGTGGCTTAGCACGATAAAATGAGGAAGTGTAGCAAGGCTTCAAAAATAATGCAGATTTGAGGCAGTTTTGTATGACGTGCACAAGGGACGGACTGTGTGAAACCACAAAGGTAATAGAATATAAAGTTACTGTTGGGGGACCTATCGCTAAACCTCATCTGTCAGAACCACAGACAACACCAATAGTGAGACAACGGACCCAGCAAGAGCCTTATCCAATTTTAACATTGCTCTCTGCAATAATAACACGATAATACTAAAATACGCAATTTGGCGTCTGTGATGATCTTTTGACCGCGATACATTCCGTCGTTACTTATCCAATCTCAACCAAACTTGACAGGAGGACTGAGGGTTACACAATGAAGGTTGTAGCGCATTCTTCCCTCCCCAAGGGGGTTTCCCCACCAATAGGGTTGCGTGTTGAGGTGTATATCCATGTTAAGTTAGCTTTGTCATGGCTTTATCTCCAATGTCGCTTCTAATAACAAAACTAATGATAATAGCATAATATGAATGTTATTACAAAACAATATTAATACCAATAATATCCCACCTCCCCAAGGGGGTTTTCCTCCTTGAACAAACGTTGAGGCAACATTTATAAATAGCTTATCATGGCGTTTTCGTGGGAGCAACGGCCCAACGGCCTCTACCAGATGTAAAAATATTATAAACCACAAACACGTATGATTAGCTTTTTAAACAATCGCTAATGCTGTTTATAACACTAAACAAAGAAATTTGGAGGAACTCCAACATCCGTGAGGTAAGTTTTACTTACAGAACTGAGCGAAGATCTACTATACTCTATATACCCCACAATGGTTGGGTTAATAACATGACCCTTCCTGCCACTAACGTGGGGTTTTTCGTAGCGAACTTTTGAAACTCACTCCTGATGTTTAACACGAAAACGAAAGGATTGTGCTCATTGAAGCCCGGATTGTGCTCATTTACCAAGCAGCTAGCTAGTGCTCGCCAAGCCAGCCGTTCTTTAATGGTTTTGAATGGAGTGCTTGCTCAAATGCTTAAACCACTTGGCGATCTCTCCACAAAAAACTTGGTAAATTAACACACACCTAACATTCTTGAGATCCGACCATAGATCGACTGTAATCTATATACCCCAAAGAGGAATGACCCTTCCTGCCACTCTCGTAGTGAGCGGATGTACTAGTAATACTAAAATACGCAATTTGGCGTCTGTATGTGGCTGATGCATTCAGTAGTTACTTGTCCAATGTCAACCAAACTTGCCAGGGGGACTAAGGGCCATAAGACTGAGGTCGTAGCTACTTGGTCCCCCCCCCCCCCCCCCCTCAAACCCACAACACTTCCCCACCCAGTGGGGTTTCCATGGTGGGGCCAGCATTCTCTACACAAATGTGTACCATGCAGCACCACTCCTGGTGGTAGTTGGAGAGAGTATTACAAGTGACGCTTCCAAAGGCTACAATTGTATCACAATTAAAAGGCCTTCGCCTTATTTTCACAGTCGCTTAGCCCATGTTGCTTGAGACGTGACTACAAAAAATCTGGAGGAATTCCATTATTTTATTGCCTTTTCTGCTTTGGATAAACGCCATGTCAAGGTGTATAGAATAGCAGCTTAAGTGTCGTTCCACGTTATCGTGGCATTTTTCCAAAGCCGCTTCCAATAACAAAAGTACTAAAATCAAGTCCTTGGTGCGGCATCGCAAATACCCACACTTCCCACCTAAAGCAAAGTTGATAGATGGCACAAAGTTCCACCAGGAATGACCCAATATCAAATTTTGAGTTAAAAAATCTTCTGCCTTCACCCCTGTGGCCAAAAGTCCCCATCCCCTCGAGCATGAACATATTTTCCTGGGGAAATTTTGGTCAAATCCCAAAAATGATGACATAGTTCAAGAACCCCTCCCCCTCCCTAATGTTGATTGCATATACAAAGTTTCATTAAAACAGGTTTACAAATGTGTCCATAATTGTATTTGTTGGTATTTGACCTTTTGACCCCACCCGAAAGCCTTTTCATTACAATATCCTCCCCCCTCCCCCCCCCATCCCCGCCGGGTGTTTCTGCTAAACTTGAAGACAACACCACCAACATCATCAATTGCCTTTGCAATAATGTACAGAGGAGCACAAATTAGTGAATAATTCAAATATCTGATTTAACATCGCCCGATCATTGACAAACAAACACACCTCAAATCTTCGCTCTGTCCCGTCTGAAAGGGACATATTCATCATCACAGAAGGTTGGAGAGCTCGCGCCAAACAGCTGAGAATTAACAGCATAATCAAAATCGTACAAATTCTCATTGGATATTTTAAATGATTATGTAGGTTGTGGTATTTGAAGTGCAGACCTTGTGGAGATGGCCACGTCCACTCGCCAACAGCAGCCAGCAAGTCGAGGCAGAGGCTGCTGTTTCCTGGTTCTTGCGGCAATCATCGCTTTCCTCCTGGTGATTGGTAAGAGGAGGGGGTTTGTGAGGGCCAACTTCAGCAAAAACATAAAACAAAACAAATTCAGATAAAAAATAAACCAATGATAAAGCAGCAGAGCAAGGTGGAACACGAAAAGGTGTTCACACTGCCCAGACCAACTACACACTGCTCACATACAAACTGTATCTGAGTAGTGTGTGGTTGCAGACCTTTCTAAAGCGGTCGGTATAATTTCAAGTGATCTCATATTAAACCAACATTTCATTAATGCTTCACCGTCTTCGATTCCAACCCCCCCCCCCCCCCTTCCATATTTGGGACATTAATTCCTCTTTCCTCAAACAGTTAACATATATTGCATCAATATATGCAACCATCGTCCTCCTAGGAAGCACTAGGGCTACACTGTAGCTTTTAAATTAGGGAGGAAAGGTTAGTGGGGGAGTGGAGGGACAAAGTGCAAGAAGATGGAGCGCAGTTTTTACAAGTCACACTCCATGCTGTACGAGTTAATATTTTGCTTAAGGAAAGCAAAAACAGATACTTTAAAGAACACAACAAAACACAACATTTCCACCAACTTATCCCCAATTAGTACTCTTACACTTACTTACCTTGGCCCAAATACAGCAGTCAAAATATCTGCAATGAAGTCTTCTGGCAAACTTAAAAAGCAACATGGGGTGAGGGTGTGCGGACAGAATGAGAAGCCAAGTAAGAAACAAATCAAAATTTCATATCACACTGGGACTGGGAATGATAAACACTACGTAAAATAAGAGTAACATAAGCACAGCTGGCCGAGCTGTTCTGTCAAGAAGTTTCCATAATTGGTCACAATGGTTAGAGCATCCGCTCCGAGACTTGGAGGAAACTAAACATTTTACACACTGGACCATTTCCCTTGATTAATTTATCGTACCCGGGAGGGGGGGGGGGAAATTTCAGGGACCAGGTGGGGCTGGGGGCTTAGGGGAGGGGCAAAAGGACTTAAGGGCATATGATAGTACAATCAATGAGATTATATAGGTTTCAGCAAGTTGAGCACATCCCCTATAACCAGGGATGGTTTGGCCTCCGTTTGAACCTTTTTCATATAACTGGCTAAACCCGGACAGGACCCGAACATTTGTCGATCGACAATTAAACCCCGCCTCTAAAGGTTCATAACTGACAGGCCACGCCCCGAGCTTCGTGATTGATCGTGGAGACATGGGATGATTTGACGGAGCTCAGGAATTGGACAGAGGGTGACGTCAGAGGGAGGAGGTTCGAGAGATAGGAGGAAGAAGAATCTCTCTCGCTCTCTCTCTCTCTCGTTCTGGCTTTCGTGTGGGGCAGACTCTTTTGTTTCTGGCTCTCAGCTGTGGCTGTCTCAGGTGCGATTGCGAGGAGAACTTTTGTAATTGTGAGGAGTTGTTAGTGGTGGTTTGTGGGTCCGCGTTGTGCTTCCCCGGACAGCAGAGGGACCCAAGGAAGGACTGCCCTCAAAAAGGGCCTCACGTTCGTGGCGCCAAGGAGTGGCCATCTTGTGCGCTTCCTACCTGTGGGGCTACGAGCTTCGATGACCAGCAACCTCCTAAAAGTCTCGTTGAGCAAGCTGAGTGCTGGCCGATATAAAAAGAACATCGTTTTATTTTTATTAAATCTCTCCCCTTGTCTGTTTTCGTGTCTGAGTGGAGACATCTCACCATAGGATTGGTTTTACCTCAACATTCCTTTTATTGTATTGCATTTATTTTCATTAAACCATTATTATTGTTGCATTTCATTTGGCGTGTCTTGTTTGCATGTTGTTGGGTTCGAGAATAAAACCCGTGTGGAGGCCGTCTGCCATAAGCACCTGGTTCCTTCACTCGCGCACGACGGGCCAACCGCCAGTTTCGGCTACGCGCCTCGGAATTAAGGACCGATCGGCTATCCGTCATCCTGCGGTATTAACCGCCGGGGCTGACGCGACATCATATACAACTAGAACGGCACTCAGTAGGGAGCATACTTCCGCCTGGTTGGTCATATCACTCAATGGTGAAGAATCACTTAATGAATTCTCATATCCGAATCCATATTCAGATCTTCACCAAAAATCGAATTGATTCTTTCTTGTCACACACACAACCTGTCCACAAAGTTTTGTCCAAATCCGTCCATAACTTTTCGAGATATCCTGCTACGTATCTTTTTGGCCCCATCTCCCAATGGTGAAGAATCACTTTAAAAATTCTAGTAGCTGGATCCGAATCCGGATCTTCACCAAAATCTAATCATTTCGTCCTAGTCACATACTCTCTGCCAAATTTCGTCCGAATCTGTCCACAACTTTTTGAGATCTCTTGTGCACAGACAAACGGACAGACAGGGGTGAAAACATAACCTCCATCCACCTTTGGTGGCAGAGGTAAAATTTACCTAGAATTCACTCCACTGTTTAATCTCACATGTAAAATTAATCTGTTGTTTTTCATACAGTGCTCGTTATATCCACCACCGAAGGTGGACAGAGGTTACATTTTCACCCCGTCGGTCTGTGAGAACGATATCTCAACATGTTATGGACAGATTCAAATTAATTTGTCTTCACCATAGGAGAGGTTATTGATGACATGCGGATGAAAGTTGGTGGACAGGTTGGGAGTTTGACAAGGACGAAGCGATTCGATTTTGGTAAAGATCCAGATCCGGGTACGATAATTTTAAAGTTTTTTTTAAAGTGATTTTTCACCATTGAGAGATGGGGCCAAAAACGATATAAAACATGATATTTCAAGTTATGGACGAGTGAAGACAAAACTTGGTGAATGAGTTGGCTAGGTGACAAGAACAAGCCAATTCGATTTTTGTGAAGATCCGAATCCAGATCTGACCTATTAGTGGTCTACAAAACATAAACGCAATTAAATAAATGAACAGGATTATAACTAATTAATTGACATATGTGGGAAAATTACACACCCGGACCAGGAATCGAACCCAGGTCCTCTGGTGAACCGCACCAGTGCTCTGCCATCTGGGCGACGCTGACCAAGCATGCAGCGGTTGGTTGGTTGGCAGCGAGTGCCCAGGAAGCAGTGACGGAAAGAGAGTGGCAATTCTATGTGTGGGAAAATTGCATGCTTGGTCAGGGTCACCCAGATAGCTCAGATGGCAGAGCATTGGTACGGTTCACCAGAGGACCTGGGTTCGATTGCTCGTCTGGGCATTTAATTTTCCCACATATGTCAATTAAAATGTAAACAGTTCAGCCTGGCGGAGGAATGCCCTCTACCAAGTGCCATTCCACTGTAGTTTCACCAAGCCTTCTTCACCACCTCCATACACAGACATCACACGTTCCCAACCATGTTACCAGAGGAGGAGGTGTTAGTGGCTACCCTACCTTTTTAAAACCTCATTTCAACACAGACATTACCATGAAACAAAATACAGTACAAGAGGTAAAGTGAATCCTCTACTTGTTGGTGTATGAATTTTTTTTAATATATCCCAATTTTTAAAGAAAGACAAACATCTCTTACCTGAGTTCAAACAACTCCTCTTTGAGCACCTGTCGCAGAGAACAACTCAGTAAGTACTACATGACAAATGACATGGAAAGTATAGATTCGTTTACTTTGTAGAAACCAGACAGGTGTAGAACATATATTCTTATATGGTGGTACAGTACTGTATTTAACACCAGCACTTCCTCAATCTCCCACAAACATGCTCCCTCCAACTCCCTTCCTTTAATCATCCTCAAAAAAATCTACCACAGGGGTCTTTCCCCACACAACCTCCAACTTCTCAACGAAAACCCTACTCCAAGTGTAACAGCAACCAAAACAAACAAACACGTGCGTACGTAATAAATAGATGCCACTTAATTAAATCACGTCATTTTTCTCTGTACCTGCGGTGCCAGTGCTGGGTGACGGAGAGCCATGTGCACCAGGAAATACACCCCGGACAAGACCCAGGACACACACTCCCTAGTCGTGACGTGACCCTCCAGCAGTGAGCGCAGCAGCTCCGTACAGTCACCATCTTCCATACCACGGACTATCACTGCAAAAGCGAACTGGACGTATTAAAGCACATAGTCATTATAAACCACAACACGAAGCAAAACACCCAACGGAGCTCAATGGCATCTCACCCTCGAGAAATCGCCGAAATGTGTCCCGGTCAACGCCTTCAAGGCTGTCTCGCAGAGCTTGCAGCTCCAACGGGGCCTTCGCCCCAAGGAAAAGGCTGGGACCGCCAACCTGCGGGGATCCAGCCTGGGATTGACTGGTCATGCCTCCACAGGAAGTAGATGGTCAACTCTCCAACTCCACACAGGAATTACTTACCAGGAACAAAACACCAACTACACAGGCAAAAAAAGAAAATCGAAACCTTATCTCAGTTCAAGATAAACTTAGAAAATGGAAAAGCCGAATAAGATATGTGGTGAAAAGGCAAAGATGGGGGAAAAAAAAAAGAAAAAAGATAAAAGGTAAACTTGGACGTCGAACACCAATCCAAAGGGAAAGAACGGATATTAAATTAGTAATTGTGATTCCTCTCCAGACATGTATATAAAAATGTATATGCGCGCCAAACACGAACATAAAAGGAAAGAAGATAATTCGCACAATCATATGATGAAACAACAACGCAAAAAGCAGAAAATATCGCAATCTCTTCCGCGTACGATACTGTCATGGCTGCCACATAGAGTTCGAAACATCGACATTTTCAAATGAAATTGAAAGCTTTGAGACCACAATACGTCCGTATCTAACTCTCTGTTTCGTGCAACATTACTAGGGGCAACTTTATTCTTGATCAATAATTCCAAAAATATTATAAGCATTCAGAAAATGTGTATCCCCAATCCTCAAAATTGCTCACAAAAGCGTAAAAATCGAATAATTTCGGTAAATAGTCATTAAATTTTGCTGACCAGTCGATTCACGTGATGAAATAGGCCAATCAGCGTTACCGTATTTGACGCTCAGTGAAATTGATGACGTAGTTCCCAGAATAATCCAATCACGGTCGCCGTGCCATTGCACTGCGAACCAAAGATGGCGGCGCACACAGAATGCAGTTCCACGGCGGGTCGTACATTTTCTTCAAAAATTTGCGTTATGCACGTAGATTCTACAACAAAAAGTAACTTCATCGTGTTCAATAATGAATCGTGGAAACGATTTGTCGATTTCGCTCGCAAATGGGTGAATTACGTCTGCAAAGAGAGTGATATAGTTACCGAGATTGCAACAAAGCTTGGTATTGATTTTCACGATACTGCGACATGCATTGCGGCTCAGCCCTCGCCGTCGAGTAACATTGGCTACCACTACAATTGCTACAAGCGCTTCTGTGACATCAGTAAAATCAAAAGAAAAAAGAAATCATTTGCAAAGAAATCTACTTGTCAAGGACAAGGTATGTGTAAACTCATGCACCTTGCATTGAGAATGACTTTAAAATTTACTTATGTAACATTAGATTGGACATGTGATGATGATGATGATTTGGTGGAAGACTAAGTTAGTGACTTTGTATCATGTTCAACTTGCTGTAGTAGTACAATTTTACTGTAATTTTGGAATCATGGTTATTCAGGGAATCATAAATGTCAATGATTTGATATTAAACTTAAAGCCATTATTGGAGGGGGCGGACATAGACTACAGGAACTTTTGCAAATCTGTTAACTGGGGATCAGCGAAGCAGGTGCATACAACAGCCTTCCATGTGTGTTTCCTTCAAATTCACCTCGTATCTCTTTGTAGCCTCTACAGTGAGGCTATATATACTTTTATGATATTGTAAGTATAAATTTCATGGAAAAAAAAGTGAGGAAATATTCGCTTGGTTACAAAGAAATCCTACGTAAACAAACGTGGAAATACTGTTGTTTTAACCGGCATCGCTGGTCCCTCTCTCACAAATGCGCAAAAATTACTTATGTCCGCCCCTCCTATAGCATGCTGGCTTGTATTGTAAGCAAAGGATAGCATGAAAAGATTTGTTGGGAGATATTACACAACACAAAGTCCAGTTCATCTAATTTCATCCAGTTTTCCAGAAATTTATGGAAAATGTTGACTTTCTAAATGCCTGTCTAATAAAAGGCATTTATACTATATTCTGGCTACAAAAGAGGTGTTTGGAGATAAAATTTTACAACACAATATCTATTATCTAATATTGTAATGTTACATTTTAAATAAATAAGCAATCTAATTGCATTCTCTTTGGTTGTCTTTGCATCTTCTATCATTTCATCAATGCAAATACAGGAACAGACATGAACATACTGGATAACCAACCAAGTGACTTACACGGAGGACAGCCAAGCCAAAAGCGTGTGCTTCGTTCAGATGGCAAGGGCAGCCAACGAGAGTGGAGAAAACGTCACATGTTTCCAGAGGAGTGCATAATTTGCCACTCAAACAAGGTCAAACGTAATACTATAACTGGTAAAAGTTATATTGTACGGTTAGCCAAATGTGAGCTTATTTGTGGTGGGCAGCTCCTGGAAGCTGCAAAGCAAAAGGAAGACACTGCACTTCTACACCAGATACAGGGTGAAGATTTGGTAGCCCGTGAGTTGCAGTACCATCGTGACTGTCACAGAGCCTACACAAGGTTCCTGAGTAAGCCGAGTAAGCCTTTGACACCCATTCAGAGTGGCTACATGAATGCTTTCATTGTATTCAGTGAAGAAACGGTGAAAAAAAGATTAATTCAAAATAAAGAAATCTTGACTTTGTTTAGATTAAACCGTATATTTATCCACGCGATCAAAGAGGTTGAAAATGTAGATGCTCCTTATAGGACCTGGAATTTAAAGACACGTCTGCAAAGAACATTCCCGCAACTTGTGTTTGTCACGCCCGCCAATAGAAGCATGAGTGACATCGTCTTCAGTGAAGGACTTTGTGCAGAAGACCTAGCCCAGGAACTTGTTGATGACACTGACACTACTTCTGCAGAAAGTTCAACAGATGATGCAGAACCAATTGAAAGAGGTAGCAATAGATCCCAGCCAAACAGTCTGCGAATGTTATTCAATGCTGCCTTAACATTGAAGTTATCAATTGACAACAAGAACCTCACAGTCCCATGGCCACCTGTGGCAGATGACTTGACGCTAGATAAAGTTAAGACCCTTGTCCCATATCAACTGTTCAACTTCCTAGCGTGGGTGGTTGGTGGTTCAGACAGCCCCAAAGAAGAGCAATATGTTGCGGTTACAGCAGACACTGAAAAAAAACTCCTGTCAATCGCCCAAGATATCATCAGTTTGGCAAAGAAAGGGAAAAAACCGATGCCAAAGCATTACTCATAGATACAGTGCAGTGTGTAGTATTATGGAAGACATTTTTCAGCATATTTATTGCAAATACTTCATATTTATACTTCCCCCCCCCCCCCCCCCCCTGCATTTCAATAAAAAAATGAGGTTAGAATATTGAGAGCTTGTAATTATGGTAATATTTTACCAACATAAACTTTTTCATTTGGCCAGAGAAAATTAATATCACATCATACATTTGGAGTATCATTTGTTAATGGGTTTTCATTAAATCGAAAACATCTGTTCCAGTCAGGACTTTTCCCAATTTCCCTGCCTCTTTTTCTCTCGGTGTTGGTGTTGTGTGTGGTTTAGTTTGTGGTTTATGTTTCAGTTTGTGTGGGTGCTTATGGCTCAAACGAGATTAAGCGCATAAATGTTAATAATAATAATAATAATCTATATAATAATACCGTAAGGACTCGACTTTGTTATCCCTTTTACGCCGCACCCAGTGACCCGATGCCCACGGCACTAATGCATTTTCCATCTACGAACCGCGCTCTTTGTTTATCACGTACAGCCATACTCGAAAAATCTGAATTCGCCGACTTTGGGACCCAAAAGTATCCGATTAACGGCCGATACGACGCCATCTTACGACACCATCGTATTGGCGGCTGCTGGGCGAAGGTGATGCGAGCCGTCCGCTGATTGGACAGTCGAGTGGTGTGATGGGTGGTGTGAACCAAATGGTCTTTATCGTCATTTTAATAAAGTTAAATGGAGTGACGTTTTGGAAACGTTTTTTGAAGTTTGAAGTTTTTTCGAATCGAAGTGAAGAAGTTTTTGAAGTTTTGATTTTGGAAACGTTAAATGGAGAAACAGTTTCACAGGAAGAGAATGCGATGCGATGAAGAAGAATCCATCTTTATTTTATTTTTTTGAACCACATTGAAGCTCCACGAAGTCAAGAATGTGAAACTACGTGAATGTAATAAAATAAAAATGTACATAAACGACACAGTTCTATGAAACAGTTTCACAGGAAGAGAATGCGATGCGATGCGATGAAGAAGAATCCATCTATTCCGCCATTTGTGCCGGTGTCATCGATCGCGGTGTACGCTAACCTCATCAGGTGGGTTTACCATAATTTCTTCCATATACTGTGATAACAACGAAGTGAAACCGATCAGCAGCCCATCAGTATCTGCTCTATTCACGGTGCTTAAGTTAATCCTTCAAATCATTTAAAAACAAACCAACGTTGACGAAGCATGGCATACGAGGCCCGTTCAAAATGTTCACGGAACGACGTACTTTCAAAGGTCTGAGGCCAAAATGTTTGTTTTTTTCCCCCCTTACACAACGGAAACAACAACTGGATAGGTAGGGCCGAGGCCTACACTTACGTTTCGCTCCTGCATCTGCCACCGTTCATGATTATCAAAGTAGGCTTTACCCTGTTCACGATAAGGTAGAAATCAGTGAGGTGTATACGAAGAGATAAAAGGATGGCATTGACTTCGAGACGGTACGTGATAGTTGGCTGCAGCTGGCTGATGCCACGTTTTTTTTTCCTAAGTGCCATGGATGCTGATGGACATAATAAAGGTATCGGATGATCTCTCATCGTAATATTACCCGATGGAAATGAACTGTTTCTTTGTTTGTCATTTCCTGTGCAATAATGTCGAATTGATAAGTCAGACATCCTTTTCTATTGACAGCTGCTCTCCTTTTCGATGGCATCGTCTATTGATATGCATGTTCTTCTTTCATATAATTTTACACATACACAATCAGTATTTCAACTCTTGCAGACATTGGAAAGGAAGTTGACTCACAGGCCAACTCTCTGGCTCAATCACAGGCCGACGCACAGGCGATGTAATTGTGAGTAGCATTATTGCACAAGTGAAAATTGAAAATACACGTTTTTGGTATGTGGCTATGTTATTTAGTGTTTGTTTTGTCTCTAACAATATAAAATACAAAGTCAGGAGGTGACACTTTATACACAGTGTAAGTTGGATTCTACAAAGTGTCACCTTTTTCTTGATTTTGTTCACACAAATCCAACCCACACCATATAGTCTCATAAAAAATGGCCAGAGTGGTGCTATGCCGATTCCTATTACGAATCCATTCATTTCGTAGCATTTCGTAGCGTTGTCATTTAAGTAGATTGCAATAAATACGTTGTTCATATACGCACTCTTCATTCTCATCTTTCTTCCTAACTCTTACTCGGACAAGCAAATCCCCTATGCCATCCATATTGGTACACTCTATCCATACACCACATCCTCCCTTCCGTGGATGTTCCACGGGTTTCGGCTAGTCTATATAATAATAACAATAATATATTCTTATCATTAATACTCTTAGTATTATTATTATTATTATAAATGCACGTTATTAATTTATGAAGCCCAACAGATAATAACATGTTCACTGAACAATCTGATTAAAAAGCCAGGAAGCCATCATAGACTACATGTACCATTTGTTAATATGCATTTTCATCAACTGCTCGTTATAAATTTCTGAGCAACCGTTGTGCGTGGGGACATGGATATTCTTAATCAGTGACACATTTCCAACAAACACATTAAAGTTTTAAGTTGCCCCCATCGTTGTTGCACGAAAATTGAAAATTAAGCGCATATATACTACATGCCCTATGGCCTATTTCGCAAACGGAGGGACACGCACGTATCGACCGGTGCGAGTCCTAGGGCGTTCCGTTAGCAAGCAGCTTGCTTGATTCAAAGGCTTCAAGCAGGCGCTCCAACCGAACCGGGTGCTTGACACCGCTTACAACATGGCGGTCTCCATGGAAACAATGCTGTCGTGGTTCTCGAACAAATGCTGTCCAGATCTTCGTTTTCAGTTTCACTCGATCATCTTGTGACAACAACTTCTCCAAACGAATTGATGGTGCTAGCAGCACTATTTAGGTTATTTCAGAGTGGGTCCCGGTGTCTGTTCGTCTGTTAACATTTGACTAAAACATAATTTCCTTACAAACTACGTCACCGACATGGACCAAATTTGGTACGATGCATCAGAACAGCAAGATAAAGTTGTTCTCCCCATCCGGATCTGCCTCTATATATTATTCTGTCTGTCTGTCTGTCAATCGCGTACAGGTCACAATTTTAAACCGATCTTCACGAAACTTCACCAAATGGTAGAGTTGGTCTTAAGAAATAAGCCGATTGATTTTGAGGTCAAAGGTCAAATTCAATTCAAATTTCTATTATTATTTTTCAACCCAGCGAGGCCTTCATCGGGGCCGAGCGAGCAAGGCTTCCGCTGCCGAAATCCAGCGCGGCTTGGGCGATTTTGCCCCTGTTTGGAGAACACCCAGCGAGGCCTTCATCGGGGCCAAGCGAGCAAGGGCGTGTCGGGACCTGGTTCGCGCCATTGACCGAGTGGTTTGCACCAACCGGAGCTGTTTTCGGATGATGTGCTGATGTCCTTGGACTTTGCGCCAGGCTCTGGGCCGACCGGGCCGACATGGTGTGTGGTGCTGATATTTTGAGAGGCTTGATTTAATACCCCAACCTCTCAACCCCACCTCCTTTTCTGCTACCCCGCCGTTATTATTTGCTAGTATTTTTAGTGAAAGCCCACAATATATTATATCCTTATATATATATATATATGTGCACATGAAATATATGTGCTTATATATATGGACTTCCGCTTCCGGTCCGCTCGAGCAAGGAGGCTTGCTTCGATCTCCCCACAGCATCGAAGTCCTTTCCAAGGGTGTGGTGCTGACCGGGCCGCCGTGGTGCTGACCGGGCAAACGTGGTGTGGTGCTGACCGGGAAACGTGGTGTGGTGCTAACCGGGCAGACGTGGTGTGGTGCTGACCGGGCCGACGTGGTGTGGTGCTGACCGGGCCAACGTGGTGTGGTGCTGACCGGGCCGCCGTGGTGTGGTGCTGACTGGGCTGACGTGGTGTGGTGCTGACCGGGCCGGCGTGGTGTGGTGCTGACCGGGCCGACGTGGTGTGGTGCTGACCGGGCCGACGTGGTGTGGTGCTGACCGGGCCGACGTGGTGTGGTGCTGACCGGGCCGCCGTGGTGTGGTGCTGACCGGGCCGCTGTGGTGTGGTGCTGACCGGGCCGACGTGGTGTGGTGCTGACCGGGCTGCCGTGGTGTGGTGCTGACCGGGCCGACGTGGTGTGGTGCTGACCGGGCCGACATGGTGTGGTGCTGACCGGGCCGACGTGGTGTGGTGTGGTGCTGACCGGGCCGACGTGGTGTGGTGCTGACCGGGCCGACGTGGTGTCGTGCTGACCAGGCCGCCGTGGCGTGGTGCAGACGGGGCCCCCGCAGCTGTGATCCCACCCCCCCCCCCCCCCCCCCCAGAATTTCCATGTTTTAAACGTTTCCCAGTGTGTACCCTGGATTAGAATAGGTACACCGTATCCCTGCGTGTCGTAAGAGATAAAGTTGATGAAGAGGGTTGGAGTCAGGAAGGGCATCCGGCCATAAAAACATTGCCTCAAAAAGAGAACCATGACAATTACAACTACATATGGGCAGGGTACAGCCCGAAGTGGAGATCGGTTTTTGAGGTTTGGGACATGGAATGTTGGGACAATGACAGGGAGATCAGGAGAAGTGGTGGAAGTATTGGTCAGAAGAAGAGTGGACATATGTTTTGTGCAAGAGACGAGATGGAAGGGAAGTGGTGTGAGAATGGTGAAGGGTAGGCAGGGACAGAAATACAAGTTTGTGTGGCAAGGGTGCCTGGAGGGCGTGAATGGTGTTGGTGTCCTGTTTTCTGAGGAGTTTGTAGACAGTGTGGTGAGTGTGACTAGAGTGAGTGATAGGTTGATGATGGTGAAAATGATGATTGGAAAGCTCTTGGTGAACATCATCTCGGGATATGCTCCGCAGGTTGGTCGAAGCGATGAAGAGAAGGACAATTTCTGGTGTGCGATAGAGAAGCTGATGGAAAACGTGAAAGATGAGGAAGTTGTTGTGGTGGGAGGAGACCTAAATGGACATGTGGGAAGGAGTATGGATGGTTTTGAGGGAGTTCATGGGGGTTACGGATATGGTGTGAGAAATGGAGAAGGTGAAAGGATTTTGGAGTTTGCTGATGGAGCTGATTTGTTGATTTGTAATACTCAGTTCCAGAAAGAGGATAATAAGCTTGTTACATACACGTCAGGTGGGTTGACGACAACCGTTGACTACCTGATGGTGCGTCGGCGAGATAGGGGGCACCTCCGGGACACAAAGGTGATCCCGGGGGAGGAGGCTGTTTCACAGCACCACTTGGTTGTCTGCGACATAAGGGTGAAAGGTGCGAGGAGAGCTCGGCGGGTGAAGTACCAACCGAGAATGAAGGTGTGGAGGTTGAAAGAGGTGACTAAGGGAGGCATTAAAAGAGAGGCTGAGTTGGGTAGAGGATGATGTGGTTGAGCTTGAAAGTGGTTGGATGTCAATGAAAGCTAGTCTGTTGGGAGCCGTTGCTGAGGTATGTGGATGGACAAAAGGACCACCGAGGCACTCGGAAACATGGTGGTGGGATGATGAAGTTGGAAAGAGGATTGACGAGAAGAGGAAGAAGTTCAAGGAGTGGCAGAAGGCGAAGGGTACGGGAGCAGAAACAGCAGAGCATGAAAGTTATAAGGCAGCCAAGAAGGCTGCAAAGAAAGAGGTAGCAAAGGCGCAGGAGGCATGTAGGAAAATGTTCGGAGAACGCTTGGATTCGCAAGACGGTCAGAGAGCAGTATTCAGGATTGCAAAGCAGATAGCGAAAGAGAGATGTGATGTGATGGGGGTGAGTTGCTTGAAGGATGAAGTGGGACAAATCGTTGTGGACCCAGATGGAATTAAAGGAAGATGGAAAAGATATATGGAAATGCTGTTGAATACAGAGAATGAATGGGATGGCAACATGGAGAGTAACCCAGTTTTAGGACCGGCAGAGAAGATAACTGAGAAGGAAGTTGAGGAAGCGATAAAAGCAATGAAGAGTAGAAAAGCGGGAGGGCCGACGGGAGTTGTGGGAGATATGTTGAAGGCAGCAGGAAGTTGGGGTGTGAAGAGAATGACAGAGATCTGTAATCTGGCGGTGAAAGAAGGCCGCATTCCAGTGGATTGGGAACTGAGTACCCTCGTCTCTCTATACAAGGGGAAAGGTTACCCTCTAGAGTGTGGCTCGTACCGAGCGATAAAGTTATTGGAGCATGGAATGAAGGTATTGGAAAGGGTGTTGGAGAGGAGGATAAGGAAGAAAGTGAAGATCGACGAAATGCAGTTTGGATTTATGCCGGGAAGAGGAACGACAGACGCGCTTTTTATTGTGAGGCAGTTGCAGGAGAAGTACATGGAGAAGAGGAAGAAGTTGTTTCTTGGGTTTGTTGATCTGGAGAAAGCATTCAATAGGGTTCCACGCAAAGTATTGACATGGGCAATGACGAAGTTAGGAGTGGAGGAATGGTTGATCAGAGTAGTGATGGCAATGTACAAAAGAGCGCGCACAGCTGTAAGGACGAAGGACGGGAACGGTGGTGAGTTTGAGGTGAAGGTGGGAGTGCATCAGGGGTCGGTACTAAGTCCACTACTATTTGTAGCTGGGATGGAGGTGCTGGCTCAGAACGTAAAGGAGGGTTTACCGTGGGAGTTGTTGTATGCAGATGATCTGGTGTTGATTGCGGAAAGTATGGATGGACTGAAGGAAAAGATGAACAAGTGGAAGGAATGTATGGAGACAAAAGGTCTGAAGGTGAATATCGGAAAGACGAAGGTGATGGCAAGTGGTAAAGCATGTGGTGAGGTGGAAATAACTGGGAAGTGGCCCTGTGCTGTGTGCAGGAAGGGTGTCGGAGTGAACTCCATTCAATGTACAATGTGCGCTGAGTGGGTTCATCAAAAATGTAGTGGTCTGAGAGGGTCATTAACCAGTGTGGCAGCTACATTCAAATGTAAGGTGTGCACAGAGGGAGCTGCAGATGGAGGAAATGTTGAGTTGGATCTTGGAGACGGTGTGAAGCTGGAAGGTGTGAAAACATTTTGCTACCTCGAAGACATGCTGAATGGAGAAGGTGGATCAGACTCGGCAACGGTTGCAAGAGTGAGATGTGCATGGAAGAAGTTTCGGGAACTGAGTGGCGTGCTGATGAGGAGGGGAGTGTCGTTGAAGCTGAAGGGAAAGGTGTATGCTGCATGTGTGAGAAGTGTTATGATTTATGGGAGCGAGACATGGGTAATGAACGTAGAGCAGCAACGAAGGTTGGAAAGGGTGGAAATGCGAATGATTCGATGGATGTGCGGAGTATCGTTGAGAGAGAGGAAGACAAATGATGAATTGCGAAAAAGATGGGAATAGAGCCTGTGATTGATGCTGTGAAGAGGAACAGGTTGAGATGGTTTAGCCATGTGTTGAGGAAGGATGAAAGTGACTGGTTGAGAAGAGTGATGGAAATGAATGTAGAAGGAAGTTGAGGACGGGGAAGACCGAGAAAGACTTGGCTAAAGATGGTGGAAGAAGAAATGCGGGCAAGGTTAACAAGGAGAGATGCAGAAAATAGGGCAAGATGGAGAAGATTGTCATGGGGACCGCAAGGCTAACCCCCGCTCTAGCAGGGAAAATGGCCTTAAAATGCATGTTCTTCTTGTTGTTGTTGTTGTTGTTGTCATTTTTCATCCGATTGACTTGAAAGTTGAACAGCATTTGCATATTGAGTCACTAAATTTGGGAAAAAAGCAGCTTTTTGGGTCAAAAGGTCAAGCTCAAGGTCAGACTTCTAAAATCATCAATTTTCATCTGAACAATCATCAATTTTCATCTGATTGACTTGAAAATTAAGCAGCAATTGCATAGTCTGTCACTGAATAATTGAGAAACCAAATATTTTGAAGGTCAACTCAATGTTTAACTTCTAAAAGCATCAATTTTCATCTGCAAAATTGTCAATTTTATCCGATTAACCAGGAAATTAAAGAACAATCGCAGAGTATAGCTCGGAATTGGAAAGACAACTATTTTTGGGGCCAAAAGGTCAAAGGTCACCTCAAGGTCAAACTTCTAAAATCATCAATTTGTGTCTGAAAAATTGTCCCTTTTAATCCTATTAACTTGAAAATTAAACAGCAATCTCATAGTGCATGACTGAATTGGAAAAGCAACTGATGCAATGCCTCTCAATAACCACTTATCTGGTACTCATTTTGCTGACCTCGGAAGGATGACAGGCTGAGTCAACCCCACCTTGTGTTAATTCAATGGGATTCTAACTCAAGACCTTAAGATCCCAAGCCTGCCACCCTAACCATTAGGCCAACACTGGTTTGCGCAGTGTTCCTCTTCTTCACAATATGAGCCCAAGCAGTTCCTCTTCTTCATAAGCTGAACACAAACGCTAACAGTGAAACAAGTTTCGGTCGGGGGAGTTGCCCCAGGAATGAGTGCAGGTATTGTGGCTGTTGTGCCTGCTATTTCCCCTTCCCCCCCCCCCCCCCTCCTCCTTCCCTTCCCCTCCCCCCCCAACCACATCCCCCACCACCATCTACCTCTCTGCAGTCAGGGAGGAAAGAGAGAAAATAACAGAGGGATAACCTGGGTGGGGAAGTAAGGCGATTGGATATTATGATTGTTATTTTGACTTCAGAATGAAAAATGATAACGATGACGAGATCATGGAATTGAGAGAGCAGTCACCTTTAGTTCAGGGTCAGCGGGTCCACGTGGAACCACTGCCATTCACTCGCAAATGGGTTCCAGATGAGATCGTACAAAAACACGAGTCCATGATCACCATAATCCTTTGACCACCAATGTTGTGTTTGATGAACAAATTCCAGAAGCCTGTTGCCAATACTACTTGCTCAGGCCGTGTTGTAAAACGACTGGACAAACTTAATGTTTCAGTTGATTTTCATTCTTGAGGAGAGGAGATGTAATGTGATGCTATGTTCCTGCTTCATGTTTGTATTCCACTTGAACGTGATCGACGGAGATCTCACGAGAGCACGCAAAGCGGCTATGGCCTGCTGAATAAAGTAGTACGGTATATACATTCTCTTGGATGCTCACTCTGCCAACTATTTTAAAGTTGGCTATATTTGATCATTGAGGTTTGCATGATTTTGGTACATAATCATGAAATGACAAGCCCTCACCTCTGAAAGATCATAACAGACAACGAAGCCCCGCCTACAGGAGAGGTCCGAGCTTTTGCGATATATTGTAGGATGTCAGAGAGGAATGTTCGAGGTTGAGTGAAGAGGAAGAAGATGCCTTTTGTCTCTCTCGCTCCCGCTCTGGTTTTTGGTCGCAGGCGGTCGCTTTTTTCTCGGGTGGTTTGTGAGGGGAACTTTGCGAAGCTTTGGGAACTCTTGCAACGTTGGAGGAAGGAGTGTTGTTGAACTGTGGTGCTTCTCGGGGGAGTTGGGCCCACGTTGCGTTTCAGAGGGAGTGGAAAGCGAAGCATGAACGACCGCACGAGACCAAAAGACCCAAAACCCAAACGAAAAACCCAAAAGACCCCGATACCCTCAGGTTCACGGCGCAGTGGAGAGCGACTCGTTGCCATTGTTGGTGCGCTTCCCGCGTGAGCGGCGTCGGGCCACCTGGCTCTGCCGACTTCATTTAAAAGCCTCGTAGACCAGAGCTGAGCACCGGCCGACCAATAAGACAAATTATTTCATTTCCTTTATCTTTCCCCTTGGCTGTTTTTGTGTCTGTATGAGGGTCCCTCAAGTAGGAATTTCAACTATTTCACTCCAACCTATATTTCATCTTTAATTTATTTTCATAAAATACATTGTGTTGCATTTTCAATTGTGTGTCGTGTTTCTCTGTTCTTGGGTCCGAGGATAGCCCATGTGGTGGCTGGCGAAGGGAAGCACTTTGGTTCCATTCCGCGTGCGCCAAAAGGTACCGCCAATTTCCGGCTTGTCCGCCTCGGAGTTAAAACTGTTTGGCTATCTGCCGCCCGTGATCTTAATCACCGGCGACACGACAGTTCTTTGTCACCAGAATCATTAGCTACTAACTGCATGCAATATTGATGCTATAGTGTACATGGCATTAATCGAGAATGTTTGAGATGCCACCGGAGCAGCTAGCTGTTTCTTCCTTGCAGTCAATGCTGCTGACAACAAGCAGAGAGACACGAATATGAGTTGTATTCGACTCACAATCAATCCGTAAGTATAGTGTGTGGTTTGTGTGTGGCTGCCATAAAGGAAGCCTCGAGCACGTTGCACCCATGAGGCGGGGTCAAAAGTTAAAATACTGAAAAATGGAATTATTCAGGGCACATTTTTAAACATATTGAAATGAAACTGTATATGCAGTCAACATTTGGGGAGGGGCGGGGGGAGGATTGTGAAACTATTTTTTGGATTTGACCTTCAATTCATGCCCCAAGGGGTGGGGACTTGGGGTCACACATCAAAACGGTGAAAAATTATTAACTGAAAATTTGACATTGGATCGTTTTTGGTGTTCATATGAAGGGGTGCCAATTTGATTCATACACCTGCATGAATAAGTAAATGTATTTTATTTTCCAGATGTGGGGCGCCCCTTCATATGAACCTTTCTAGAGCATTACTTGGTTTATCCTCAGAACACAAGGGTAGTCCAGCATGCACATGATATTTTTAAAATTCCCCTTATTTTGTATTGTTTGGCATTGGCTTTTCTATACTTTGTCACATGCCACATACCTTTATATAAAGGGGCCTTTTCTATGCCCCTGGCATTTTCCCCAAGATACATCTTAAATACGACCAAAATGCATTTGTTAATCATACAATATTTTATTCAAGACAATATAAAAGACTGAAAAAGTAAGGGGGGAAAAATACTCAACCCAAACAGGATTTTAACCCACAATCCACAGCTTGGGAGTCTGATGCTTTATCCATCAGGCCATTGAGCCAACATGGTAGAACTATTTTTTTAAATATTTTAAAGCGGTATAAAGTGTGTCTATAATGGATATTTATCTCTTATTATAATAGAGCAAACATATACAGTCACGTGAAAAAGTAAGTACACCCCATGTAAAGTTTTGTCTTTTTCAACATATTTCAACATACAGCTATTTGATCTTCATTTCAACAATATTGATAGATAAAGGTGATATAATATAACAAATATCATGAAACATTTATATTTTGTAGTCCATTGTATAATTTAAATAAACATAAATGCAAATTTCGCATGTGGGAAAAGTAAGTACACCCTTGGCTCTAATCGGTGGTATTGCCCCCTTTGGCAGAAATGACCTCAAGTAGGCGTTTTTATAACTGTCTACCAGTCTCTGACATCGACTGGGAGAAATTTTTGACCACTCCTCCATGCAGAATTCTTTCAGCTGTGCGATGTTTGAGAGGTTTCTTGCATGCACAGCTCGTTTCAAATCCCCCCGCAACATCTCGATGGGATTTAGATCTGGGCTTTGACTTGGCCATTTCAGAACCCTCCATTTCTTTTTTTCAGCCATTCCTTGGTGGATTTACTGGTATGTTTAGGGTCATTGTCATGTTGCAAGGTCCACCCTCGCTTGAGCTTCAACCTTTCCGACAGATGGCCTCACATTATCCTCAAGCACCCTCTGGTACAATGAAGAATTCATAGTGGATTCTATGATGGTGAGCTCCCCAGGCCCTGATGCAGCAAAGCTGCCCCAAACCATAATATTTCCACCACCATGCATTACAGTTGGTATCAGGTTCTTGTGGTCAAATGCTGTCTTTGGTTTTCGCCAAACATGTCTTCTGGTACTGTGGCCAAATAGCTCCACGTTTGACTCATCTGTCCAGAGCACATTGTTCCAGAAGTGCTGGTCTTTGCCTCGGTGTTCATTGGCAAACTTTAGTCTTGCCCTGATGTTCTTTCTGGATAGCAAAGGTTTCCTCCTTGCACACCTCCCATGTAGATCAAATTTGTGCAGCCTCTTTCTAATGGTAGACTCGTGCACTTTGACATCAACAGTGGCAAGAGCTACCTGTAGGTCCCGTGATGACATTCTGGGGTTCTTAGAGACTTCTTTCAGCATCTTGCGGTCTGCTCTAGGGCTGAACTTGCTGGGGCGGCCTGGCCTGAACAAGTTGACAGTTGTTTGGAATCTTCTCCACTTGTAGATGGTCTTCCGGACAGTCGAATGATTGATTTCAAATTGTTTGGAGATCTTTTTAAATCCCTTCCCAGACTCGTAGGCATCTGTAACCTTCTTTCTGAAGGCCTCAGAGAGCTCTTTTGATCTAGGCATGGTGACGCCGCACACTTCAACAACAAAGAGCAAACCAAACTAAATGTCTGAGGTTTAAATAAGACAGGTTCCTCCAAGATCCTCTCTCACGATGTTCTAATCATTTACACCTGAGCTGGTGCACCTGATTCTAATTTTAGGTGTTTGAAGTAGTGATAAATGTCGGGGTGTACTTACTTTTTCCACATGCGAAATTTGCATTTATGTTTATTTAAATTATCCAATGGACTACAAAATGTAAATGTTTCATGATATTTGTTATATTATATCACCTTTATCTATCAATATTGTTGAAATGAAGATCAAATAGCTGTATGTAGAAATATGTTGAAAAAGTCAAAACTTTACATGGGGTGTACTTACTTTTTCATGTGACTGTATGGTTATGTATGTTGTTATGTTGTTATGTTTATATGCGACGAAAACGTCTTCTTCTTCTTCAAATAAAATTAACACCCTCTTAATTAATCCTCTGAATTGCGTTAAGACTGCTGAGACCCCCTCAGACATTTGACGACCCTTTAAAATCCACCAAGACCCTTCAGACCACCAAGACCCCTGAAGACCCAAAAGACCCTAAGACCATTAAACACCCAGAAGACCCAAAACACCCTGAAGACCCAAAACACCCCGAAGACCCAAAACACCCTGAAGACCAAAAGACCCAAAAGACCCTGAAGACCCAAAAAGATCCAAAGACCATTAAAGACCAAGAAGAAATAAAAGACCCTTATGACCCAAAAACCACTGAAGACACCGACGGGCAGGTGGAATGCCAGGGTGGGCTTCAAGCAACCAGCTACAAGCACAAGACCCAAAAGATCCAAAATACCCCGAAGACCCAAAACACCAAGAAGACCCAAAAGACCCTGAAGACCCAAAACAACCTGAAGACCCAAAACACCCCGAAGACCCAAAACACCCCGAAGACTCAAAACACCCCAAAGACCCAAAACACCCCAAAGACCCAAAACACCCCGAAGACCCAAAACACCCCGAAGACCCAAAACGCCCCGAAGACCCAAAACACCCCCAAAGACCCAAAACACCCCCAAATACCCAAAAGACACCGAAATGGTCAAAGATGCCTGCCCCCTTTGAAACGATGTTTGGTGAGGCGCGCGGAGCACGCAGAGTCACGCTAGTATATACAATATACCAGTAGAAACTGAGAAACGAATTTTCAGTCCCCATGTTAAAGTTGCAACTCACACCTTTTCTCGAACTCCCCCTTGATCCCAAACTGACACCTTTTCTCTAACTCCCCCTTGATCCCAAACTCACACCTTTTCTCTAACTCCTCTTTGATCCCAAACTCACACCTTTTCTCAAACTCCTCATTGATCCCAAACTCACACATTTTCTCAAAGTCTTCATTGATCCCAAACTCTTCATTGATCCCAAACTCACACCTTTTCTCAAACTCTTCATTGATCCCAAACTCACACCTTTTCTCAAACTCTTCATTGATTCCAAACTCAAATCTTTTCTCAAACTCTTCACTGATCCCAAACTCACACCTTTTCTCAAACTCTTCATTGATCACACACACACACACACACACACACACACACATACACACACGCACACACGCACTTAATAGTATAGATGGGAGAATAAAAAGAAACTTACCTTTGTCAAAGGTAGAAACATGGTAGTGAAGGATATCGAAGATGGTAAAATACCACAAATAAATCACAAAACTCCACAGATGCATGTCCCGGATGAAATCCAAATGTTACACGACACCAAAAAGAGAAGCACAAACCTCACAGATCACGCGCTATTTTCAACTTAAGAAAATAACTAGTAAACTCTTAAATCATGTGAAATAAAAAGCAAATGCTTGGATTTGTCGAAGGAATTGAAACGCTGATCCGATTTCAAATATAAGATAATAAATACGAAGTTGAGAAAAACTCAGGAAGCACATGAGATAACGAGAAGGAGGAAGCACACAAAATGATGTGAATACATCTTCTTCTTCTTTCGTGTATCATCAGATGGCCAGCTCAGTGTCGTGCAGCCATGCCCTCGTCTCTGGTCCTACATCGAAGAGGCCGGCTTCTGAAGGTGGTCTGTATAGGGGGCAGGTGGTAATTATGTGTTCGGCAGTCTGCTCAGGCTCGCCGCACTCGCATGTGGCGCTGTCTGCCAGGCCCCACATCTTCAACGATGATTTGAAGCGGCCGACCTCCATACATAGACGGTTCAGCAAGGTCCATTGCAGGCGTGGTAGGTCTTCTCTTACGACGCCACCTCCTGGGTCCCAGATGTAGCGGTGGATGCGGGTGGGCCCGGCCGTTTCCCACACCTGCTTCCAAGATGCCGCCAGCCATGCGCTTCTAGACAGGTCCTCAGGGATAGAACTGAGCATCTCTTGTGCCGCCTTGTTGTAGGGATGGCGGGACTTGAGTCTGCTTGGAGGCGCCACTATCGTTGTGGTGTTGTGCAGGATGTGCCAGTCGTGTTTCTGGGCATTCCTTGCCAGGGCGAGGGTAGCAGCCTCCCGTCGGAGACCGGCCGGGGCGATTCCCGCTAGGACAGGCAGGTGGAATGCCAGGGTGGGCTTCAAGCAACCAGCTACAATGCAGAGGGCGTTGTTAATGGCAACATCAACCTTTCTCACGTGTGGGCTTCTGCTCCAGGCTGGGGCGCTGTATTCGGCTGCAGAGAAGACCAGGGCTTGCGTGGATATTCGTAGGGTCTTGGCGGAGGCTCCCCAGGTCGTACCAGCGAGACGTCGGATAAGCGAGACTGATTGATTGATTTATTATGACACAGGAACCTGCAGATGTTGACGAAATATTAGCCAAGTCTGTGGTGTGTGTGTGTGAATACATCATAGATGAGCCACAAAATAGCGCTGCAGATTATAAACCATCACTGAATTATTCACAGGTAAATAACGTACACAATAATGATGGAGAAAGATCGGGACTCGCACACCCGATATATGCAAATTATGTACAAGGTACAGAGCAGTGATAAATATGGATCGGGACTCGCATGCCTGGTGCATGTAAATTCATGGTAGTTTTTCAAATAATTAATTATTTATTTATCTTAGACCTGAACGAGAAAATTTATATATATATATATATATATATATACATATACAGACTTGGCATTTAATATGGAATATTTTTTTTGTGGGGGTGAACTTACTTTTCAAGATGTCTTAGAACCAAAAGTTCATTGGAATTATGTTGAAATTATTCTAGATTTTGGTAATGTGACCTTTAAAAGAAACAAAAACCACATTTGACATTTCAAAACAAATAAATTGATCCTTGAAAGTGATGTAAACTGATATCGAACTCAATTCATGGACAGTACTGTGTTAAACTTCTGTACGTTTTCCAGAAGTATCTCTTTATTTTGCACATTAGTCAAACTTTTTTTTAACAAAAACAAAAGTTAAATTACGACTGGGATTACGGACAGTAAAATTACAGTACAGTACTTCGTGTAACCCCCACGAGCATTCAGGAGAGCACGTACACATTGAGGCATGCTGTTCACGAGATTTGCCAAGGTTTGGACAGGAATCGCTTGCCATGCAGTGACAATAGCCTGCTGCAATTCACGCACAGAGGTCGGCTGCTGGTCCAAGTGGTCGATTTGACGCGTTAATTCTGCCCACAAGTTCTCTGTCGGATTCATATCCGGGGACATGGCAGGCCAATCCATATGCTCTGCACCACGGTCAGCAAGAAAGTGTTGGATCATGCGAGCACGATGAGGCCGTGCATTGTCATCTTGGAAGACAAAGTTTCCTCGAAAGGCTGCACGAGCAAATGGAAGCAACGTTTCTTCCAGAATGGCCCTGTACTTGAACTGGTTCAGGTTTCCATTCAGAACAACCAGGTCAGTTTTGCCCCCTGCATGAAAAGCAGCCCAAACGGTCACCACACCACCTCCAGCTTGGACTCTTGGCACTATACAATTTTTGTTGTAGGCTTCATGCACTTGTCTGCGCAATCGAACGTGGCCATCTTGACGATAGACCAGAACTCTAGACTCGTCACTGAAGATCACGTGATTCCAGTGTCCTGGCTGCCATTGACGGTGCTCTCTGGCCCAATGCAATCGGCGCTGGCGGTGTTGTCTGGTCAGGCGTGTCTTTCTCAGGGGACGCCTGGCACGATAGCCTGGTTGAACCAGTCGTTGGTTGACTAGCCTTCTGGATACAGGCACATTTGTCAGTTGCTGCCACTCAGCCCAAAGCCGATTAGCTGACTTGGTACGGCCATTGCGGACTAACCAGTGCAGCTGGCGATCATCCCTCCTTGTGGTTCTGCGGGGACGTCCTGGCCTCGGTATTGGAGTAGGGACACCCCTCTGAGCATTTCGTTTCAGGATCTGTGACACCTGACCTTGAGTGATGCCATACTGCCGAGCAATAGCACGCTCTTTCATGCCGTAATTTAGTAAAGCCACCACTCTATGACAAACAGCATTGTCGAGTTGACGGACTATCTCCAGAGGAAGCGGCAATAACTTTTGGAGATGTGCAGCAGTTGTTTTCCACTAATACAGAATGCAACAACCCTTGTGTACCCGACTGTGAAGCCAATCGTCAAATGCACCTGTCCGTACATTTTGCCACGCCACCTGTGATATAATCCTGTTGTTGACTTCTTGCTGCGACAGACAATCAGTGACATGGTTCTTTTAACAAATAAATCACCAAAGTGTAAAAGAAACTCACCAGATTGATATACTGAGTTAAGAAAGTAAACCCAAGTCAAGGAAAAAAAATATATTCCATATTAAATGCCAAGTCTGTATATATATATATACATGGAGGAGGTGCATGAGAGGAAAGTACAGTGAGCTGGAGGCAGAGTGTCAGGAGAAGGGTTGGTGAGTTTCTTGTTAGCCATTTGAGGTGCGGTGTAGAGGATATATTGGCAATTCCTTTTCTGCATTTCTTGCTCGGCTTGGAGTGTGTGGGACAGAAAGAATGAGGATGTGTGACAAAGTTGCCCAGGTTGCCTTGAAAGGCTCACTTTGGATTTGGAGGAAGTTTATGGAGGCACGTCAAACGGTGTAGGTTGAGGTTTTGAGTGGTGGTTCATTTCAGCCTAAATGGGAAGTGACTGAGCGTGGAAGAGAAATGGAGTGTGTGTGTGTGTGTGTGTGTGTGTGTGTGTGTGTGTGTGTGTGTGTGTGTGTGTGTGTGTGTGTGTGTGTGTGTGTGTGCGTGTGTGTGTGTGTGTGTGTGTGTGTGTGTGTGTGTGTGTGTGCGTGCGTGCGTGTGTTTTGGAGGAATTGGTTGGTGTGGTTTTGCCTGAAAGCCCGCTTGGAGTTTGCAAGAAAGCACCTAAAGGCCTCTCAGACTGTGAGACACAAGATTCTGTGGGCATTCATGTGTTTCACTGAGGAGAGGCTTCCGTCTGGCCACTCTGCCATAAAGCCCAGATCGGTGGAGTGTTGCAGTGATGGTTGCCCTTCTGGAAGTTTCTGCCATCTCCACACAGGTTCTCTGGAGCTCAGCCAGAGTGATCATCGGGTTCTTGGTCACCTCTATTACCAAGGCCGTTCTCCCCCGATTGCTCAGTTTGGCCGGGCGGCCAGCTCTAGGAAGAGCCCTGGTTGTTCCAAACTTCTTCCATTTAAGAATTATGGAGGCCACTGTGCTCTTGGGAACCTTCAACAACAACACAACAACATGCATTTTAAGGCCATTTTCCCTGCTAGTGCGGGGGCTAGCCTTGCGGTCCCCATGATAATCTTCTCCATTTTGCCCTATTTTCTGCATCTCTCCTTGTTAACCCCCTTGCCTGCATTTCATGTTCCACCAACTTTAGCCAAGTCTTTCTCGGTCTTCCCCGTCCTCTAATTCCTTCTACATTCATTTCCATCACTCTTCTCAACCAGTCACTTTCATCCTTCCTCAACACATGACCAAACCATCTCAACCTGTTCCTCTTCACATCATCAATCACAGGCTCTATTCCCATCATCTTTCGCAATTCATCATTTGTCTTCCTCTCTCTCAACGATACTCCGCACATCCACCGAACCATTCGCATTTCCACCCTTTCCAGCCTTTGATGCTGCTCTACGTTCATTACCCATGTCTCGCTCCCATAAATCATAACACTTCTCACACATGCAGCATCCACCTTTCCCTTCAGCTTCAACGACACTCCCCTCCTCATCAGCACGCCACTCAGTTCCCGAAACTTCTTCCATGCACATCTCAGCAACCGTTGCCGAGTCTTATCCACCTTCTCCATTCAGCATGTCTCCGAGGTAGCAAAATGTTTTCACGCCGTCTCCAAGATCCAACTCAACATTTCCTCCATCTGCAGCTCCCGCTGTGCACACCTTACATTTGAATGTAGCTGCCACACTGGTTAATGACCCTCTCAGACCACTACATTTTTGATGAACCCACTCAGCGCACATTGTACATTGAATGGAGTTCACTCCGACACCCTTCCTGTACACAGCACAGGGCCACTTCCCAGTTCTTTCCACCTCACCACATGCTTTACCACTTGCCATCACCTTCGTCTTTCCAATATTCACCTTCAGACCTTTTGTCTCCATACATTCCTTCCACTTGTTCATCTTTTCCTTCAGTCCATCCATACTTTCCGCAATCAACACCAGATCATCTGCATACAACAACTCCCACGGTAAACCCTCCTTTACGTTCTGAGCCAGCACGTCCATCACAGCTACAACTAGTAGTGGACTTGGTACCGACCCCTGATGCACTCCCACCTTCACCTCAAACTCACCACTGTTCCCGTCCTTCGTCCTTACAGCTGTGCGCGCTCTTTTGTACATTGCCATCACTACTCTGATCAACCATTCCTCCACTCCTAACTTCCTCAATGCCCATGTCAATACTTCGCGTGGAACCCTATCGAATGCTTTCTCCAGATCAACAAACCCAAGAAACAACTTTTTCCTCTTCTCCATGTACTTCTCCTGCAACTGCCTCACAATAAAAAGTGCGTCTGTCATTCCTCTTCCTGGCATAAATCCAAACTGCATTTCGTTGATCTTCACTTTCTTCCTTATCCTCCTCTCCAACACCTTTTCCAATACCTTAATTCCATGCTCCAATAACTTTATCGCTCGGTACAAGCCACACTCCAGAGGGTCACCTTTCCCCTTGTATAGAGGGACGAGGGTACTCAGTTCCCAAACCACTGGAATGCGGCCTTCTTTCACCACCAGATTACAGATCTCTGTCATTCTCTTCACACCCCAACTTCCTGCTGCCTTCAACATATCTCCCACATCTCCCGTCGGCCCTCCCGCTTTTCTACTCTTCATTGCTTTTATCGCTTCCTCAACTTCCTTCTCAGTTGTCTTCTCTGCCGGTCATAAAACTGGGTTACTCTCTATGTTGCCATCCCATTCATTCTCTGTATTCAACAGCATTTCCATATATCTTTTCCATCTTCCTTTAATTCCATCTGGGTCCACAACTATTTGTCCCACTTCATCCTTCAAGCAACTCACCCCCATCACAACACACCTCTCTTTCGCTATCTGCTTTGCAATCCTGAATACCGCTCTCTGACCCTCTTCCGAATCCAAGCGTTCTCCGAACATTTTCCTCCATGCCTCCTGTGCCTTTGCTACCTCTTTCTTTGCAGCCTTCTTGGCTGCCTTATAACTTTCATGCTCTGCTGTTTCTGCTCCCGTACCCTTCGCCTTCTGCCACTCCTTGAACTTCTTCCTCTTCTCGGCAATCCTCTTTCCAACTTCATCATCCCACCACCATGTTTCCGAGTGCCTCGGTGGTCCTTTTGTCCATCCACAATCCACATACCTCACCAACGGCTCCCAACAGACTATCTTTCATTGACATTTGACATCCAACCACTTTGAAGCTCAACCACATCATCCTCTACCCTACTCATCCTCTCTTTTAATGCCTCCCTTACTGTCACCTCTTTCAACCTCCACACCTTCATTCTCGGTTGGTACTTCACCCGCCGAGCTCTCCTCGCACCTTTCACTCTTATGTCGCAGACAACCAAGTGGTGCTGTGAAACAGCCTCCTCCCCCGGGATCACCTTTGTGTCTTGGGAACCTTCAATGCAGCAGAAACTTTTTGTAGGCTTCCCCAAATCTGTGCCTCGACACAATCCTGTCTCTGAGCTCTGCAGGCAGTTCCTTCGACCTCATGGCTTGGTGTTTGCTCTGATATGCTTCGTCAGCTGTGAGACCTTATATAGACAGGTGTGTGCCTTTCCAAATCATGTCCCATCAATTGAATTTACCACAGGTGGACTCCAATCAAGGTGTAGAAACATCTCAAAGATGATCAAGAGAAATGAGAGGCACCTGAGCTAAATTTCAAGTGTCATAGCAAAGGGTCTGAATACTTATGTAAATGTGATATTTCAGTTTTTTCTTTTTAATAAATTTGCAAAACTTTCTAAAATCCTGTTTTCTCTTTGTCATTATGGGGTATTCAGTGTAGATTGATGAGGGGAAAAAATGAATTTAAACGATTTCAGCATAAGGCTGCAACATAACAAAATGTGAAAAAAGTGAAGGGGTCTGAATACTTTCTGAATGCACTGTATATACCTGAGCATGCAATTTTCCCACACATATGATTGCCACTCTCTTTTAGTCAATGCTTCCGGGGCACTCACTGCCAACCATAGGGCCACCAACGGCCTTAACACGAGAGGGTCTTCCTCCAATGTGGGGGAAAAAATCCATCTCCCCTATGACAAACACCACTCGGGGCACAGTGAAGCAATTAGAGGTTTTTTTTGTTGTTTTTTTTGTATACAGAATCGAGGCTCGTGAAAGAGCTAACATTTATCACACAAAAAAAATCAAACAGACACACAAAGTATATAATAAGCGGAGCGGTAGACAAGATGGGGAGAGAAGGGGGAAGCACACAAGTACAATATTTAAGAACAGGGACATCGGGAGATCTGTGGGAGGTAGAGGGCTTAGGGGGGAGGAGGTGTGGGAAGGGGAGTGGGGGTGGGAGAAGTAAAAAACATGGACACAGCTCGGACTTCCAGGAAATAAGTCAGTATTTCAGAAACGTTGATCTGGGGTGAATTAACAGGGGTAGAAAAGATCAAGGTTTTGGATGGGGGAAGATAAGAGATGGTGGTGAACAGCTGTTTTAAAGACCTGGAGGGATGAGTGGGATTTAAGAAAGTGAGGTAGTTTGTTCCAGAAGTGGGAGAAAAGAGGAATGAAAGAGTAAAGGTGAGCAGAGAGTCTTGATTTTGGCAGTTTAACCAGAAGAGGGTTGCAGGCAGATCTTGTGCGACCTGTAGGAGTACTTGGGGAACAGACAGGGCTGGTGGGGTGGAGGGGGGGAGAGGGCTAGGCCAGAGAGGAGTCGGTAGAAGACAGAAAGACCACCAACCTGCCTGCGGTGAGTGAGTGAAAGGCCCTCGGAGTTAGCTTAATCGCGGGAGATTCCAATGATTCTGAAAGTTTTGGTTTCAACAGCGTGAAGCCGAGCTAGGTGTGAGGCAGGAGCAACAGCCCAGAAGGGAGAGCAGTATTCCATTGAGCTGTGGATGAAAGCCTTGTATGTGGTGAGAAGCTCAGGTGTGCCAAGGAAGGACTTCGCACGGCAGAGAATGCCCAGTCAGCGACTGGCTTTGGAGGCCAGCTTAGAAATGTGTTTTTCCCAGGAAAGATCATGGCAGATTGTGAGCCCCAAGAGAGTGAGTGACAGAACTTCTTGGAGAGGATTGTTGAGAAAGTAGATGGGAGGGTTGTCCAGACGGTCTTTTCAGAGAGACATAGTAAGAGTGTGAGATTTGTCAGGATTGAAAGACATGTTCCACTTGTTTGACCAGTCTGTGATTTTGTCCAGGTCTGCAGACAGTGAGGAGGCTGCGGACTGCCGATCTGAGGGATGAGGTATGGAGCGGCAGAGAGGGGAGTCATTAGCAAAGAGAAAGAGAGGATTTTCCAGAGAGTCGTAGAGATCATTGATGAAGACCAGAAAAAGCACAGGGCCCAGAACACTGCCTTGGGGAACTCCAGCCTGAACAGGAAGGGGAGATGAGAGAAACCCATTCAGGGCCACACGTTGACTACGACCAGAGAGGAAGTCCGCAAGCCATGCGTGGTGATTTCCATGGATACCATCGGAGGAGAGTTTGGTGAGCAGAGCGGGGTGCCAGACCGTATCGAAGGCATGTGATATGTCAAGGTAGACAGCTCTAATTTCCTTTTTGGCATTGAGGACCTCCATCCATTGTTGAGACAGCAGTAGCAGCATGTCCAGAGTAGAGTGACCTGGTCTGAAACCAAATTGATGATCATAGATCAAGCATTTGGAGAAGAGGAAGATTTGATATCTGAAGCAATGATGGATTCCATGACTTTGCCATGATTGAATTGAATGATTGATTCCATTTTCCATTCCATTCCATTCATGATTGATTCCATGAATTGGGAGAAGGCTGATTGGTCTGTAGTTGCAAGGATCTGTTTTTGCACATTTTTTGTGTAAAGCGGTCATGTTGGCTGATTTCTAAGCTGATGGCAGATGACATTGAGCAAAAGAGAGGGTGAAGAGAACAGAGAGAGTGTGAGATAGAGCGGCAGAGCAGGATTTTAGGACCCGTGGGCTGATGCCGTCTGGTCCAGTTGCAGAATCGGAGTCGATGTTTGACAGAAACTTCTCCACCTTGTCAGGAGAGAAGGACACAGAGTCCAAGAGCAGCTAGGTACGGTGGGCACAGAGAGAGACAGGTTTGGAACACTAGATTTTGAGGCAAACACAAAGTTGAGGCATTCGGCTTTTTTACGTGCAGAGTCAGCTGTGCAGCCGTTTGAGGTAAGGGAGGGGATGGAGGGGGAACAAACACCAGAAACAGATTTGACCAGACGCCACCAGGATTTGGAAGAGGGAGACAGGTTTGAGAGTTCAGTCTTGAGAGTGGAGAGATATTGTTTCCTGGCTGTTCTGAGGGTAGACACACACTTCTTCCGGGCTTTGTGAAAGGAAATGAGATTGCCTTCCGTTATTTGCTTTTAATCCAACATGGCTGCCATACCACGTGACCTATGACGTCACAATTATCATAAAAACATTGTGCATGGGTGTCACTCGTACCCTGGAAGTTTCGTCTCAATCTGACATATGGTTGCTGAGAAAAACGAGGTTTAGCCCATACAGACGGACGGACAACCCGAAAACATAATTCCTCCGGCGACTTTGCAGGCGGAGGCATATAAAATTATACGGGTGGAGTTGCACCTATGGTGAAAATTTCCTGTCAATCAGACCAACGGTTGCAGAGAAAATCATATTTATTCTGTGTGGACAAACAGACAGACAAATGGACTCAAATGCAATACCCTCTCCTCTGGCGAAGGTAAAAATGTAACTCAAATTTTGATATTGGGTCATTCGTGGTGGAACCTTTTGCCGCCATCTTTCAACTTCGCTTTTGCCTAGGATCCTTTTGCCTAGGAATTTTGCCTAGGATCCTGGGTTCGAATCCCGGTCGATCGCTGAATTAACGCCAGGGGGGTTGACTCAGCCTGTCATCCTTCCGAGGTCGGCAAATTGAGTACCAGTTCACTGGTAATTCCCTGCTTGTCGTTAAAGGCGGCAAAAAGGGTTGGCGTCAGGAAGGGCATCCGGCCGTAAAACATTGCTTCAAAAAGGGGACCGAAAAACAACAACAACCACAGTTCCCGAAAAAGGCCAACCCCCGCTTGCGGGGAAAAATGGCCTCTAAAGGTGGTTTTTTTTTTGGTTTTTTTTCAACTTCGCTTTTGGTGGGAAGCGTGTGGACTTGCGATGGCGTGCCATAGACTTCGCTTTCATTGGGTTTGCAATTAGCACAATGTTGTTAGTAAATGAGCGATCCTAGGCTTAAGATTTCAGAAGAGAGGTGGTGAATCCGGTTGGTTGGTTTTCTGGCAGCTGGTAGCAGAACGGCAGATCGGCGAGCTCCGACCAGCTGGGTGCGCAGACCGCGCTTTCCGGCTGTCGCCACTCGTAAGGGAGGACTGGCGCTGGGTCTGAACAGCGAGTGCACATCTTACCAGGCGTGACAACAGCTAGCATGTTACAAACCACTCTGGTGGGGAAGAGGGGTCGACCCAGCATCTGCGACGAGCGTGTTTAGGAGCTGGTCTCACATTATTATTTTCCTTCTCTAGCAATTGAGCCGTGCCTTGTAACGGACACGATTTTCATCAGAACCAAAATGGTTAGAAACCCACTTGGCCATGAAATTAACAGCAACAAAAGAAAATTGCTCTTGTATGAGATTCTAAAAATGTTTTTAGTTAAAGAACAGTGCTCTCATTTTTGCCTGAGGAAACCAAATTAAAGCACAGATAAATGGGTTTATTAAGGACATGTGAGAAATGGGTTTATTTAAATTGCTTCGGACAGTTTACATTGTATCGAGGACACTCGGTTTGAAAAGCCCTTTTCAAATCCCACCCTCAGCCTTTCCTCAGTCACATCCTCACCCACGTCCCCTGGCATCTCTACGTGGAATGGTTATGTATTCTTTTCCTCCCTATATTCCATGATATCAACATCAACATGCCCTTTATAATCTCATATCGTATGATGTGGGAAACCTCGATTGACTTGAGCCTCCACAACCAGCACCTGATCAAGTCGTATAAACGATGTTGCATCTGCTAACTGTATCCCTGCATGCATACTGTCTTTTGTTTAAAAAACCAAAATACTAACCTGATTACACATCTTGATCAGATCAGCTGTATTACAGATGCAATGGACACATCAACAGATGAATGGTACTCAGGAGACCAAAGATTGACGTTTTGAATCCACCAGCACAATGTTACGTATACGACTGGGTCGTGCAATAGAGATACAGTTTAAAGAAGGAACAATAGAGATATAATTGGAAAAGTAACAATAGAGATATAGTTGGAAAAGTAACAATAGAGATATAGTTTGAAGGAGGAACAATAGAGATACAGTGTGAAGAAGGAACAATAGAGATAGTTGGAAGAAGGAACAATGGAGATACAGTTGGAAGAAGGAACAATGGAGATACAGTTGGAAGAAGGAACAATGGAGATACAGTTGGAAGGAGGAACCATAGAGATACAGTTTGAAGAAGGAACAATAGAGATACAGTTGGAAGAAGGAACAATGGACATACAGTTGGAGGAAGGAACAATGGAGATACAGTTGGAAGAAGGAACAATGGAGGTACAGTTGGAAGAAGGAACAATGGAGATACAGTTGGAAGGAGGAACAATAGTAGTCCTTGAGCCAGACCAAAAGTAATGCTCCGGCGGGGGGAGTAATTCTCATTATGATTTTCCATTAGACCAATGTCTCAAGTGTCAGAAAAGGTGTGATGGACATCTGAGAACGGTAGCTTAGTGCCCGGATGGACGCCATCTTTGAAACCACCCAGCTCGAAAATGCCCATTTGGTGGGGTACATTGTTGCACGTGTATCTGGACTTCTATACTAGCTATCGATGTGCGGTTGACGACTAAATATACGTCCGATGTGTACCGTCTAAATAAAAAATAATATGAAGCATTTTGTTTTAGATTAATTATTATAAAAATCAATTATCGAAAAAAAATCATATATTTTTCAATATTTTATTATTAGACTTGTACTTTTTTTAGTGAAACAACACTGGTATGATTTTCCAAATTATGCATTGTGCTACACCGTTTATCTGGCTATAAAAATAACTCAAAAACTAAAACATATCATCCACCACGAGTTTACAACAAATAAATGTAAAGAGGCATAAAATGACTTAGGCCGCCGCTGGCATTATCTATTCTGACGATAACGCAAGTTAGGAATGTCGTACGGAGAGGATTTTAACACCATACGATATCTAATAAGCAGGCGGAAATTGTTACATAGGAAATCTGCACTTTGGTGGCCATCTTGGATTTCAAAATGGCCGCCAATTATATTAATTATTCATTACTAGAGTTTGGAAAGACGTATGGAGCTGATTTTAACACCATACGATGTATATTCCTAATAAGCAAGCGGAGGTATCATTGAACATGTCATGTTTTAGTCAAATAACACCGGTATGATCTTCCAAATTATACATTTTGCTAAACCGTTTATCTGTCTATAAAGATTTTCAGGCAATTTGGCCTGCATTATAATAGAGAACAACATATGCTATACAATATACAGTGCACACAAAGTTAATCATCAGAGTCGCCATCAGAGTCATTGGCATCCTGAGCCACGATAGCATCATCCTGCACCATGTTGGAGCATCCCTGCAGCTTACACACAACAGTGCACTTCAACCCATTCAGTATGCAGGAGCAATCTGACGGTCGACACGTCCTTCTGCATGTGCATGAGATGAGATTCAAGACGACATCTGGAGCTGGTAGACCCGCCATCCATCGGATTGTGAGCGAACCGCCATCATCGAGTTCCCAACCATGTCCTGCTGATGGTGTTGGGACGTCTGGTAGGTTTTCAAGGCTGCGTCGCCAGATAGCCGCCTGATAGTTGGCCCTAAGCGTATGCTGCATCAAGGAGTCTTCACAAGGCGGCAATTGTCCAGATTCGATCTGGCCCTTCTTTGCACAGAACATGTGATAACGGAGCGAATTAACACCGACGATCTTCGTGTTCTTGGCGTACAGCTGACACGTGAAGGCCTGAATGCTATTGAAGACGTCTGTTGGTACATTCCACGAAGATCCCAGATCTGTGAATGCTTGAAGATACAGCTCATTCGCTTGCACAAACTTCAAAGCCTTTATCTTTCCTTGGCTAGCCAGAGCACTCACAGTGTCACACCCGCTCCATGCATGAAGCCCTGGCAATGCACTGCAAACTCCAGACCCCAATACCGCAGCCAACTTTCCAACGTCGATCATTCTGACTCGAACCTTTGTTCCTCGTCTGATGAAGAGCTGACTATCGATGGTTCTGCTGAGATGAAGACTGATGATCAGAACGTCGGTGTCATCTGCCACTAAGATGATCGTCTTGTAGTGGGTAGCGGCGTGCTTTGCGTGGAGAAACATACGCGTGTCTGCTTCCTCGTGGCTACATTCGAGTGCTTGCACCAACTTCCACCTATCGCGGGTCAGTACCAGACATTTTTCACCACAGGTGACATACAGTGTTCTGTTGCCTAGCTTTTCGCGATTTGTTTCATGTTTCCACGACTCCGCCAGAAACACAACCAGTTTCTCCTTTGTCTGGCTGCAAGCAAGGAGACGCCGCCAGTTCATGATTTTGTGTGCGGGTCTGATCTCGCTGAAACTGATGCCTTCATTTGAACCGCGGTTCACACGCTCAGCTGCTTTGATGGATTCTTCTGTGTATGTGTCAAAGACAACATCGATGCGCTCACTGCCTTGACCAGCGTGAAGCGCTGCAGCAAGGATGCGGTCAGATAGTTCTTCGAACGTGTCGTTCTCGCCATGCATCTTTTGTATGAGAGCCATCGCATCAATTATTGTTGCACTTCGCTTGTCAACATTCTCGGCTGGTTCCACAAGACCTTCCATGTGTTTCGCAAGTGCAGCTTTGTTCGTTTTTTTCATTGACCCATCAACGTTTGCCAAAGACCATGGTAACAGCCCTAGTGGGTGACAAAGGACAAGTTGCATGTCGAGGTTCCTTGTCTTGGCGATGAGTATCATGGTGGCAAACAGTTGTCTGTCAGCTCTCAGGACGATCTCCTTGTTTGTGCCCTTCACAACTTTCTGCTTGATCTTACCAAAGGTCTTCAAGTTTAGCTTGTTCAATGTGTCATGAAAGCCTGTTCCCTCTTCAAGACGTTTCTGGAAGCTTTGATACGCCGCTTCCCCCTTTTGCAGGGTGTTGAGTAGGTCATTAGAAACGTCCTCCCTCGCAGCCGCTCCGGTAGATATACTGAGAAGACATGACGGATCATCGGCGAATGGATTGGTCCAGTCATTTTCCAGTAGATCACAGATAGCTGTGACGCCAGACTCATCACGTTTGATGCGAGAAGTAGACAAGTCAGGGTGCTTGGCGTGAGATGTGTCGCTGCCATTCACAAGGATAGTTTCTCGTAGTTGCCTCAGTGCAGTAGCCCGATTTTCTGCAGTTAGATAGTATCGTGACACAGCCCCTTGTCGAAGACTAAAACCTCGTGTTCCTCCAGCTGTTTGCGTATCTTTGTTTACTGTTTCTTCTGTTGTCTGATCAACAGCGATTCTGGCAAATGGATTCCCTGGTCTAAGCTGTATGGAGAAGTAGCCTTGATTGAAATGCCTGTACAACTCGGGGCATGTTTCGTGGAGTTGCGTCATCTGTGCATAGTACACTGGTAGATATCTAGCATAGTTCACCTTGTTCATTGCGAAACACCAAGGGATCACTCTTCTGACACAAGCCAAGTGAAGCATCCAGTCGCCTTCTCTATCCGCACGAATCAACCCCAGCAGGGTCTCTACCATATCAATATACATCATCCAGAAGCGAGCCAGGTCTCCATGTTTGGTTCGCAGAAAATGTAGGTATTTCGCGAACATGTCAAAGCTCTGTACACATGAATCATCATCGAGAGCAGCAGCGAGAGTCTCGTGGCAAACATCCTCCTTGATGCTGCGAATTTTGAGGTCAGTGCTTCGAATCTGGGGTTCCTTGTCAGGATAATTGCTTTCTATCCACACCTGGAAGCCCTTCCAAATGATGCGCATTAGTGCCTCGTACATCAACTTGTGGAGTCGCACAGCACGGTTGTATTGCTTGCCTTCCAGAACCCTGTTGATGGAACCTTCAGCGATTACTCCTGACTCAACAGCTACATCCCGAAGGCCTGCATCTCCAAACATTTTCCCAATGCTCGACATGAAGTTACAGATGGTATGGAAGTTCCCCATCATGAGCACGATTCTTCCATATCGATCGACATCTTTCCATGCTATTTCGGTCGCCTTAGCAAATAGTGCCTGGTCTAGCACCACCGGTATACGCTCAAGCTGAAGTGATGACATGATGTTCAGAGCTTCTCTGAGGATTTCTTGCACTGTTGCCATATCTGTGGCAGGCGCGTTTATAGTCGGCAGGTAGCCAACTATATCTTCCGTCACCTGAACACGATCTCTAGTCATGATGTTGAAACCAGTCCACGAACTGATTGTCTGGTCGCATGGTTCCAGCATGCGAGTCATAATCCATACGTGATTTCGGCGCTGCGCAAGGGATGTTGTGCCTGCAAGAGTGTCAGAAAGATCTGCAGGCTTGATTGCAGGTGGGCCCTCTCGTTTCCCACCGCTGTATATTGGAACTAAATCGCTGGATGACGGGATAGATCGCTTCTTATCTGCTTTGGATACTGCCGATGGAGGTTGGGGTGGCAAACACGACTGCGACTTCGGTTGGACGATGATACCGTTGACGCGATGCGATGTTCCGCCACCACTCAGCGATTCCTCTAGCCTGTCGATGTTATCGAATGCTAATACAGTCGGGACCGAAGGGTGCACATGTGACGGAAGTGGTACTGTATCTTTCTCCACACTTGCTAATTTGTCTATGCATAGCGCTGTCTCGATTTCTTCCAGAACTGTGTACGAACATCCGTGCCCGAGTCGATTCAATATTCTGATGACCTCTGTATTACCGGTGAGCGTTTTCATGACCCACGGAAGTAGGACATGCTTCGATGTTCTGATGGTACCCCGGTGTACAGCATTGATGATATCTTGAGCCATCGACCATACCAGTGTGTCGGCACGCGCAGAGCTACCCCCACTCCCGCAAATCAAAGTATGCAGAAATACACGAAGAGAATCTGGTATCTTCACGTAATCTGAAGTGAGTTCTGCTGGCTGAGGCGGCCAACGTTCATTGTAATGAGCATCTTTGATCTGGTGTCGCAGTGAAGTAGCTGCACGCACAATGTTACTTTCACCGTCCGTTCGTTCAAATGCTTTCACTTCTGCTTTCAGGTTTACGCACTCTGCAGCAATCTCTCGCTTTGTCAGATTATCGGGCATCAAGTATACACAGTGTTTCACATTGAAGAAGATGAGCGATTCTCCAAACTCTCTTTGTAATGTGCGCTGCAGATTCTTCTTGATGGAGTCACGAACATCAACTGAAAATGTATCTGAAGACAGGATATCTGTTGCAACATCAACTATTGGAACAATCCTCGGGTTCAAGAACAAGTCAGTGCGAATGAAATTGAATATACATCGTATCATTTCTTTTTTCTCGATATTATCTTCAATGTCAGTTTCTACTTGAGGTTTTTGGGGCCGTGTGTAGTTTCTATAGCAGGAGAAGTGGTAGTGAGCCTCAGCTGCAACCATATCTCGTGTAGTCAATGCCAAAACTCTCTCATCATTGCGAGCTGTCGCAGCATCTCTTATTGTCTTATCTGCTCGAAGTTCAACAGCCAAGACAACTGTTTCACGGGTACGACTGCCTTTTATGAATTTTGAAGCACGCTGGCAAAAAATGCATTTATCATCGTAGACCGTTGAAGTTGATCCTGTCTCTTCCCGTGATGATCGCCGTCGCACCGCATCGCCAGTATCAACTGAAGAACTTCTAGCTGCATTGGTCAAAGTAGCTAGGTGGTTTTTGTGAGTGAAGTCTGATCTACAAGCCCTATGGTATAATATTGGAATATTAGGAAGTTCAACTGCGCCTTCTTGGACTAGCTTTAGAATTGGATAAAAGTTTCTAACTGCGGCTGCGTCACACAATGTCTTCCAAGAACTGTTGCCCGCTGCCTTGCTTAGTTCAGAGAGTGGCGACTTCTTGCTGCACAGGATGCACGTTCCGGACTCAGGTTCAATCTTCGCCCGTTTCGCCTCGACACCGGCCATCTCAGCTGAAAGAACAAAAAGACTGACGTTAGATTACTCCGATATCCGAAAAGCTCGCCAGCTTACATAGACATACTCATCCAAGTCAGGGAACATGTTAGATGGCGCCACAATACAACTCTATAATAGAGTTGTATGTGGCGCCATCTAACATGTTCACTTTTAGTTCTTAAGCCACCCACCCCCCCCCCCCCCTCAGAAATTAATCAGGTCACCGCAACAAATCTCAGACTGAGATATAGAATATAGAATATAGATATAGAATAGACTGACGTCACTTTCGGCACTGGGTTCTGTGGGTTGATTATCGGCGGGAAATTCCAACTGACATAGTTTTGGTTTGTGGAAAGTGCATGCCTTTTCATATATTTTTTGTGTACACTCGTGGTGGATGATATGTTTTAGTTTTTGAGTTATTTTTATAGACAGATAAACGGTGTAGCACAATGCATAATTTGGAAAATCATACCAGTGTTGTTTCACTAAAAAAAGTACAAGTCTAATAATAAAATATTGAAAAATATATGATTTTTTTTCGATAATTGATTTTTATAATAATTAATCTAAAACAAAATGCTTCATATTATTTTTTATTTAGACGGTACACATCGGACGTATATTTAGTCGTCAACCGCACATCGATAGCTAGTATAGAAGTCCAGATACACGTGCAACAATGTACCCCACCAAATGGGCATTTTCGAGCTGGGTGGTTTCAAAGATGGCGTCCATCCGGGCACTAAGCTACCGTTCTCAGATGTCCATCACACCTTTTCTGACACTTGAGACATTGGTCTAATGGAAAATCATAATGAGAATTACTCCCCCCCCCCCCCCCCCCCCCCCCGGAGCATTCACTTCAAAAAATGGCCGGTTGGCTCAAGGACTATAGATACAGTTTGAAGAAGGAACAAAAGAGATACAGTTTGAAGAAGGAACAATAGATACATTTGGAAGGAGGAACAATGGAGATACAGTTGGAAGAAGGAACAATGGAGATACAGTTGGAAGAAGGAACAATGGAGATACAGTTGGAAGGAGGATCAATGGAGATACAGTTGGAAGGAGGAACAAGGGAGATACAGCTGGAAGGAGGAACAATGTCTTTTGTTCCTCCTCCCTTACCTCAAACGGCTACACAGCTGACTCCGCACGTGAAAAAGCTGAATGCCTCAACTCTGTGTTTGCCTCTAAATCTTGTGTCCCAAACCCATCCCTCTCTGTACCCACCACACCCAGTCGTACCCAGCTGCTCCTGGACTCCGTGTCCTTTCCTCCTGACAATGTGGAAAAGTTTCTGTCAACCCTCGACTCTGATTCTGCAACTGGACCTGACGGCATCAGCCCACGGGTCCTAAAATCATGTTCTTCCGCTCTTTCACTCCCTCTCTCTGTTCTCATCACCCTCTCTTTTGCTCAAGGTCAACTGCCATCTGCTTGGAAATCAGCCAACATCACCGCTTTGCACAAAAAAGGTGCAAAAACAGATCCTAGCAACTACAGACCAATCAGCCTTCTCCCAATTATCAGCAAAGTCATGGAATCCATCATTGCTTCAGATATGAAATCTTTCCTCTTCTCCAATGGCTTGATCTCTGATCATCAATTTGGTTTCAGACCAGGTCACTCTACTCTGGACATGCTGCTTCTGCTGTCTCAACAATGGATGGAGGTCCTCAATGCCAAACAGGAAATTAGAGCTGTCTCCCTCGACATATCACGTGCCTTCGATACGGTCTGGCACCCCGCTCTGCTCACCAAACTCTCCTCCTTTGGTATCCATGGAAATCTCCACGCATGGCTGGCAGACTTCCTCTCTAGTCGTCGTCAACCTGTGGCCCTGAATGGGTTTCTCTCATCTCCTCTTCCTGTTCAGGCTGGAGTTCCCCAAGGCAGTGTTCTGGGCCCTGTGCTTTTTCTGGTCTTCATCAATGATCTCTCTGACTCTCTTGAAAATCCTCTCTATCTCTTTGCTGATGACTCCACTCTCTGCCGCTCCATTCCTCATCCCTCAGATCGGCAGTCTGCAGCCTCCTCACTCTCTGCAGACCTGGACAAAATCACAGACTGGGCAAACAAGTGGAACATGTCTTTCAATCCTGACAAATCTCACTCTTACGATGTCTCTCCGAAAAGACCGACTGGACAACCCTCCCATCTACTTTCTGAATAATCCTCTCCAAGAAGTTCTGTCACTCAAGCTTTTGGGTCTCACTATCTGCCATGATCTTTCCTGGGAAAACCACATTTCCAAGCTGGCCTCCAAAGCCAGTCACCGACTGGGCATCCTCCGTCATGCGAAGTCCTTCCTTGGCACACCTGAGCTCCTCACCACATACAAGGCTTTCATCCGCAGCTCAATGGAGTACTGCTCTCCCCTCTGGGCTGGTGCTCCTGCCTCACACCTAGCTCGTCTTCACGCTGTTGAAACCAAAGCGTTCAGAATCATTGGAATCTCCCGCGATGACGCTATCTCCGAGGGCCTTTCACTTAATCACCGCAGGCAGGTTGGTGGTCTTTCCGTCTTCTACCGACTCCTCCCCGGCCTTGCTCCCCCAGCTCTCTCTGGGCTCTGTCCCCCAAATATTCCTGCAGGTCGCACAAGATCTGCCTGCAACCCTCTTATGGTTAAACTGCCAAAGTCAAGACTCTCTGCTCACCTTCACTCCTTCATTCCTCTTTTCTCCCACCTCTGGAACAAACTCCCTCACTCTCTTCAATCCCACTCATCCCTCCAGGTCTTTAAAACGGCTGTTCACCACCATCTCTTATCTTCCCCCATCCAAAACCTTGATCTTTTCTACCCCTGCTAATTTCACCCCAAATCCACTTTTTTGAGGTGACTTTTGACTTCTTTCCTGGAAGTCCTTGGTGTCCTTGCGTTTTATACCTATCCTGCCTCCCCCCAGGCCCTCTCCCTCCAAAAACATCTCCCGATGTCCCTGCTCTCAAATGTTGTGTTTGTGTGCTTCCTCCCCTTCTCTCCCCATCTTGTCGACCGCTCCCCTTTTTATATACTTTGTTTGCTTGTTTGTTTGATTTGTTTGTTTGATAAATGTTAGCTCTTTCACGAGCCTCGACTCTGTATAAAAAAAAAAAAAAAAAAATGGAGATACAGTTGCAAGGAGGAACAATGGAGATACAGTTGGAAGGAGGAACGATGGAGATACAGTTGGAGGGAGGAACAATAGAGATACAGTTGGAAGAAGGAACAATATAAATAGTTGGAGGGAGGAACAATAGAGATACAGTTGGAAGAAGGAACAATATAGATACAGTTGGAAGAAGGAACAACAGAGATACATTTGGAAGAAGGAACAATGGAGATACAGTTGGAAGAAGGAACAATAGAGATACAGTTGGAAGAAGGAACAATAGAGATAGTTGGAAGAAGGAACAATAGAGATACAGTTGGAGGGAGGAACAATAGAGATACAGTTGGAAGAAGGAACAATATAGATACAGTTGGAAGAAGGAACAACAGAGATACATTTGGAAGAAGGAACAATGGAGATACAGTTGGAAGAAGGAACAATAGAGATAGTTGGAAGAAGGAACAATAGAGATACAGTTGGAGGGAGGAACAATAGAGATACAGTTGGAAGAAGGAACAACAGAGATACATTTGGAAGAAGGAACAATGGAGATACATTTGGAAGAAGGAACAATGGAGATACAGTTGGAAGAAGGAACAATAGAGATACATTTGGAAGAAGGAACAATATAGATACAGTTGGAAGAAGGAACAGAGATAGCGTTTTACGAAGATACACCGAGGAACTTGATTTCCAAGAATATCTGAGCGTCATCAAAATCATCATGGCTGTGTTGCCCACAGAACCTCCAATCTGCAGGGATGCACAATCAAGGCAATTAAAACTATAGAAAATGAGGCATCGTGGAAGTGGACACCACAGCACATTTCAACGATACAAGTATACAATGTGGATGAGAAAGTACACGGATTTGTTAATGGCATGAAAACAAGGCTGTGGGAACCAGCTCAACAAAGCAGCAATCATTGAAAAGAGGCACAAGTGAAGAAGTCTGTGGGAAAGATCATCCTGGTCGTGTAACTGTTCCATCTTTTACCGCACACGCTGAGATCCTGCCTCAATAGCTTTGAGCAACTTCTTAGCACTGCCCATGCTAATTTGGAATTCCATTGGTGTTTAGCATTTGGCTTCTACACATACTGAGGAACAATTCTTCGAGTAAAGTACACTCTGAGGAACAATTGTGGGTTCGGGTGCGTTTTGTTGAACGCTTCTCTGACGGCTACACAGTTCCGAGCCCAGCAAGTTTTTGGATACGGATTGCCAAACATGGCGATGGTTCCCACTGGCGTGAGTGGCTTTCGGCCAATTGGGCAAGATATTACCATGCCACTTAGGCCTGGCTCCAAAAATTCACAATTCCTAATACAGAATGAGCCGTGAAGCAGAACAAATGCCATAAAGATTGCCCCCAACTGAGGCCAACCAATGCACAGCTTCTCCTTAGAAAACAATGGCTTTTGTCTGCCTTCGGACATTTTCCAATAGCAATGGCTTCCGACCAATTGGCCACCGTAGCATGACCGTGCTTCTCCCAACAAGTTTCATCAGGCACTCGTCACCACATTGCAAGGATAAAAAAACCAATCCGGTCAATCTTCCCTTATGAAAGAAACGCGGTGCATCAGGAAAGGTACTCAGGAGACCATTATGGCATGACTCCAGTGTTGACTGTACTTGAACAGTGGGAAAAGTTTCTCACATTGCAAAACAACCTCATTCGATGAAAAATACATTCTTTTTGCAATGTGTCTTGGAAATGACGTTGAATTATTTCCATATCAGCTGGTGACCTTGAGGAGCAAATACAATTTCCCCTTTAGATTAAATAATGTTTGACAGGAGAGGGCTGAGACATTCCACATGCTTGAAGCCCATTGCTTTCAGCACATCCCATTTTCTGACAATCATCATCATCATGGTTGCCCTTCGTAGCCGAAAATGGTGGTTCACAAGTGGCATGCGAATAACCTGGGAATATCAATTTTGTAACCTGGTGTTGAGGGAGATCAAAGAAGACCAGACCATTTGGTACCCGTAGTTTTTGGCAGGAATTTATTCAGGGCTAGGGGACAATTACTTTACTTTTCATAAGAGACTGTGGGATCATTAACATCCATTAATGACCAATGCTGGCAGAAGGATCCTTCAGATAACCATAAAAAAGTACAGTTATTGCCAGGCTTGGACTGGCAAGGTACCTTAGAGGTACTCACACACCTCTGAGCTGTTTAGCCTGGGTTTGAATCTCGGCCCAGCTTTAAACTATAATCCTGGTGTATCACAGGCAGGGTGATTAATCAATGCGTGCACCATCCTCAGATGGACATTGATGAAGGAATATCGTTGGTCGTTATGAAACATTGTAATTTAACGTCAAACTTGCCATTGCTTGCAGGAACGATGTTATGGAAGAAGCTCTCACGAAATTGAAGAACGTGTACGATTTTTAAAACTAGATTAGAACTCCATATAGGGTGACCTCTGCACATCCAGAATCGATGCAAAACTATTCAGGTCAGGGGCTAATTATTTAAAAGGATAACAGGGCGTGATCTTCAGAGCTCTCTGCCCAAGAGATTGAATTATGAAGAGAGTGGAACAAGTCGAGTCTCCATAATCTATCATCGCAGTTCATTGTGCAAAGCCACAGAGGAATTCACGCACGAGCAGATGTACAATGGAACCCTGGGTTTCACTAATCTCGAGATGGTTGCTTATCTTGCCCTCAACAACCCCGGGCGGATTGCTACTATGGAATTCTACAGGTCATGTCCATGACAGCAAATGCAACAGCAATCAGTATTCCCAAACCTGACTAATAAATGCAAGCCATTTTAACAGGCACAATAAAGCGATATTTGTTGCAAGCTAAGGGCGATTACATATTGTGTTAGTGATTCGATAACCTCATTTTGAACATATGCAGACAGGTACATTTTAGCCCAACCTGGCATCTGCTCGCTTGGGGGCTTATCATTTGGTCTCTGTGAATCAGTGTCGATATTATTTATTTTATTTATAAGTATTCAACCCTGTCTACTCGAATACGACAATGCATTTATTTCATATTGGGCACATGCATGCAATAACATCTGGCATGAGGCACATCAAATGATTTTGGGATTAAAGCCGTGTCATTGGACATGATTTTATATAAAAAACCAACCAATAGCACAGCATTGTACAGTGAGCGCCTTCAAAAGTATTCACACCCCTTGACTTTTTCACATTTTGTTGTTACAACCCGAATTAAAAATGGCTTAAATCGAGATCATGTCACTGATCTACACATAATACCCCATAATGTGAACGTGCAATTTTATGTTTAGGCATTTGTAAGCTTAAGAAATTGAATGAATTTGTAACATTTGAGCTTTGTCATCAAATTTTCAACAGGAGCTTTATTATGAGAATATTGAGAAGAAATTAATAATTTAGTCAAAACGTTATCACATAAAATCCACAAATTTTCATCTAATTGACCTGAGATTTAAAGAATTTGCATATTGGGTGACTAAATTGGTTCACCAATCAAAAACTAGAAGCTGATTTTTATTTATAGATAAAAAGGTCAAAGGTCAAGGTTGGATAACATCGTCATTTTCATCTGATTGACCTGAAATTTAAGGAATGTCCATATTGGGTCACTGAATTGGTTCACCAAAAGCAGAAACCAATTGGTTTTTTTTAAGATAAAAGGTCACAAAGGTCAAGGTCACAAAATCGGCAATTTCAATCTGATCAACTTTAATTTTGAGCAGGGTTTGCATATTGGGTCACTGAAGCCTATTATTGCTTTTGATGTCAAAAGGTCATGGTCACCTAAAATCGGCAATTTTTTAGCTGTTCTTTGCATGTTTTGCATACGGAATTAATCTGAATGCAAAGCAGACGCGGCCGGGATTTGCATTTTCAGATGCTTTGTAGTATCTATGTACACACACGTTAGTTATACCTTTCCAACTTTTATCTATTTAAACACAAAATGTACATGCCACATTTTGAAGGCGCTGTGTTCTCGATGACTTGCTGCACAGTACTGCACAGACAATAGACATCAATAGGCATGTCAGGCAAATACATTTACAGGAATCGGTACGAGGCTGTGGAGCATTATTAAGTATATAAATGTCACTTGCCAATTACCTTTAGTTTAGTACCGATACTATATTGACATATTCAAAGGGGACAGGGAGCCCAGACTCCCAAGAGATCACAATTTATCTCTGATGCTGGCCATGTATTTCCCCCTCCCCCACCCTTGCTCCCCCGCTCCTCGCTTGAAAGGATATTACATCTCACCTTTTTGACATCTTTGATCAACTTCTCAATATGATTCTTCACCTTTTGTTAAACCCCCCCCCCCCCCCCCCCAAAAAAAACCCAACAACACACCCTCACAGAGATGCCAGGTAGGTAGATTTGGGTATTGAAGTGGACAGCCAGGAAAGTTACAAAGTGATCTTTACAGCTCATGGGTGTGTTATCCATTCTGAAGCATTAGAGATGTGGTGTGCACTTAGGAAAATGCAAACTCTTTTCAGGACATCTTTGTATCCTACCACCTGCTTGAGATGAATTTCTGAAACCGATATAGAAAAGGTCCAGATCCAGGGATTGCTGACTAACAAACAAGCATCACAAGCCAGCTCAAAATGAAAAGGTCCCCCTGCTGAAAAAAGCCATTAACGTACAAACAATGGTTTGGGAGATGGGGACAGGGAGTTTGAGGTAGAACCACCTTTAGAGGCCATTTTTCCCCGCAGAGCAGGGGTTGGCCTTTTTTGGGCACCGTGGTCCCCTTTTTGAAGCAATGTTTTATGGCCGGATGCCCTTCCTGCCACCAACCCTGTTAGTCGCCTCTTGCGACAGGGAATTACCAGTGAACTGGTACTCAATTTGCCGACCTCGGAAGGATGACAGGCTGAGTCGACCCCCCTGGTGTTAATTCAGCGATCCACCGGGATTTGAACCCAGGATCCTAGGATCCCAAGCCGGCACCCTAACCGCTAAGCCAACACCAGGTAGGCAGGCAGTTTTGGCACTTGCATCACACTAGATAAAAAACACGCTTTTGATTTGTTCAATAGCATCCAGTCACGAAACAAACCAAAGAAAAGTTCCAGTTGTTTATTAGCAGTAAAAAACAAAACAAAACAAAAAACCATCTATTGACAGAAAAGTTAGAAATCATAGACCTGGCACATAGGCCCACGCAAAGTATACATGGCTGTAAACAGCAACAGCATGAAACATCGCTTCTCATCAACTGACAAGCTGGGGAACCATAATCGGAGAATTAAGACTTCAGCGTGACGAAGCACGGCATCAGAATAATATTGCTCACAGTATTCGAGGTAATAAATAGTACCAGGTCAGCAATGAGGTCAGACTTTTTAATGATGCAATAGTCGTCGACAGAGAAAATCCAACAATGTGGTGATAACTAGATCAAATCACAACAACAAAAAAACTGCCACAAAGTAAGTACATTGTTGCAAAGGTAATAAATAACGTTACAAAGACATCGCTGGACCAATCGGTGAGATGAAAAAAATACAAAAACAGAACAACATCCATCACTGATCCATCTATCATTAGAAGACATCACCAATAGGGAACTCTGCACTACTTTCACAACATCCAAAGACATATATAGATTCTGCTAACCAAGTACAGAACTTCAAGACAAGACAGGGATAAAGCATGCTGATCCACTCTTAGGCCCGATGCAAATTAAGCACCTCCACTGCTCGATAAGCGAGTCCAGAAAACTTAGCACTCAGTAGAAATTCCTATCATAGTACTGTATCACCAAACTAAAAGCTCCTGACTTAAATAGTTCCTGACCCTGATATGAAAACTATAACCCCAATCAGACATCATGTTGCCTCCAAGACAGGGAGAGCACGACAAAATTATGGCACCAACATCCTCTGGAATGAACCTGACTTCAAAGGCTTCAGTAGGGTAAACAACTCACTAATAATGACAACAGTCTCCTTCGTTCAGCGAGTTAACCCAAAGCTGCGTCACCAACTGGACCTCCACACAACCCTCTTGTCCCAACAGCTCAAGCGGAGAATGAAAAATAAAAACGCATCTTCATGAAGCATCACATGATAGTGCAACTTTTAGCTTTGCCCTGCCGGAGTGGGATACAGGCCGGGATGTCCTCATGCATGACCGGAAGTTGCGAAGCCTGCCGGGCACTTTGAAGAGAGTGCCTGGCCCCTTTCTCGGGTTTTTCTGGCAGACTCACAGCTGCCAAAGCTGCCATGCGGAAAAGGTCTCGCACGCCAAGCTTGGACGTCTTCGCCGAACACTCCATATACGCAGCTGCACCAATGCGTCGTGACACACTCACTCCCTGATGATAATGTACAAAAACGATATAGACAGTTATAAAAGGTAGCTATCTTTTCATTTTAAAATAAAGAACTAAAAGCTCAAGGAAGAGTTAAAAAGACAAAGGAATAACACTTTTTTTTTTAGCAACAGGCAACAATAACATGAAAGCTTCAAAGAAAACTCCATGCTGTTATTTTGTATCATATCTCAGGCATGTTTCAGACCATACCATGGAGCACAGGTCCATTTACTACATTCAGTGTGAAGAGAATGCCAGAGTCCCGACTTGAGGTTGGCCTTTGTGGAGAAAATGCCACGAGTCCAAATGGAGTGATTCTTTGGGATTGTTTTGAGAACACTGTTTAACTCATGAAGTTATGTAAAATTAAAGTTAACAGCACATTTCTGCCGTATCAACTTGCATTTTCTCTCATTGAGAAAAATAATTGAGGCCTAACATGAAAGAAAGAAAGAAAAAGTGTGTTTGCTGTAATTTTACAAACCATTGTGCAGAGCCAATGGTGCCCAAAGAGCCAATCGTCATTTGGTCTGATTCCATGGAGTTGTAATCAAATTAGGCAAGGACCAGACAGCTCAGTGGGAAGCCATCCTCCAAAGGGTGCACCACACATGTATAAAGGTAAAATTGATTAAATTGAGATGTCTCGTCACTGATCTGCACATAATAAATACCCCATAATGTCATAGTGGAATGCAAGCCATTTTGCTGCGTAGAAAAGTCTGCATAGTTCCATTTCAGTGTTGCTTTGGCTGTATGCTTGGGGTCATTGTCTTGTTGGAACGTAAATCTTCGACACAGTCTATGGTCATTTGCACTCTGAAGCAGGTTCTCCTCAAGGATTTGCCAGTATTTGGCTCCATTCATTGTCCCCCCTATCCTTACAAGTCTCCCAGTCCCTGCCGTTGAAAATCATTGCCGCATGATGCTGCCACCCCAATGCCTCCCAGTAAGAATGGTGTTACATGGGTGATGAGTTGTGCTCGCTTTCTGCCAGATGTATCGCTGCACTTTGCATTCAGGCTAAAGAGTTCAATTTTCATCGCATCAGACCACAGAATCTTTTTCCTCATGCTCTCTCTCTCTTTCAAGTGCGTTTTTACAAACACCAGGCATGCTGTCATGTGCCTTTTTCTCAGTAATGGCTTATGTCCAGCCACTCTCCCATAAAGCCTAGATTTGTGAAGTTCTGCAGAAATGGTTGTCCTTCCGGCAGGTTCTCCCATATCAGTGAAGGAACTCTGTGTTGATATCAGAGTTGTCATTGCGTTCTTGGTCACCTCCCTGTCCAAGGTCCTTCTTGCCCGGTTGCTCAGTTTGGTCAGACGGCCAGCTCTAGGAAAAGTCTGCGTAGTTCCATAATCTTTCCATTTCCTAATGATGGAGCTCGCTGTGCTCTTGGGAACTTTCAACACTAGAAATTGTTTTATACCCTTCCCCAGATCTATGCCTCCTCACAATTCCTTCTTGGAGTTCTACGGACAGTTCCTTGGACTTCATGGTAAAGTTTCTGCTATGACATGCACTGTCAACTGTGGGACCTTCTGTAGAAAGGTGTATTTCTTTCTAAATCATGTCCAATCAATTTAATTGGCCACAGGTGGACTCCAATAAAGTTGTAGAGACATCTCAAGGAAATTAGATGCACCTAAGCTCAATTTGGAGTGTCATAGAAAAGGGGTTGAATACTTATTGAATCAAAACATTTCAGCTTTTAATTTTGAATTTTTTTTTTTTAATTCAAAAAACGAAATTCCACTTTGACATTATGGGGTATTGTATGTAGATCAGTGACAAAAAAAAAATCTCAGCTAATCCATTTTTAATTCAGGCTGTAACACCACAAAATGTGAAAAAGGGGTGTGAATACTTTTTGAAGGCACTGTAAAGAAAGACTAAGTTACTATATGTGGAAAAGTCAGAATGAGATCCTGCAATTTACATCAATTTGAGTGTACAGTAATTTTTGCAATAGTAAGTCAGACACAAACACAAATGAATGGAGCCAAAACAAACTAGTGTAGTCATATTAGGTTTACTTTAACAATAGGTATATATCCAAATCCCTTTTATACACTTGCAAAGAGCTAAAGAATACCACAACAACAGAGCTGAGAGATACAGAAAGCAAACAGACCTGTTCGTAAGTGACGGGGCCTCGATCATCCTGTACCTCTCCACTTGCTCTCAGCTCTACTTTGCAACCAACAAGGAGAACCGTGATACTTGGACAAAACTCCCGAACTTCAGCCTGCCACTGTAAGTCACACAAACACTGAGCATGACATGCATGTACGACCCTGAAAATTAATTCAATAAAAGGACAGGACTTCAACCAAGATCAACAACAACAAACATGCATTTTAAAGGCCATTTTCCCTGCTAGAGCGGGGGTTAGCCTTGCGGTCCCCATGACAATCTTCTCCATTTTGCCCTATTTTCTGCATCTCTCCTTGTTAACCCCCTTGCCCGCATTTCTTCTTCCACCATCTTTAGCTAAGTTTTTCTCGGTCTTCCCCGTCCTCTACTTCCTTCTACATTCATTTCCATCACTCTTCTCAACCAGTCACTTTCATCCTTCCTCAACACATGACGAAACTTCAACCAAGATCATCTGTCTATATTAATAATAAATGTCAGTGTGTGTGTCTCTTGAATGTGTACAAGACTTTGGCACAGCAGTATGTGTGTCAGTGTGTCAGTAAGTGTGTCTCCTTCACAACTCCAAAACCATGAAATATAGCCGTCCAAAACTTTACATGCATACCAAGGGAACTCCAAGGGAAAGCAAGAACGGCAGTCTTGGACGTCACAACGTCGACTGATATGCCTCCGCCCACATTATTACATCATTACAATACTTGTACCACAAGTTTGATTTAAATCCATTCAGCTGTTCTCAAGTCATCACATTTCTACCTGACATGTAGACCTTTGACCTCAAAATTTAATCAGTTCATGTTTACATCATTATACATAGTCGTGGCCAAAAATATTGGCACCGTTGCACTTTTTTCAAATAAATGACAATTTTCTCTAAAAATAAGTTGAAATTGATAAAAGTATTTGGTCTCCACAATTCTTGATTTCACTGTTTTTTTGTTTTTTTTAATATACTTTTTCTATTCAAAAGTATTTCATCATTACAGAACCTTTGTTTTTGATTCAGAACATAATATATCCTTTTAAATCAGAAAAGAGAAAGAAATGGCATTGAAAAAATTATTGACACCCTGGATTTAATATTTGGTCGCACAGCCTTTGGAGAAAAAAATCCAGTCAAGCGCTTCCTATAGCCATGAATGAGCTTCCTATACTTCTATACTGGCAGTTTGGCCCACTGTTCTTATGCAAACTGCTCCAGTTCTCCCAGATTTGAAGGGTGCCTTCTCCCAACTGCTGTTTTCAGATCTCCCCACAGGTGTTCAATGGGATTTAGATCTGGACTCATTGCTGGCCACTTCAGAACAGTCCAGCATTTTGTCTTGAACCATTCCTGGGTAATTTTGAAGTGTGTTTGGGGTCATTGTCCTGCTGCAAGACCCATGACCTTCGACGGACGCCCAGCTTTCTGACAATGCGTTGAACATTGTGCTTCAAAATGCCTTTGCAATCTCGTGATTTCATGATGCCATGCACACATTCAAGGCACCCAGTGCCAGTGGCAGCACAGGAACCCCAAAACATCACTGAACATCCTCCATCTTTCACTGGAGGGAAGGTGTTCTTTTCTTTGAAGGTTTAATTTTGTTTTCTGTGAACATAGAAATGATGTGCTTTACCAAAAATCTCTAATTTGGTCTCATCTGTCCATAGCACATTCTCCCAGAAGGATTTTGGCTTGTTCAGGTATGTTTTGGCAAACTCCAGTCGAGCTTTCTTATGGCTCTCTCTCAGCAGTGGGGTGCTCCTGGGTCTTCTACCATAGAACCCCCTTTCATAAAGTTGGTGAAGGATGGTGCGAGGTGAAACTTTCATACATTGTGGCTGAAGGTCAGCTTGAATCTGTTTGGCAGTTGATCGAGGTGCTTTCTCCATTCGAACAATCGTTCACTGCAATCTTCGATCAAGTTTTCTCTTGCAACCACGTCCAGGGAGGTTGGCTACAGTGCCATGGGCCTTAAACGTCCTACTAACATTGCATACGGTGGACACAGGAACATCAAGGTCTCTGAAGATGGACCTGTAGCCTTGAGATTGTCCATGCTTGGCTACAATCTGGTGTCTGACCTCCTCAGACAATTCTCTGGTTTTCTTTCTTTTCTCCATGCGGTGCACACAGTGACACAAAACAGCAGAATGACTCCTTTTCTCTATTGAAACTGGTTGAATGAGTGATTTTTATATTTCAGGCACCTACAACTCACCACGGGTGAGTTCAATTCCAAAGTAAAGGAGAATCACCTGCTTGAAATCGAATTATTTCTAACAACTTCTAAAAGGTGCCAATAATATTGTCTGGGCCATTTTAGGATTTCTGTGTGGAATAAACTAAGATTTAATAATTTTTCAGCTTTTTTTTGTTTGTTCCACTGCAAACCAAAAATACATTTGTGGATACCAAATTTTTTTTAATTTCAACAATTTTCTGGAAGAAATGGTGCATTATTTGAAAACAGTGCAAGGGTGCCAATATTTTTGGCCATGAATTACCTGTACCAAGTTGTAATTTCAATCCCTTCAGCTGTTCACAAGTTATCACATTTTTACCTGACATGACCTCTGACCATTGATTGACCTTGGGACCCCAAAATCTAATCATTTAATCTTTACATCATTATGCACATCTGTACCAAGTTTGAATTAGATCCCTTTCGTCATTCTCAAGTTTTAGACCTATTACAGACTTTGACCTTTGACCCAAAAATCCAATCCCTTAATCTTTACAATATTATACATACCTGTACCAAGTTTGAATTGGATCACTTGAGCCATTCTCAAGTTTTAGACCCATTACAGACTGACTTATTAACCCCAAAATCTAATCAGTTCATCAATACATAATTCTACACAAGTGTACCAAGTTTGGTCAGAATCCCATCACTGGTTCACAAGTTATCACGGTAAAAGGATTTTTACCTAACATGACTTTTGGCCTTTGACCTCATGACCCCAAAATCTAATCAGCTTATCTTTACCTCATTATACATACCTGCACCAAGTTTTACTAAGATCCCATTAGCCGTTCTCAAGTTATCGTGGTAACGCAAACCTATCACAGACGGACAGCCAGACAGCCGGACGGACAACCTGAAAACAATGCCTCCGGCGACTTCGTCAGCGGAGGCATAAAAATGGAAATAAAAATCACTTGATATTTGGGTCGTTTGGTATGAGAGAAAGAGACAGACAGGCATAGGAAAGAGACAGACACAGACACAGAAAGAGACAGAGGTGGGGGAGCAGAGAGATAGACGGATGCGAGGGCGCAAATAGAGACACAGTCATAGGAAAGAGGCAGACACAGACACAGAAAGAGAGACAGAGGTGGGGCAGCAGAAAGAGAGACAGAGGTGGGGGAGCAGAGAAATAGACGGATGCAAGGGCGCAGAGAGGGGGAGGGAGAGGGAGAGAGACCTCTCCAGGCAATTTTATGAGACAATCATTTGACCGAGAGAGAAATCGATGCAAAGCCATAGACAGGAATATTCTACAGAGTGGCCAAAGTCCTTCTGCACGCAGTTTGAATTTAGTTAGAATTTATCTGCATGCTTCCCCCCATTCTCCACACAAATTTGAATTTTTCTCCATGTTCTTCTGTACATCTTCCATGTTGAGGGTTGGAGGTCATAAAAGCAGCCTCTGACGACTGTTGTTAGGCAGGGATGAAAATTTTCCTCTTTCACAATGCCCCAAAGCGAGTTGTCACATGGTGTTAAGTCCAGACTTTGAGGAGGCCACACTATCTCAGGTCCACGTCCAATCCATCATCCACTGAATTTGTCGTCAAGATATTCTCCAACTGCAAGAGCATAATGTGCTGGTGCACCATCTTGTCGCAGGGTAGCTGTTGCCTCGAGACCTCTCATGCAGTTGTGGACCACGTCTGAATCATGTTCAAATAAGCAGTGTGATTGACACTTGTATCGAAAAAAATATGGCCCTATCAAGTGATCTTCTGAAATTGCTGCCCACATCATGACATGAGGAGGATGCTGTTCAATTTCCTCATAAAAATGAGGATTGTCTTTGCACAAATAAAAACATTCCTGGATCGATTGCTGAGGTAAATAGCACACTCATCCGAAAAAAATACGCTTAGTCTTGATTTAATGGTGGGGAAATCGCTGCAGAAGAGCCTTGCAAGCGACTTCATGAGTGGCTAAGTCTCTATCGCAAAGCTCATTAACACATCCAGGCTTAAATGGCTTCAATCCCAGATCCTTTCTCATTATTTTTTGGACTGTTGAGCATGGAATGCCTAACTCAGAAGATCTCACATAGTTGAGAACAGTGTCGCGCGTAGGAGCTGGCTTATCGAACCTCTGAAAATCTTGTCCTTATGTTTTCAAAACTTGCTGCTCCACGCGCTTGGTCGTGAACCCAAACACAAGTAATCAGTCTCTCTTCTATCGTATACCCACTGGTGTCCGTCATGTTGAAGCCGAACCTGGGAAACAAATAAAACAAATAAGTAAGAGGACACACTTATGCATAGGGACTTTGTGGCCACTCTGTGGATCAACCTCAGGCAAAACCCCAAAAATAACCCACCCACCCCCCCCCACACCAACTCTTCTCCACCAACTTCCCCAACTCTCCACCATTTCTCCCTAACCCCCTAAGTCAAACATTATTAGCATTTAAAAGTAGAAAAAGGTAAAATTGCTCCTTTTTTAAACTGAAGTCAACATGGTGCCAAGTTAATGGACCCAACAGTACAAAAACAAACCAACTTAGTCAACATTTGGCATAATCTCAAAGGTTGTGTTCAACACATCAAAAGGTAAACATCAGACATGTCTTTAGGTACAAGCACATAGTTCCTTCCTTCTCCCTCTCTATCAATTCATGCCCAGCTCCCCTCTCGTCCTTTAAAATAATTAACAAATAAAAAGATCGTGCCCAAAGTAACTCTAGCACAGCTGCATTATTGTCATAAAACTGCAAAACATAAGACTTCAGGCTCATATGTACTTTGCAATATTTGGTTGCAAGTTAGAGGTAGTTGGCACAGGGTCAATGGTTATGTGGGCGTGGAGGGCAGTGGTCGAGGGAGGAGGTTGGTCACGTAAATATAGTATTTGAAGATGTACCTTTTGGACATGGCAATTGTTCATACTACTCAAAAGTTGAAAATCAAGATTTTGGTTTTTCTGAATCTAAATCCTTAACGTTGTTGGTGGTCTTGGTGGACAAAGGGCACGAGGAAGGGGGGGGGGGGGGGGGGGGAGGGGATGGGGGAAGGGAAGAGCAATGCAAATTTTCTATCTTTACAGTACAGTATTCCTGGCCACACAACTTCTAGTGCAGTGAGGCCTTTTGAATTATGCAGCTAGAGGTATTTTGAATTACAAGTTTGAATAAAGATAACGTAACAACCCCCTCCCCCCCCCCCCCCCCCCCCCCACCCTCCCAGGCCACTCCCTGAGGGAGTGGGTCATTCTAGTTCAGGATAATGGATCAAAACAAAAACCCTCTTGGAGGGGTTAATCAGGCGACAGAAGACAAAAGCTTAATAAATCCTCAAAGAATAATAATCTGTGTGCAGTATTCAGGATTGTTACAAAGTAAAAACCTTTTAAAGATTTTGCTTCAAATTTTTTTTAAATCAATTAAAACACTTGATCATAGATTTTGCAGAATTAGCGAAATTGGCAGCCCACTGGGATCCTCTAATCGATAAGGGTTTTGAAGTGGTAATAAAGCATGGCAAGGTTTTTACTCACCGCAATTGGCAAAACTATTTTACAAAAAACATAGAAGGTTGGTGTCCTTCAACAAGATCGTTGTTCAGTGAACATTAAGGCCGTGACGCCATCAGAGCATAGCCCTCAAAAGATCGATTCCCTTTCAAATTGCAATACAACACAGCCCTGGAAAAAACACTTGTATACAAAGTCAAGGCTTGTGGACGAGCTGGAACAGAATGGATCAAGATGTAGCAATGGAGTCAAAACACATTAACTAGAAAAATAGAAACAAATACAGAAAATACAGGCTAACAGATGGACCAGAAAATAGAAAATGATGCAAGATTTCCAGAACATCCATCCGACCAATCCCTGCAGAAATAAGACGTCCATAGACAAAAAATTTTTAAAAAGAAAGGAGAAATGCAACATGGCGGGAGACACCGAAACATCTTCAAAAACACAGAAACATCCTTGATCGAAAGATAATAACTTGCAAATTCATTCAACATGTCTGTACAAGCAAAATCAATGTGTGGTTCAAGAGGGCAGCCGAACCTGAAGTTGGCCACAAAAAACGGTTTTATTTGATGGAAAAGGTGGTTAAAGTACTTTCACAATACCAATAAAAACCATTCTGGATTGCGAGACTGACAAACATACGTGCCAAACTCCAGCACTCTAAAGAGGAGGAATTGATGGCATCGATGCCAGGAACCAAAAGAACATGGGATACAAAATGTAAACTGATGTATGCACTCAAACAAAATGTATGCACTCTACAGAGTGCCCTTCTCGTTATCGTTTCTTTTTTTCTCCTCTCACAATATTGAGGCTCATGGAAAAAATTGAGGTGACAAACGTTTTGAGCCATCCCCACAATGAACCACCTTTCGCGGCCATTTTTCCCCGCAGAGTGGGGGTTGGCCTTTTCTAGGCACCGTGGTCCTCTTTTTGGAGTAATGTTTTACGGCCGGATGCCCTTCCTGCTGCCAACCCTGTTAGTCGCCTCTTGCGACACACAAGGAATTACCAGTGAACTGGTACTCAATTTGCCGACCTCGGAAGGATGACAGGCTGAGTCAACCCCCCTGGTGTTAATGCAGCGATCGACCAGGATTCGAACCCAGGATCCTCGGATCCCAAGCCGGCACCCTAACCCAACACCAGGCTTACCCGTCCCCACTAAGTCGGCGAAATTGGATTGGAGCTATTTTAAAAAGTAGTAAAAAGTAGTAAGTGGTAGTAGTGGTAGTAGTGATAGTAGTGGTGGTGGTAGTAGTGGTGGTAGTGGTAGTAGTAGTAGTAGTAGTGCTTTTGTTGGAAAGGTTACAGAGATTTGCGTTCAGAGCTCATGCAAGCTCAGGCAAACATATGTTCCCAGTTTAATGTCGCTCAATTCCTCATCTCTGCAAGTCCATGGTTTGAACTACAGTAGACAAGGTAGAGCATTTTGAAGAGAAAGCGCTACCAAGACAGATAAGGGGAAGGTAAAAGAACGCCAAAGAAGACCAAAAAAAGAACACCAAAGAACACCAAAAAGAATGCCAAATAACACATTTATACAAATAAGAGCAAAGTATCTTGTGGGGAGACCGTACAAGGTGCATCATTTATAGTCCAGGTTTCCTTAAACTTTTGAACAGTGTTACTATATTCTGCCACCTTGTACTCCGAAATAATGCGTGAGCGTATTAAGCCCTTCAGACATACAGAACTGTGTTCCACCACATCTTTCTCAATTTTTGCCTTCCTGGTTTTATATATTGCCATTTTTGCACAGGCTAAAATAAAGTTAACAAGGAGATCTCGTGACTTGCTTAGTTTCTTTACCGGATGGCCGATGATAAAAAGTGTTGGAGAGAAGTGAAGCCAGAAGCGCAAGAGAAGATTTTTCATCAGTAAGAACACTGGTTCAAGACGGTGGCATTGAAGGTATATGTGAAATATAGTTTCCCTTTCACCACAAAAGCAGCAATCCTCTGAGAAGTTAGTGAAATGCTGCATCATAGATCCAGAGCTCAGTGCCCCATGTAGCAACCTCCAACTTAAGTCTGCCATCATTCTTGGCGTTGAGTAAAAAACAAACAAAAAAAAAACCACCTTTAGAGGCCATTTTTCCCCGCAAGCGGGGGTTGGCCTTTTTCGGGAACTGTGGTTGTTGTTGTTTTTCGGTCCCCTTTTTGAAGCAATGTTTTACGGCCGGATGCCCTTCCTGACGCCAACCCTTTTTGCCGCCTTTAACGACAAGCAGGGAATTACCAGTGAACTGGTACTCAATTTGCCGACCTCGGAAGGATGACAGGCTGAGTCAACCCCCCTGGCGTTAATTCAGCGATTGACCGGGATTCGAACCCAGGATCCTAGGATCCTAAGCCGGCACCCTAGCCGCTAGCCCAACACCAGGGATATAAATATGTGGAAACTTAGTGTGGATTATAATTACAATATAAATATGTGGAGACAAGTGTGGATTATAATATAAATATGTGGAGACTAGTGTTGATTATATCCAAGCTATTTATATTGTCTATACAAGTCTATATTGTGCTGGTGCAGGAAACCACTTTTGCACTTGTATTAGTGTGGAAAAAACACTTTTCGCACTTGTGTTTCGCAGTCTCAACAAAAGTGGTTATATCAAGGTTTCGCACCTATATGTCTATTTATATATTATACAAGCTTTTATATCCAAGATTATATCCCAACGCTATTTCCCCTGAAGTACTGTATTCTGTCGTATATGATAACACCTTTTTCTTCTTCTTTAAAAGGGTGCTTTCGACTTGCTCACCAAATCTACTCATTTCAAAAACCTTTAGCCTCGTCCTTCGTACCTTGATACCTCGTACCTTGATCGTACGTACGTAAATCGTACCTTGATATAAATAGCGTTGGGTAGATAGAGTGAATCCCAACGTGGATGAACAGTCGAAGGAAGTGGAAGAATCTCACGCCAGGGAGTATCCAGTCGGGTTGCAAGAGCTATATAATGGAGCGAGTGGATCACTAGCAGGTATATATTTTTCCTTGATAGCCCACAGAACGACATTTCCACTGTGCCAGGGGTCTTACTCATATTGTTTGCAGGTATTGGCTGAGAGAGCTCGCAACATCGTGGTCGGATTTTAAAATCCATGGAGTTACCGATGGACATCTGTCCAGATCCATCACCCTCTTTGGGATTCTCTAGATATTCCAGACAATCGGGAGGCAAGGAGCTTTTGACCTCTTCAAGTATCCTGGAGGGGATCCTGATTGTCCTCAGGCCCATTTTCGCTGCGAGTTCCTTGGGTAAAAGCGTTCTCTTACCATCGTTCAGAACGTCTCCCACTGTGGATATGCTACCAGCTAAGAGGCTCCTTCTTACTGAAAAGGAAGCCAGAGTTGGGCCCTGTAGAAGAGGGTTGAGAATGAGCGGTTCTTCTAACAGGTCCTTGCCTGGATAAGGAACTGTTCTTTGTACGTCGACTACATTCCAAGCCTTCAGCATTTCTTGATAAAAAAGAGGCAATGTAGCACTAGACAGGCTCCGAGATATAATGATGAAAAGATTCCTTTTGTACCCAAGATTGAGCACTTTGCTGAAGAAGTATGATGCCAGTGAGCACCATTGCGGTGCAGGGTTCACATGTAGGTAACGTTGTATGGTCTTCAGCCTGGATGCGTGGTAGTGGCTTCGAAGGCAGGGAAAACTGTCCACCTTCTGAAAAAGGCAAGCTCAGAATGCCCAGGGAAACCCAGTGTTTACCATTCCAAAAGTAATCCAGTAGCTTCCTCTGCATCTTAACCAGAAACTCCTCTGGAGTGCTTATGCAAGAGAGCCTAAATACTAACTTCGGAATTATAAACTGTTTAATAAGGAGTGTTTTTCCCCTCAGAGACAGGACTTTTAGTAGTCCACTCCAGTCTCTCAACTTTGCTTCGATCTTGTCCCCTAAAGTGTTCCAGTTAATGAGTGGTGAGGACCCATGGGAAGTGGATAAGTGCACCCCCAAATATTTGAGCTCATTGCGACTCCAGGTCAATTTCTGAAAAAGTGTTGGTAACTCCTTTACCTGCATTTGTCCAATTAGAAGCCCCGAGCTTTTCCTCCAATTGATTGTAGCAGACGATGCTGCTGAATAGACCTGCTGACAATCATAAACTATTTGCATATCCCTTGCATTACTGGCAAACACGAGAACATCATCTGCATATGCAGAACGTTTGGGGTTGACCCTGTTGTGTGGCACCACAATGCCAGTTAGCCTTCTTCTCATCAAACAAAGGAAGGGTTCGATACATAGGGAATATAATTGGCCGGACAGGGGACATCCTTGTCTTATTCCTCTCTCAAATGGAAAGGGCGCGAGCAAGAAACCGTTGACTTTGACTAGGCATTCTGCCGACATGTACAACGTCTGAATCATGCCTACAAATCTCCTCCCCAACCCAAATGTTAGCAAGGTTTCAAACAGATACTCATGGTTTATCTGGTCAAAGGCTTTCTCCTGATCCAAGGAAAGAAATCCGACTCGAGTCCGAGTCATGTCCGCATACTGTATCAGGTCTCTGACAAGGGATATGTTGTCATGTATTGTCCTGCCTGGAATGGCATAAGATTGGTCCGGGTTGACTAATTTTGTCAGGACTGGTCCGAGACGGAGTGACAACATTTTAGCCATGACCTTATAATCCACACACAGCAGAGACACAGGGCGGTAATTCTTCAAGTCTCTCAAGTCACCCTCCTTGGGAATCAAGACCAGCATCGCTCAACGCCAAGAAAGGGGCATTATACCTGTATCACATGCTTCCTGAGCTACGCTTAGGTAATCAGGTCCAACCAAGTCCCATACTTTTGTATAGAATTCACATGATACGCCATCCATGCCAGGGGATTTATCTCTTGATAGGCTGTGCAGGGCAGTTTTCAATTCTCCCAGAGATAATGGAGTCTCCAGCTGCTCCCGGTCTTCTACAGAGGCTTCAGGAAGACTACTCCACAAAGTGCCACCTGCACCTGCATCTGTGCTCTTACCCGAATACAGCTGAGCATAAAAGGCTCTAATTCGGTTTTGAACACCCTCAGAGCCATTGAGCAAGAGACCATCTTCTGCGAGAACACTCGCTATAGTCCTGAATTGACCTTTGCGTTTTTCCACCCCTTTGAGATAATTCAGGACATATTCATCCTCAGAAATAAACTGCAAACGAGAGCGCACATACGCCCCTCGTGCCTTCACACGACTACATGCTTTAAGGGTGCTCTTTTTTTCTTGGTATGCCTGCAGTTTAGTAGGGGTAAGTGTGGCCAGGTGCTTCTCAAGGTGCAGCAGTTCCTCTTCCAGTCTTTTGATCCCTAACCCAAGTGTTTTGCTCGATCCATACGAGTATTCCTGACACAGTAATTTCAATCGTACCTTGCCTACATCCCACGAGAATCCAAGTGAGCAAAAATCTCCTTTTTTATTCCTCCAGGCTTGCCAAAAATTCAAAAAGATTGACAAAAAGGCTTCATCCTGACAAAGCATTGTTCAGGTGCCACAAGCCAGGGCCTCGCCTTGTTTCCGCCAGGGAAAACTTAATCCAGGCCAAGTTGTGATCTGTGAAATGGGCAACTTTTATGCCGGAGTCACTGACAATCTTACACCAACGGTGAGACACGTAAATTCTATCGAGCCGGGATTGTGATATATGACCACCTCTGATACTCGTATACGTGAATGTTCTGTCTGTGGGGTGTTGTATGTGCCAAGTATCCCTCAAGTTTAACAGTGTTATGGTTTGTTGTAATATTCTTAGAGGGATTATGCGGCTCCTGACCTATTCGATCAAGGGAGGGGTTTAGAGTGCAATTAAAGTCTCCTCCAAGAATTACACACTCTTCACCAGGCAAGGTGAGCATGAATCTCTGCAACCGGTTGAAGAAAATCCCCCTTGCAACTCCTACACAAGGTGCATAAATGTTGACGAAATTGACAACAAATTCTTCAAACTTTGCTTTTATATGTAGCAACCGCCCCACACTGGCTTCCTTTACGACAAGTATTTCAGGTTTCCTCTTTGGTGAAAAGAGGGTAGCCACTCCACAAGATGTGTCCGTTAGGTGACTGAAAAAGGCCAAGCCTTCCCATTGGTTTTCCCATCGGGATGCAGCCTCTGGGGTCGTGTGGGTTTCCTGCAAAAAGGTTACTTCAGGTTTTTCCTTCACACAGAATGACAATACCTGGTGCACACGGAATGCATCCTTACAGCCATTGACATTCAATGATCCTATTCGTAAGTTTGATGTCATTATTGTATTGAGAGTTTTGTTTCTGTGAAATGCATCCTCCTAAACGAATTTATATTCAGGCCCGTAACTCAACAACTTTGCTAGAAACTTCCTGACTCGGGCTTGTTCGTCCGAGCCTAAAGTCCTTGTTTTATGTCCCTCTCTCCTTAGTGCTTACAAGGAATGCACTAGCAAGTCATAATCTTTCCACCGTTTCAGCGCATTTTCCACTTTCTTCCTGCTATGCAAGCTTTGTTCCAGGAACTCGAGCATCTCCTGGCTGGGAATGCAGGAATGGCGTCCTGCAGGTAGGTCTGTCTCTAAACCAGTCAGTGACCCTTGATAGTCTTCCCCATCACCAATACTTTCCTCATCATCGCTGTCTGGAGGTTCAAGATCCTTCTCCTTTGGTGTACTTGTACAATGTGTCAAGTCTTCTGCCATGTCGTCTCTCAAGGCTGACTTGGCATAATCTTCTGGCGCAGAGGAACGCTCCTTTGGCTCTGATGCGGCGGACGTTGCTTCACCTGTGGGAATGGATGCCTCCTCCTCAGTTGGTATAGGAGATCCAACCTTTTGGGGTGGTAAAATAGAGATGTGCTTAACTATTCCCCTTTCTGCGCCAACAGTGAGTGAAGTGACATCACCCGAGATGTCGGTCAGTGCCAGCAACTTTATTGATGCTTGTGTGTCTGGTTCCCTCTCTCTATCTGTCCCACCGATGAATGCTACTTCAGAATCCTTTGAAACTTCAGTGTTAATCCTTCGGTTCAGAACTGCTCTTGTAGATGTTTCAATCCCTGGTTTATTTTGAAGCTTTGTTGCAGTTGTTATTATTGGATGCATTTTCTCAGGAGCCAACATCACAGTATCGTTTGGCCCTGTCAAGTCAGATACCTCTAGGTTGTGTCTTTACCGTGCTGGGTTTACTACCTGACGGTCTCCCTTCCTGTTCATTCTTCAAACTGTCTTTGGGTGGATCTGAGAGAGAAGACTCTCCATATCCTGTCGTTTGATGAATAGTTTCCTCTTCTTCTTCTTCTTCCATTTCTTCAGATTGGGTTACCACTCTTTTCTCCTTCAGAATACTAGGCTTTACAAATCCCTTTGACACATTACTTCCCGCGTCATCCTCAATTGTACCAGGGTGTTCCGTGGTCCCCTCCTCTGCGGGTTCTGATTTCCTCTTCTGTGCTCTCTTTGCCTTCCCTGCTCCCACTGCCTGCCATTGATTTATGGCAGCGGAAGAGTTGGGATGAGAAGCTGGTATAGAACTTTCTTGAGGGTCCACTGCCCTCGAGCACAAGAGCAGCCGCCTCTCTTAGGTTACCTTCAGTGACGCTGGGATTCTCTCGAGGCTGATCTGGACGTTGAGGAGCTGCAACCTCTTTAATGATAGTGGGGCAGTCTGCTCTCCTGTGATCCTTCGCTTTGCATACAAAACAACGGGGTTCGTTTGTCATATAAAACACCCTGTAATTCTTTCCGTCAAAAGGAATAACAAACGACCCCTCACATTCAGCATCCTTTCCCAATTCAATGGAGACTTGTCTTTTAAAAGACCAGACATGTTGGAGGGAGGGCTCATGACAGCCCAAAGACACAGGCTTGATGGGTGATCTCAACACTCCCAGTCGTTCCAGGAAAGGCACCACAACATTGCCAGGCACGTAAGGAGGTATATTAGATATAATTATCCTTGTACCAAGACTTGAGAGCGGCTCGACTTGTACAAAGAGTCCTCCCACACTAATCCCTTTCTCAATGGCTTTGTTTGCTGCAGCCTCTGAGTTAAGAAAGAACACAGCTTGTCCATACATTTTCGAGGCTGCAACTATCGTTGCTGGATCAACCACACTAGCGAGTGCATTCACATAGGCCTCTGTTTGGGTGATTTGTCCCAACTCGCATTTCACCCCGTGCTTCCTTGTTAACGCCTTAAACGGGTGGGCAGGGCGGTTCCCACCTGCACCAGAGGTAGTAGCGGCCATCCTTGCCCATGTACCATCCAGAGGCATGATTACTATTAACGGTATATAAGTATATTTCCCGTCAAATGAAAATGAAAAATATATATATATCAATGAGCTCGTTCGCGAGCTTTTTCTTATTTTAGCATGACCGTACCGGTATGCTAATGATCAACTCAAAAGGATAATCAAACGCGCGTTGAGCAAATAACTTATCGGCTTAATCGCCAAAACTATGCAAATTTAGCACAGAAAGTCAAGGGTGATTAAGCAAAAACAAGGAAGTCAAACAGTTTGTGATACGCCACAAATCGGGCGCGGCAAATCTAGTCCCACACGGGTGCTATACGACCTAGGCCCGAACACAAAAGGACTAATAACTCAAACAGGACGTCAAAGTAAAATAACAAAATGAACCAACTCGGTTCAAATAACCCAAATAAACCAAAAATACAAACGAAAACGGAAGAGGATGAGAAGGAAATGTCGAAAATAGCACGGCTCGAGGAGCAGCAAAATGGCGTGGCATGGCGTAGTCGTAGTAGTCCGAATTTTTGCTCCAATTTTTAACTAGATATTTCAACCAAATACAGATTCTGGTATTTGGTGCTGTTTTTTCATTTAATTTTGTTGTTGTTGTCCTTTTCCCTTTATAAGGGGTTAAGTACCCTACCTAATTTAAACCCTACCTAATTGACTTGATCTAGCAATTTGCTTCTATGCACTAACCCCTATCTTACAACGAACTTTATGTAACTTCACATCTAAAATCGTTACATAATTAACTTGCACGGCTCACGAATTGGCAACGGTTGTGCAGCATTCTTGGCCCAGTCTCCCATAACGACCACACACCTCCTCCTTAGTTTAAGTGTTGATGGAGGAATTACTGATTTCCATCTGTGTGAGGGAGAAGGGAGAATGTGGGAAAGGGTGGGAATATTTTCTGGTTTTCAAATTCAATTTTTCTTCCTTAAATTTTCACCTCGACATAAATGTAATAAAATTTATGCTTCCTTCGGGAAGTCCTTGTTTATGGTGGTTGATGAAAGGGGTAGACAATGACAACTTAGAAATCAGTTATCGTCTACCTCTCCCTATCTCGGATTAGATGCCAAGGGAAAGCATTACCTGCATCAGGAGGAAAATCACACCAAGGAATTCTGCACACCTGAAACATTTGATGCTGATATTACAAAGAATACTGTCGCCAAAGCCCAATGGTCATAAACGGTATATTCCAGCAATGCCCCAATATTCGCGTTATCAAACGGCTCGGTCATGGACGATGTCCTACGTCAGTTTGAATGTGTATTAGAGGATGAAAGGTGGCTTTCAACAGCAAAGCTGTATCTATCAAGGGGTGTGTGTGTGTGTGTGTGTGTGTGTGTGTGTGTGTGTCATGTGTGTGTCATGTGTTATCAGAAACATGACATGTTGGGACCAAATAATAAACTCCTTTCATTGCAAATACCTCTGATCAACATGTTCAATAAATGATACTCTGACGAATATAGAACACTGGCTGATGCACGTGAACAGTTGATGCCGAAATGGAGCCAGAAGCATTGTGAAAATTTACAAAGGCATCCAATAACCCATTCCTCCCTCCCCAAAATGCTGGTTGCCAAGACAACAATATGTCAATCTCGACGCTCACTTGCCACAAAACCAAGCTGGCCATTTGACTTCATTCCGCAGGTTTTCATCAAACATGCAGATATTTAAAATAAATGTGTCATTCGAAAGCTTTTGTCTCACTTGATCATCTGGCAGCCGTGGTCATAACTACGTTTTGACAATACGATTACAAACGGCTACTATACGACAAACTATTACTACCCCAATTATTCCTGCCTCCTTGTGAGGTCGGTCAAATCCTTTCACAAACTGGATGGCCAATTCTGAGGTTCACCTGAAAATGCACGAATTAGACATTTGTTCAGGGTGCCGGTGATAACTCGCCGACTCATTGTGAAAGACATCATGGCATCTTCAACATCCACCAACCAATTCAACATCCACCAATAATATCAGGTGGTACACCCAGCTTAACATCCATCAAAGGGACGGTGCACTTTGGGATGCACCATCTTGACAGTTTCTACTTGTTTCGGGATTCAAATGCAAGTGTGCCACCTCCAGACCATCCTGCCGGACATGAATATCCTTGATAAATTTAAATGACAATAATTACACGATACATTAAAACACCAAAACCACAAAGCAGCTGTATTCAATATCAATACGCAGAAGTTGATACAGTTGAAAACGCACGGAAATGCGACGACGACGATGACAAAACTGCATTAACTCACCAACAAGACCACAATCGTTTTGGGTGATCACCTAGTCTATAATGTGTGTCTCATAAAGTTAAATAGTTCCATCAGGTCATGGCCGAATTCTGGTGACATTCATGATCAGATTTCTCCAAACATCCCGATCCTGCACTGCTTCCTGAAGCTCCAGCAGAGACAGCTTGGTTGCAGCTTTTACCTTCGGGAACTCCAAGGCCCGAGCTCGAGTCCCCGAGCACATACAAGCTCTGCCTCTTCCTCTTCTTTCCTCAACAATACTCAGCATGTTTGATTTCTCCAGACTTTTCTGCACACATAATGTGTCCAAAGTATTAGTTTCTGTTTTAGCATCAGTACTTCTAATGTACATGCTGGTCTAATTTCCTCAAGTTCTGATTTATTTGTTCTTCTTGCAATCCATGGAATTTTAAACCTTTATCTCCAACACCACATTTCAAATCTGTTTATCTTCTTTCTTTCTTTTTCACGGTCTATGACTCACTTTCATAGATTGTAACTGGAAGTACTAGACTAGAGCATTCACCGGTCTCCTCTTGGTTTGTTTTGTCAATCCTGACATAGCTGTTCTCCCCAACGCTCTACAATCTATTCGTTTCTCCTTCACATTATCGACTCACTTCAATCTTAGAATCCAGGAAGGTGAGACTTTCCACTATTTCCACATGATAGTCTCCCAACCTGAACACATCGATTTTGCTAGTTCACAAGATTTATTTTTTTTTTAAATAAAAACCAGCTTTTTGACTTTCCTTCTTCACTGTCTGCAGCAGTTTAATCAAGTCTCACAGAAGGATCTTAAAATTTTGTTCACAAAAATGAAGCAAACAAACAAATAACCTCAAACAAGAATACAAGCACACAAAGCTGAAGGTTCACGTGGGGCGCTCAATACCCTTGCACTGGTCCTGGAGTTAGTCCAAGTGGTCTAAAAGCCCGTACCTCGAATGACCACGTGCCATGTAGTTATTTATGAACAAAAGGTTTATTACCACAGATAGAGCAGGAGGGAGGAAACTTGGTAACTGAGTACACCTCTGATGTTCTTGAGGACAACAGTGATGGGCAAAAAAAACAAACAAAAAAAAAACTGAAGAGTGGTTTGTATCATGGGATAACAGCCCGCGTCTGACTGCAGGGAAAAGGCAGGGGGTGGGGGCTGTTGGGGAAAAAGCCTTTAGCTCAGGAAGGATTGACCCCTCGACATATAGTGAGCGTATTGTTACGTTTGTGGAGGGTAGGTGATGACATACCATAGTGGAGATAGAACGGTGTAAATTAGCATGGACCGTGGACGCGTATAGAAAGCCCATTTTGATGTACATAGACAGGGAAACTGAGCTTAAGGTTGTTTATGTGTTCTTCACACGGGGGATGAAGACATGCTAATTAGGTAGGGTTTAAGGATAATTCCCAGGCTAACCCCCGCTCTTGCAGGGAAAATGGCCTTAATATGCCTGTTGTTGTGTTGTGTCCCCGAGCTTTGTGATTGGTCGTATGACGTCAGCGATCGAGGGACTTCGAGAACGGAGGAAGAAGAATCTCTCTCCGCTGGTTCTGGCTTGAACAAGAAGCGGCACCATATTTCTCTGTTCGTGTTGGTGGGATTTTGCTCGTGTGAGTTTTGGTGCGTGCTTTTGAAGAGTGAGGAGCTCTTGGCTGCGTGGGCAGCATTGCAGAGGAAGAAGAATCGCTCCGACTGAGTCTCTCTGTCTGTCTCTCTCTCTCGTGGCTCATGTGGAGGTTTTGAGTAGAGCTTTCGGAGCTCGTGCGAACTTTTGCAAAGTCGGAGGGGGAGGTTTTGTTGGCTGTGGTGCTTTTCGCAGGAGTTGGAAGCCGCGTCTCACTTGGCGGCGGGAACAAAGAAGGCCCTTTGACTGCTTGCCTACGCATGGGTGCTTAACGTGGGGTTGTCGGGGCGCTTCCCGCACGAGCAGCGTTGGGCCACTTCGTACTGCAGACGTCTTTCAACGACCTCGGGGAGCAAAATTAGTATCGGCTGATATTTAAAAAAAAATCATCATTTTAGTTTCATTATCTTTCCCCCTGTCTGTTTTTGTGTCTGTGTAGAGATGGTCGATCACAGTGTAGAGGGCTTGAACGGCCTCGGAGTTAAAGCATCGTTACGGCTATCCGTCACCCTGCGGTATTAACTACAGGGCCAACTTGACAGTATTATAATATAGACTAGCGGTAACCTGTGAAAATCATGGGCATAAAGTGTTTATGTTCATACAAATTAACTTGACCTTCCTCTTCCTTTCCGCTTCCTTTCAAAATAATTGTGTCAGTTGGCACCAAAATTCATTCTGGCGGATTGCCTGAATATCGCTTTGTATTCAACTGCAGTATTGTCTCTTATAGTGTGGTTACTGGTAAGTATCCCCTTTACATTTCTGATCACATTTATATTTGTATTAAAAGGCATAGCATGCCTCTCGAGTCGCTGCGCGTCCGGCACACATTGGGACGTCTTCTTATTCTCCTCGGTATCAAGTGCAGCATCTCACTGTGCGTAAAACAAAATGGCGTGGGTTATTCAAAACTTTTCACCGATTTTCAGCTTTTATTCCACACTTAGACATTTGGAGACACATGTATGTTTATATGGAAGGGTTAGTCATAACTACATAGTATCACACATAACTTAGGGCGACAGGAGCAATAGCTGGAGAGAAGTTCCGATTACAAACTTCAGAAATAAGTGTTTTAATGATATAGATATTGTTACGTTTGTGGGGGTAGATGATGAAATACCATAGTACAGGTAGGATCGTATAGGTATAGCATGGATCGTGAACGGGTAGGAGACATTTCAATGTATTAAGTAGGGAAACTGGAGCTTAAGATTGATTATGTGGCTTCACACGACGGGTGGAGCTATGTTAACTAGGTAGGGATTAAAGTTAGTTCTCCCCAGTATGTGATTGCCCCCCTGTGGCTTTCCCTACGTTTTTACATTTACAAGGCTGACCATGCAAAACGTCCATTAAATCACCACCACCACCGACTGCTGGACATTGCTGATCAGCGAGTAGGCCATGCCTTATTGCCTTAATGACGCTCACGCCAAGCAAAGCCAGCAGGCCACGTCCCGAAGTTCGTCATTGGTCGTGGAGATGGGGTAATCCAAGAGCGCTCGGGGATTGGTCAGTGTGACGTCATGCAGAAGGTGCTCGTAAAAACGACCGTTGGACAAAATTACTCGTGTTTTTGGCTGGAAGAGGAAGGTCACGCTCTCTCAGTATCTCTTTGCTGGTTCTGGCTTGAAGAAGAAGCTCGTCATCGTTGGTGTGCTGGTCGTTGTGGTGCACTTTTGAAGAGAGTGAGGAGCTCTTGGCTGTGTGGGCAGCATTGTGAAAGAGGTCTTGGCTGTGGTGCTCTTCGGAGGCAAAGGAGACTGTCCTATCTTCTTGCCTTACGCCGATGGCTGCGACTGACGCGGCGCCGCCACCATCCTGTGCGTTTCCCGCCTGTGGGGCTTTGAGTTCGGCGACCACAAAGCTCCTCAAAATCCTCATTGTGGAGCAAAGCTGAGTGGCGGCCGACTAAAAGAAACCATCGTTTTATTATCTTTGCCCTTGTCTGTTTTTGTGGTGGAGTGGAGACGTCTCAAATTAGGATTTAGTTTTACCTCAACCTTTATTTTGCACTAGCAGAAGTACCCGGCATTGCCGGGCGGGGGAGGGGAGAAGAGGGGGAGGGGGAGATGTGGAGAAGAGGGGGAGGGGGAGGGGGAGAGGGGAAAAGAGGGGGGATGGGGAGGGTGAGGGACGGGAGGGGGAGGGGGGTGGGAGGGGGAGGGGGTGGGAGGGGGAGGGGGTGGGAGGGATGGGAGGGGGAGAGGTGGGGAGGGGTGAGGGGGGGAGGGGGAGGGATGGGAGGGTGAGAGGGCTGAGAGGGGTGGGAGGAGGAGGGGGGAGGGGTGGGGGGGAGGGGGAGGGGAGTAGAGGGGGGGAGGGGAGGAGAGGGGGGAGGGGAGGAGAGGGGGGGGGAGGGGAGGAGGGGAGGAGAGAAGAGGGGGGGGAAGTACCCGGCATTCAGTGTATAAACGTGAGGGAGAAGAGGGGGAGGGGGAGGGGCAGGGGCAGGGGGAGGGGGAGGGGAGGAGAGGGGGAGGGATGGGAGAGGAGAGGGGTGGGAGGGGGGAGGGGGAGGGGTGGGAGGGGGGAGGGGGAGGGGTGGGGGAGGGGAAGGGGAAGGGGTATGGGGGAGGGGAAGGGGTAGGGGGAGGGGGAAAAGGGAGGGGGAGGGGGAAAAGGGAGGGGGAGGGGGAAAAGGGAGGGGGAGGGGGAAAAGGGAGGGGGAGGGGGAAAGGAGGGGGAGGGGGGGAGCGGGAGGGGAGAAGGGTAGGGTGGAGGGGGAAGGGAGAGGGAGGGGAGGACTGAGGGGGGAGGGGGAAGGGGGGGGAAGGGGGAGGGGGAAGGGGGGGGGAAGGGGGAGGGAAGGGGAGGGCCAGTCAACAATGACGTTGCAGTTCTCATGGTTGGAGAGCAGCACAACAATCGCGACATCGTCCTGAATCTTCGCAACAGCACGAAGCGGATTTGGAGACTCACCGATCCTGTGACGCCCTCCAGTACCGGCGTTGCGGGTGGGGGAAGGGAGACCCGTTTATTCCCAACCCGTACATTCGCCCTCTCGACTCAAGCTCACTCGGACAAAAGCCTCGCACAAATTACACCGTGAAGGCCCAATGGCCATGTCTATGCCACAAATCAAGTACGTGAGCGAGTCGGGCGCACTGCATTGAAAATATATAGAACGCTCATACTCCGTGAAAAGTGAAGCCAACTGGCGGCGGAGATGGAACATCACGTGATCGCTCTGAGCGAATCAGCGCGCTGTTCTGCCACCGGTCAGAATCCGTGTATAATATTCCTCGCTGAAAAAAAATCTATGTGAAACATGCTACTATCTATGCTAAATCATGCTAAAATCTATGCTACTTGCTGTGAGTTTATGGCGGCAAGGAACATCACGTGATCGCGTCACGAACATCATTCGTGATCATGTCATCACGTGATCGTCATCAATGAGCGCGAATGAGCGAATCGGCGCGCTGGAAATTTTCCTTCCTTACTCATGGCGGAAATAAATATACTGCCGTAAATATGGTACATTATTAAAAAATAAATGTACTACAATATTTTTGAAAAATTTCATTGGTTGCTAGGAGACGGCAGCATGTAAAAACCGTTTGAATATTTGAAATACAGTTCGATCCAGAGGTAAGTGGTATGGTCTTGCTGGTTGGTGGACACGATATGTGTAAGGGAAATTATTTTGGTGTCCTGTATCTGGTCGTGCTAGTTGGTGAACACGGTAAATTTAAGGGAAATGATTTTCTGTCATTCTTCTGAGTGGTTGCTTCTCCTTCCCCGTATTTTTGTTCATTTTATTGTTTTTTTCCACTCTCTTGAGTTGTGGGCCTTCCTTGAGTGGTATTACATTTATCATCATCATTGGAATGTCTGTTGTAAAGATATGGACATCAAGTCCGTATCTTGACGCAGAGAGCATCAAGCACCATCTTTTTATACCAGGCAACGGCAACGCACTAACGCAGACCTCGCTCGGCCCCGCCCACAGCGACCTCGCTCGGCCCCGCCCACAGCGACCTCTCTCGGCCCCACCCATAGCTGCCTCGCTCAGTCCCGCCCACAGCGACCTCGCCCGGCCCCGCCCACAGCGACCTCGCTCGGTCCCGCCCACAGCGACCTTGCTCGGTCCCTCCCACAGCGGCATCACTCCGCCCTACACGGCACTATCTATATATTATTCGTACAATGCCGGGTACTTATGCTCGCTGAAAAAAAATCTATGTGAAACATGCTACTATCTATGCTAAATCATGCTAAATGCTAATCATGCAGAAGTACCCGGCAAAAACGCAATCGCTTTTCGCTCTGAAATACGTGTGAACGCGTAACTGAGTTAATGGCGGCAACGAACATCACGTGATCGCTCTGAGCGAATCAGCGCGCTGCTCTGCTACCGGTCAGATTCCGGTCATAATATTCCGCGCTGAGGTAAAAAAATATTATGAAATAAATTTTTAGTTCGGCCATGTTCTTCCCAGGCTCAATGGCCATGTCTGTGCCAAATATCAAGTACGTGAGCCTCTCCGTTTAGGAGTCTACCGGTAACATCTCACACACACACACACACACACACACACACACACACACACACACACACACACACACACACACACACACACACACACACACACAGTTTTATATATATATAGATTACATTTACTTTCATTAAATTAATTATTGTTGCATTTCATTTGTCGTGTGTGTTTATTCATTGTGGGTTCCGGAAATCAACCAGTGTGCTTCGTCCAGGTAAGCACCGCCAATTATTCGCCCGTTTGCCTCGGAAATCAAGGACTGTCCGGCTATCCGTCCAAGGCTGGTGTTCATCGGCTACAGACATGACAATATAAATGCGGTATGTAGAGGTGACAGTGATGGTAAAGTGTATATAAATAAATAATTAAAGGTTGTGTGGTGGTAATGGTGATGGTAAAGTGTACCTGAATCTAAATAAATAATCCAAGGTGGTATGTCGGTTTTAGAATAGTAAAATTATATAAATAAATGATTCACGGTTCAAGCATGTCAGTCGGGAAGATAGTAAAATTGATTTTTTTTTGATGTGCCATTCTCTTTCGAGCATTGGTGCTGCTGTAAAAGTTTATTGGCAAGAGTTGTATTGGGTGCTTTGCCATTGCCTTCCCAATGTTGATTTTCTGTGCTGTATCCTTTTTAAAATCTGAGTTTTTTTTTTTTTTTTTTTTTTTTTTTTTTTTTTTTTTTTTTTTTTTTTTTTTTTTTTTTTTTTTTTTTTTTTTTTTTTTTTTTTTTGTTTGTTTGTATACAATATCGAGGCTCGTGAAAGAGCGAACATTAATCACACAGAAAGACAAACCGACACATAAAACATATAACATAGGGAGCGGTAGACAAGATGGGGAGAGAGGGGGAAGGACACAAACACAACATTTGAGAGCAGGGACCGAGAGACATGGAGACATCGAGAGATCTGAGAGAGGGCGAGGGTTTTGGGGGGGGGGCGTGGGAAGGGGGCAGTGGGAGAGGTATAAAACATATGGACACTGCCAGGACTTCCAGGAAAGAAGTTGGAATTTCAAACAAGGTGGATCTGGGGTGAATTAGCGGGGGTAGAAAAGATCAAGGTTTTGGATGGGGGAAGATAAGAGATGGTGGTGAACAGCTGTTTTAAAGACCTGGAGGGAGGAGTGGGATTGAAGGGAGTGAGGGAGTTTGTTCCAGAGGCGGGAGAAAAGAGGAATGAAAGAGTGAAGGTGAGCGGAGAGCCGAGATTTCGGCAGTTTAACCATCAGAGGGTTGCTGGCAGATCTTGTGCGACCTGTAGGAATATTTGGGGGACAGAGCACAGAGAGAGCTGGGGGTGCAAGGCCGGAGAGGAGTCGGTAGAAGACAGAAAGACCACCTACCTGCCTGCGGTGAGTGAGTGAAAGGCCCTCAGAGATAGCTTCATCGCGGGAGATTCCAATAATTCTGAAAGCTTTGGTTTCAACAGCGTGAAGCCGAGCTAGGTGTGAGGCAGGAGCACCGGCCCATAGGGGAGAACAGTATTCCATTGAGCTGCGGATGAAAGCCTTGTATGTGGTGAGGAGCTCAGGTGTGCCGAGGAAGGACTTCGCACGACGGAGGATGCCAAACGGTTCCACTATTCGCAATTCAGTGCTAAGCAAAGAAGCAGCAAGTACCATTTTCAGTCTTTGGTATGACTCATTCATCTATCTATAATTCCATTAATCTCTGTGTGTATGTGTGTATGTGTGTATGTGTGTTTGTATGTTTGTCTGTGACCGCTGTTTCTCGACAACCACGGGTCCGATATACTTTAAACTTGCCAGGTATATTGCTGGGGACCCGAGGATGTGCCTTTTCAAGGTTTGAAATTAATCGGACAAGTACTTACCGAGCTATGGCGATTTAGCCGTTCGCCGTTCGCTTTGGCGTTGCGAATGGACCAAACCATTGCATGTAAATAGAGGGGGGGGGGGGGTTCTGTGGTCGTTGCGAATGGACCAAACCATTCATGTAAATAGAGGGGGGGGGGGTTCTGTGGTCGTTACTGCCACGTGGTTTCAAAGTTTTTTTTTGTTGTTGTTGTTTGCACGCATGTTTTTTTGCACCCACGTACGGGCACGCCCTAGGATGTTTACACACACACACCCCTACACAAATTTTTTTTTTTTTTTCTTTTGGCAAGGAACGGGCAGTCGGGCACCCACGTACGGGCACGTCCTAGCTTATATATAGTACGGGCATGCCCTAGTTCATTCAATGATCGTTTTAAGGCCATTTTCCCCGCTAGAGCGGGGAATGACATACGGAGTTGACTTTGGTATGACTAACGGAGTTTAAACCACAGACCTCCCAGATACAGGGTGGATGCTCTAACCATTATGCCACCAAGTCTGGTTGGTGAAGTGTAAACAAATAATTCAAAGTGGTGTGCTGGTAAGTGGAAATGGTAAAGTGTATAAAACAACAAACAAATAGCATTTCAAGGCCATTTTCCCTGCTAGAGTGGGGGTTAGCCTTGCGGGCCCCATGACAATCTTCTCCATTTTGCCCTATTTTCTGCATCTCTCCTTGTTAACCTCCTTGCCCGCATTTCTTCTTCCACCATCTTTAGCCAAGTCTTTCTGGGTCTTCCCCGTCCTCTACTTCCTTCTACATTCATTTCCATCACTCTTCTCACCCAGTCACTTTCATCCTTCCTCAACACATGACCAAACCATCTCAACCTGTTCCTCTTCACAGCATCAATCACAGGCTCTATTCCCATCATCTTTCGCAATTCATCATTTGTCTTCCTCTCTCTCAACGATACTCTGCACATCTACCGAACCATTTGCATTTCCAGCCTTCGTTGCTGCTCTATGTTCATTACCCATGTCTCGCTTCCATAAATCATAACACTTCACACATGCAGCATACACCTTTCCCATCAGCTTCAACGACATTCCCCTCCCCCCGTTCAGCAAGCCACTCAGTTCCCGAAACTTCTTCATGCACATATCACTCTCGCAACCGTCGCAGAGTCTGATCCACCTTCTCCATTCAGCATGGAGTATATAAATAGTGTATATAAATAAATAATGGTTCCAAGAGTATATACAGTTCTGTACTATTCTCTCTCCAGATTTTATTTTTAATTCCACGAATTCCAAATTGGCTCCGATCCCAAATTCATCTGACGCATTTCATTTCATGCCTAGATGTTATTGAACACGTGCTAAATACAAAAGAAATGTGTCCGGTGATTTTCGAGTAAAGGCACGGGCAGACAGACAGATAGATAGACAGATAGACAGACAGATAGATAGACAGATAGACAGACAGACAGACAGGACCCAAAATACAAGCTGCCATCTGAGCTGGCGCCAGATTGGGGGCTATTAATTACCTTCTTGAGAACACTGTCGAGCGTTTCTGGGCGACTGATATCAAAGCAGATTAACACAGCATCCGAGTCAGGGTAAGAGAGAGGCCTCACATAGTCATAGTATGAAGAACCTGGAGGGAAAGGGAGACAGGGATTTACTAGATATGGTCCTTGTGACCTTGCAACATATTAACTCACATTAATCTATGCAGTAGATTTAATCAAACTACTTTGACAGATTTAACAAACAACAGATAAAATACTTGTAGAATTTGTGTTCGGTTGGTACTGAGGTTGGTTTTTGGACGAGAGTTGAGGCACTGCACCATGCAGCTCGACTCAAGTAAAATTCCAAGCCGAACAATAGTGTGCATAGCAAGGTGTCAAGCCCCTTCAAAGTCAGACACCTGCAGTACGATAGGCCCATCACGACCCTGTGAAAGTACCGACCAGGTACGGCCTAAACAAACCGTTTGGCAAGTCGAGTTAAAGTCCGAGGAAGGTAAACGTGCGTCATAAAGGAAAATTAATTAAACATCATAATGCAGATCTCGAATCAATCAAATGCTTTAAATTATGCAACGTCTACAAGCCTCCGTACCACTTGTGGTACCCTAACTGGAAATCCAAAGACGAACCAAAGCGAGCACTGAGTCTGTCAAAAACACAATGCCTAGTCTGTCGGAATGGAGGTCGAGCACAACCGAGACATAGCATGCACATCTTTTGTCCGAGTCAAGGTTGGTTCAAAGCAATGCAGGCGCTCAAGCAGGCTTCGTAGGTTGTTCAGCAATCACTCAATTCTCCATTGTTGGAGACAATTTTCCAATTACATTCCCTCCTTCCTGCACACCAACATTCGAGATCCTTTTAATGCGAGGCCAGAGGTTGAATAATTATCCCGCATGAAGGTTCCTTTTGTTAAAATTTTGCACACCTTTTTGTCTCCATGTCAAGCAAGTCCTCGTTTTTAACAAATATATGGGAAACCACGAACTCTACGGGGTGGTCCGTAAGCTTTGCGATTGTACAGGTTGATGATTGAGGGGACGCGAGCGAGTACGCTGTGGAACATCGTGTGGTTGTGAGCACATTGGTTCACGAGAGGTCGCACAAAATGAAACGACGACGGTTCCATTTCCGTAGCCTCTCATGAGCTCGTTTTTTTTTTTTTTTAATAAACACTCTATACATTTATCGGATGCAGCCTGTGGCTACGGGTTGCATCATTGCTGGGAGAGCAGCGACTGTGCCTTCTGTTCCCAGTAAGCTGGTACTTATTTTGCTGACCCCGGAAGGATGACAGGCCGAGTCAACCCACCTGGTGTTTCACGGCACGACAGGGGCTCAACCTCAAGATGCTAAGCTCTTGAGCCAACCACCTTAACTGTTAAGCTGTCTCATGGCAACGATTACATTGGGTAGTTGGTCATTACCTTCCCAGTCATCAGGGCAGGAATTTGGAATTTCTTCCAGGATGCCGAAGGTAGCTCGCCTACTCTTTGCAAAAGACACCATGGGAAACTTAACGTCCACCAGCCAATGGCAGCACAAATGATGTACAGCGCAGGGTCCATCCAAAGGTCGGAACACTTTGTGATGCGGTACCCTACCCGTGAAGTGCTAATTTGACAGTTGATAGTCGGTTCGGGAATCAAACCCGACTAGACAGGTCAAAGGTAAATGCACTCACTACCTCTGCACCATCTTGTCAGACACACGTATACATAAATACACCAATGGAATAAGTTTTAAAAAGGGGAAAAGTGAAATTCTAAAAATAAAGTCCTCCCAAACCCCTGCACCCACTTCCCAATATGCAAGACGTATAAACAGAATTTCGATCCATACTCCTCCATCCTCACCTGCAGTGTCCCACATGCTCAGCTCCACACGACGTCGCTCCACTTCAAATGAAGACGAGTAGCTTTCAAACACCGTGGGCACATACTTCTACAGCAACGACAAATGAACCAAGAGTTAAGCTGGTCGTCCATTATGCTAGCATTAGATCACCATCAATGGAATGAACATCAGAGAAAAGAAACAGGAAGACACCGGTCTAAAATGTCACTGTCCTGTCACTTGCTGTGCAAGAGTCTCCAATTAATTATTTAATCAAAACATTGCAAGCAGAAAGAATCTCTTACAAACAACTACCCAGAGAGTAATGTGATTTGCGAGGGGTGGGGGAAGGAGGAATCCTTGATGGGGTTCACCACTTTGCCAAATATCATGGTTCTGATCTATTGCGGCCAGGTGAGGCTGCATTTTGGAGGATTAGATTCTTCAGGTGAGAACATGGTGTCTCCGTCTGTACATAGATATCAAGACCCAATTGAACATCTCGAAAAAAGAAGGTCATTGTGCACCGGTACACTGGCAAAACTGCCTGCCTCACGATTAAAAAGGGGGAATGGATATTAATGTAGATAGGGTTAATGATAAGAATGGAATTAGTATGAACTCACCCCATCATTGCCAATATTTAACCATTTTAATAAGTTAATGGGAGGGGATGTAACAGGCATGATGGGCCAAAAGGCCACCTGCCCCATTTTCGTTGTGCAAGAGTAAAAACAGTTGGATATGTCATGGTGAAGCGAAAATAGAGTGGAAAAAGGTGATGCGGAGGGGTGAAGTTGGAGGAGTTCCGCGGTGGGGCGAAGTTGGAGGAGTTCCGCATGGTGGGGCGAAGTTGGAGGAGCTCCATGGTGGGGCGAAGTTGGAGGAACTCCATGGTGGGGCGAAGTTGGAGGAGCTCCATGGTGGGGCAAAGTTGGATGAGCTCCGCAGTGGGGCAAAGTTGGAGGAGCTCCGCGGTGGGGCAAAGTTGGAGGAGCTCCGCGGTGGGGCAAAGTTGGAGGAGTTCCGCGGTGGGGCGAAGTTGGAGGAGCTCCGCGGTGGGGCGAAGTTGGAGGAGTTCCGCGGTGGGGCGAAGTTGGAGGAGTTCCGCGGTGGGGCGAAGTTGGAGGAGTTCCGCGGTGGGGCGAAGTTGGAGGAGTTCCGCGGTGGGGCGAAGTTGGAGGAGTTCCGCGGTGGGCCGAAGTTGAAGGAGTTCCGCGGTGGGGCGAAGTTTGAGGAGCTCCGCGGTGGGATGAAGTTGGAGGAGTTCCGCGGTGGGGCGAAGTTGGAGGAGTTCCGTGGTGGGGCGAAGTTGGAGGAGTTCCGCGGTGGGGCGAAGTTGGAGGAGTTCCGTGGTGGGGCGAAGTTGGAGGAGTTCCACGGTGGGGCGAAGTTGGAGGAGTTCCACGGTGGGGCGAAGTTGGAGGAGTTCCGTGGTGGGGCGAAGTTGGAGGAGTTCCACGGTGGGGCGAAGTCGGAGGAGCTCCACGGTGGGGCGAAGTTGGAGGAGCTCCGCGGTGGGGCGAAGTTGGAGGAGCTCCGTGGTGGGGTGAAGTTGGAGGAGCTCCGCGGTGGGGTGAAGTTGGAGGAGTTCCACGGTGGGGCGAAGTTGGAGGAGCTCCGCGGTAGGGTGAAGTTGGAGGAGTTCCACGGTAGGGCGAAGTTGGAGGAGTTCCGTGGTGGGGCAAAGTTGGAGGAGCTCCGCGGTGGGGCAAAGTTGGAGGAGTTCCACGGTGGGATGATGTTGGAGGACCTCCACTGCATTTTGGAGGATTAGATTCACGGTGGGGTGAAGTTGGAGGAGTTCCGTGGTGGGGCGAAGTTGGAGGAGTTCCGCGGTGGGGCGAAGTTGGAGGAGCTCCGCGGTGGGGCGAAGTTGGAGGAGCTCCGTGGTGGGGCGAAGTTGGAGGAGCTCCGTGGTGGGGCGAAGTCGGAGGAGCTCCGTGGTGGGGCGAAGTTGGAGGAGCTCCGTGGTGAGGCGAAGTCGGAGGAGTTCCGCGGTGGGGCGAAGTCGGAGGAGTTCCGTGGTGGGGCAAAGTTGGAGGAGCTCCGTGGTGGGGCGAAGTTGGAGGAGCTCCGCGGTGGGGCGAAGTTGGAGGAGCTCCGCGGTAGGGTGAAGTTGGAGGAGTTCCACGGTAGGGCGAAGTTGGAGGAGTTCCGCGGTGGGGCGAAGTCGGAGGAGCTCTGCGGTGGGGCGAAGTCGGAGGAGCTCTGCGGTGGGGCGAAGTCGGAGGAGCTCCGTGGTGGGGTGAAGTCGGAGTAGCTCCGCGGTGGGGCGAAGTCGGAGTAGCTCCGCGGTGGGGCGAAGTCGGAGTAGCTCCGCGGTGGGGCGAAGTCGGAGGAGTTCCGCGGTGGGGCGAAGTCGGAGGAGTTCCACTGTGGGGCGAAGTTTGAGGAGCTCCGTGGTGGGGCGAAGTTGGAGGAGCTCCGCGGTGGGGTGAAGTTGGAGGAGTTCCACGGTGGGGCGAAGTTGGAGGAGCTCCGCGGTGGGGTGAAGTTGGAGGAGCTCCACGGTGGGGTGATGTTGGAGGAGTTCCACGGTGGGGCGAAGTTGGAGGAGTTCCATGGTGGGGCGAAGTTGGAGGAGCTCCGCGGTGGGGTGAAGTTGGAGGAGTTCCACGGTGGGGCGAAGTTGGAGGAGCTCCGCGGTGGGGTGAAGTTGGAGGAGCTCCACGGTGGGGTGATGTTGGAGGAGTTCCACGGTGGGGCGAAGTTGGAGGAGCTCCGCGGTAGGGTGAAGTTGGAGGAGTTCCGTGGTGGGGCAAAGTTTGAGGAGCTCTGCGGTGGGGCAAAGTTGGAGGAGTTCCACGGTGGGATGTTGGAGGACCTCCACTGCATTTTGGAGGATTAGATTCACGGTGGGGCGAAGTTGGAGGAGCTCCGCGGTGGGGCGAAGTCGGAGGAGCTCCGTGGTGGGGCGAAGTCGGAGGAGTTCCGCGGTGGGGCGAAGTCGGAGGAGTTCCGCGGTGGGGCGAAGTCGGAGGAGTTCCGCGGTGGGGCGAAGTCGGAGGAGTTCCGCGGTGGGGCGAAGTCGGAGGAGTTCCGCGGTGGGGCGAAGTCGGAGGAGCTCCGTGGTGGGGCGAAGTCGGAGGAGTTCCGCGGTGGGGCGAAGTCGGAGGAGTTCCGCGGTGGGGCGAAGTTGGAGGAGTTCCACGGTGGGGTGAAGTTGGAGGAGTTCCGCGGTGGGGCGAAGTCGGAGGAGTTCCGCGGTGGGGCGAAGTTGGAGGAGTTCCACGGTGGGGTGAAGTTGGAAGAGTTCCGCGCCGGGCGGGAAGGAAGTGCAAAGCTACATCCGGTGAAGAATGATGACACGAGCAATGATCAAGAATTTCGTCACATTTACTTAAATGTTCGTGAATGAGTTAACAAGTTGGATTTAAAAAAAACTGTTTGCATTGGATTGTGAGAAGCTCAACGCAAGATAAAAGTGCAAGCCCCGCTTACAGCGTAAAGTAATACAAACACACCTCAGGGAAGCTATCCTTGGCGAACACGTGCAGAAGCGAAGTTTTCCCACACTCGCTGTCTCCAACTACGACGATCTTGGAGCGGATCGAGTGCGTCGTCATGGCCGTTCCACCCTGCCTGCTCTGCCTCTTTGAGCACTCCTGCAGAAGCATCGTCGTGGACCGACGGAGATGCGAGAAGGAATACGACACGGGGAAGGCGCGCACGAGCAAAGCGTTGTGAGAGGGGCGTGGTTTGGGCGGAGCAGGAACAGGGATTGGAAGAGAGAAAAAGAAAGGGAAGTGGGCGGGGCCGACGACGACACCGGCAGGACCCAGCTGGTCCGTGCAGGTGCTCCGCCCCACCATCGACCATGCGGATACAAAGCGCAGCTGCTCTGGGAGGGTGGACACGCACTCGGTCAGAGTCTCAGACGCGTGAAAATATTGCCGTTGGCCATCCCATGATTGATGCTGTGTTGCCGTTGTCGTCCCAATAACATTTACAGCACCGACTCGCAACTCCTCCCCATAATCAGACCTGAAGTGTTTTAGACCTTGGCGGGTTAATTACGCCGTGCACACTAAGCGAAAGGTGCGGTTAAGCAATTGGTTCACTTTGTCTGTCTGTCCAAAAACGTCAGTTTCTGATCGGGGAACAATTACTTCATTTGAATTGAATGTTATATTTTGAACACGAATCGGAAAACAAAGCTGTCGTTTAGCACGACTTTGGATCTGGATTCATCCGGATCACGCATGTGCAGAAAGGTAGAGAATTGGCAGCAAGTTATTTTTCTCAAGTCAAGTCACAAGTCATTTGATCCCAAGTCAAGTCAAATCACAAGAAATTGTCTCTCGTCAAGCCAAGTCACAAGTCATTGTCTCTCAAGTCAAGTCATAACTCATTGTCTCTCATCAAGCCATGTCACAAGTCATTGTCTCTCAAGTCAAGTCATAACTCATTGTCTCTCGTCAAGCGAAGTCACAAGTCATTGTCTCTCAAAGTCATTGTCTCTCAAATCAAGCCATAACTCATTGTCTCTCGTCAAGCGAAGTCACAAGTCATTGTCTCTCAAAGTCATTGTCTCTCAAGTCAAGCCAAGTCACAATTCATTGTCTCTCAAGTCAAGCCAAGTCACGTCATTGTCTCTCAAGTCAAGCCAAGTCACAAGTCATTGTCTCTCAAGTCAAGCCAAGTCACAAGTCATTGTCTCTCAAGTCAAGCCAAGTCACAAGTCATTGTCTCTCAAGTCAAGCCATAACTCATTGTCTCTCAAGTCAAGTCAAATCACAAGAAATTGTCTCTCGTCAAGCCAAGTCACAAGTCATTGTCTCTCAAGTCAAGTCAGGCCATAACTCATTGTCTCTCAAGTCAAGCCATAACTCATTGTCTCTCAAGTCAAGCCACAACTCATTGTCTCTCAAGTCAAGCCAAGTCACAAGAAATTGTCTCTCGTCAAGCCAAGTCACAAGTCATTGTCTCTCAAGTCAAGTCAGGCCATAACTCATTGTCTCTCAAGTCAAGCCATAACTCATTGTCTCTCAAGTCAAGCCAAGTCACAAGAAATTGTCTCTCGTCAAGCCAAGTCACAAGTCATTGTCTCTCAAGTCAAGTCAGGCCATAACTCATTGTCTCTCAAGTCAAGTCATAACTCATTGTATCTCGTCAAGTCAAGTCACAACTCATTGTCTCTCAAGTCAAGTTATAACTCATTGTCTTTCAAGTCAAGTCAAGTCACAAGTCATTGTCTCTCAATTCAGTCAGGTCACAAGTTATTTGGTCTCAAGTCAAGTCATTACTCATTTGGTCTCAAGTCAAGTCATAACTCGTTTGGTCTCGAGTCAAGTCACAAGTCATTGTCTCTCAACTAGAGTCAAGTCACAAGTCATTGTCTCTCAACTAGAGTCAAGTCACAAGTCATTGTCTCTCAACTAGAGTCAAGTCAAAAGTCATTGTCTCTCAACTAGAGTCAAGTCACAAGTCATTGTCTCTCAACTAGAGTCAAGTTACAAGTCATTGTCTCTCAACTAGAGTCAGTCACAAGTCATTGTCTCTCAACTAGAGTGAAGTCAAAAGTCATTGTCTCTCAACTAGAGTCAGTCACAAGTCATTGTCTCTCAACTAGAGTGAAGTCACAAGTCATTGTTTCTCAACGAGAGGCAAGTCAACCAAGCAAACACAACAACGTTGTCAACCCAGTGCCGTCGTTGGCCCATCATTGGGGCAGCGTCAGCCCCGTCGTTGGCCCAACGTTGTTGTGTTAGCTGGGAAGTCACAAGTTATATTTTCTAACTGGACGCCATGAAATTTTTATGGAATGCACCGACATTTTTTATGTAATGCCATCATTTTTATATCATTGAAAATGAGTCAATATACATGTCCCTCTGCAACAAAAATTACCTTGCAGTTGCACTCCTGCAAAAATAGTAAATCGGTCTTGTTGCAATTTTAAAAGTGTGAAATAGTGATTAATCAGCCATAGAAATTGTTTGGTCACTGATGGGTGAAGGGAAGGTTCATACCAGATATATTTTGTTAAATAAACTTCCGAGCTTGCTTCCCGTGTTTAGTAAATTATTATTTTAATAAATTATGAAACCTGTTGCTTTGGGATTACCTTTTACACACCTTAAGGCTTTAACTTGTAACTCATGAAATACCAAATGTGACGTAATTTCACAGAGACTCGGCCATTTTGTCAAGCATATTGGATATACTGTAGCTGTTGAATGTGACTAACCCATCATTGCAACAACAACAACAACAAAAATATATCACAACTAGAACGGCACTCAGTAGAGAGCATACCTCCACCTGGTTGGCCATATCACTTAATGGTGAGGAATCACTTAATAATTAAATAACTCATTTCCGAATCCATATTCAGAGCTTCACCAAAATTTAATCGATTCTTCCTTGTCACACACCCAACCTGTCCACCAAGTTTCGTCCAAATCTGTCCACAACTTTTTGAGATATCCCGCAATGTATCGTTTTTGGCCGTATCTCCCAAATGGTGAACAATCACTTAAAAGATTAAATAATTGTCATATCCGAATCCATTTTCAGAACTTCACCAAAATCTAAGCATTTCGTCCTTGTCACATACGCTACATCTCTGCCAAATTTCGTCCGAATCCGTCCACAACTTTTTGAGATGTGTTCACAAACGGACAGACAAATGGACAAACAAACAAACTAGAAATCGGTCAGAGACCGAGGACTTGCCGGAATGTACTTTTTTTTCAGGGGTGTTGGTTAGAAGGGAATCGGATAATGTTTGACAGAGTTATTAGTAAAAAAAACAATTTTGACCTTGAGTTTGACCTTTCAAGGTCACTCAAGGTCAAAGGCCATGGTGCCAAAGGAAATGTCGTATGTGACTTCCGATATGTCAGTAACAGTAAGTGTATGCATAACTCTTGTACTTTTAGAGTTATAGTGGTTTGAAATATATTTTAAATGAAAACTCGACCCCCCTGATTTCACGTTTTGGGTGACCTTGAGCTTGACCTTGGGCCTAGAGAGTTTAAATTGGGCACAGTCTATTCTAGGGCAAGGCAAATATGTGTGTAAAGTATGGTGATGCCATGTGCAACGATGTAGACGTAGTACTGCGCACAAACAGACAAACCAACCAACCAACTTGCCGGAATCTATTCCGGCAAGTAACAAAAAACAAAGACAGGGGTGAAAACATAACCTCGAACCACCTTTTTTTTTTTTTTTTTTTTTTTTTTGTATACTGAATCGAGGCTCGTGAAAGAGCTAACATTTACTTCACAAACAAATCAACCAGACAAACAAAATACCCAAAAGGAGGGAGCAGAAGACAAGATGGGGAGAGAAGAGGAAGCACACAAACACAACATCTGAGAGCAGGGAGATGTGTGGAAGGGAGAGGGCCCGGGGGGAGGAGGCATGGGAAGGGGGGGGGGGGGGAGGGAGAAGTATAAAACACAAGGACACCAAGGACTTCCTGGACAGAAGTTGGTATTTCAAAAAAGTGGATTTGGGGTGAAATTAGCAGGGGTAGAAAAGATCAAGGTTTTGGATAGGGGAAGATAAGAGATGGTGGTGAACAGCTGTTTTAAAGACTTGGAGGGTGGAGTGGGATTGAAGAGAATGAGGGAGTTTGTTCCAGAGGCGGGAGAAAAGAGGAATGAAGGAGTGAAGGTGAGCAGAGAGTCTTGATTTTGGCAGTTTAACCATAAGAGGGTTGCAGGCAGATCTTGTGCGACCTGTAGGAATATTTGCGGGACAGAGCCCAGAGAGAGCTGGGGGGGCAAGGCCAGAGAGGAGTCGGTAGAAGACGGAAAGACCACCAACCTGCCTGCGGTGAGTGAGTGAGAGGCCCTTGGAGTTAGCTTCATCGCGGGAGATTCCAATGATTCTGAATGCTTTGGTTTCAACAGCGTGAAGGCGAGCTAGGTGTGAGGCAGGAGCACCAGCCCAGAGGGGAGAGCAGTATTCCATTGAGCTGTGGATGAAAGCCTTGTATGTGGTGAGGAGCTCAGGTGTGCCAAGGAAGGACTTCGCACGACGGAGGATGCCCAGTCGGCGACTGGCTTTGGAGGCCAGATTTGAAATGTGGTTTTCCCAGGAAAGATCATGGCAGATAGTGAGACCCAAAAGCTTGAGTGACAGAACTTCTTGGAGAGGATTATTCAGAAAGTGGATGGGAGGGTTGTCCAGTCGGCCTTTTCGGAGAGACATCGTAAGAGTGTGAGATTTGTCAGGATTGAAAGACATGTTCCACTTGTTTGCCCAGTCTGTGATTTTGTCAAGGTCTGCAGAGAGTGAGGAGGCTGCAGACTGCCGATCTGAGGGATGAAGAATGGAGCGACAGAGAGTAGAGTCATCAGCAAAGAGATAAAGAGGATTTTCAAGAGAGTCAGAGAGATCATTGATGAAGACCAGAAAAAGCACAGGGCACAGAACACTGCCTTGGGGAACTCCAGCCTGAACAGGAAGAGGAGATGAGAGAAACACATTCAGGGCCACACGTTGACTACGACTAGAGAGGAAGTCCGCCAGCCATGCGTGGAGATTTCCATGGATACCAAAAGAGGAGAGTTTGGTGAGCAGAGCGGGGTGCCAGACCGTATCGAAGGCACGTGATATGTCAAGGGAGACTGCTCTAATTTCCTGTTTGGCATTGAGGACCTCCATCCATTGTTGAGAAAGCAGAAGCAGCATGTCCAGAGTGGAGTGTCCAGGTCTGAAACCAAATTGATGATCAGAGATCAAGCCATTGGAGAAGAGGAAAGATTTCATATCTGAAGCAATGATGGATTCCATGACTTTGCTGATAATTGGGAGAAGGCTGATTGGTCTGTAGTTGCTGGGATCTGTTTTGCACCTTTTTTGTGCAAAGCGGTGATGTTGGCAGATTTCCAAGCAGATGGAAGATGACCTTGAGCAAAAGAGAGGGTGAAGAGAACAGAGAGAGGGAGTGAAAGAGCGGAAGAACATGATTTTAGGACCCGTGGGCTGATGCCGTCAGGTCCAGTTGCAGAATCAGAGTCGAGGGTTGACAGAAACTTTTCCACCTTGTCAGGAGGAAAGGACACAGAGTCCAGGAGCAGCTGGGTACGACTGGGTACGGTGGGTACAGAGAGGGATGGGTTTGGGACACAAGATTTAGAGGCAAACACAAAGTTGAGGCATTCAGCTTTTTCACGTGCGGAGTCAGCCGTGTGGCCATTTGGTGGCGGAGGTGTGGTATAATTATAGGTATATAATTATACCGAGTGTGCGGAGGTATAATTATACCGAGTTTTTTTTTTTTTAAAGTTAGCGCGGTAACATAATTTTTACTTAATATGACCTTTGACTTCTTGACCCAAGAATCTAATCAGTTCATCCTTACATCATTATACATACCTGTACCGAGTTTGGCTTGGATACTTTAAGCCACATTTAAGTTATCGTGGTAACAACATAACTTTTACTTTAAATGACCATTGACCTCTTGACCCCAAAATCTAATCAGTTCATCTTTGCATCATAATATATACCAAGTTTTGTCAAAATTATATCACTGGTTCACAAGATAGAGCAGTTTTTTTTTTTTTTTTTTTTTTTTTTTTGGCCACACGGCCACACCTTTGGTGGCGGAGGTAATAAATCATTGCACATAAACAAAATGAAAGGGAATAAATAATAAGAATCTGTGTTGTTCATGTAAGTTATTACTTAAGCCTACTGAAACAAATGATTGCATTTGAGAAAGATCAAATTGGCTAATGTCTCGTCATTCAGACGAGGTCATGATGATTCCCCCATGACTGAACACACGTTCTACTGGTGAGCTTGAGGCAGGCATAGCTAAGACCCTCATAGCAACCGGAAACAACCTCAAGAAGTTGTTCTTGTTGAAGCTCTAGAACCTGAGACACACACGTAATAAAACAAAACCCCCATTTCACTTCTACGTTGATGTTTTCTCGTTTCACGGTGGATTTAGCAACGTTTGTAAGGCTTGCTTTCTTGCTGTTTTACTCAAAATTATTTGGATAAGTGTAAGTATCGGCAAAAGTCCCCCGAATTTGAGTGTCAAATTAATTGGTCTTCAAACTTGAACGACTATTTCATGTTGACAAGTCAAATATTTACAAGCCAAGTCAAGTCTCAAGTCATTTTTCTGCAAGTCCAAAAAAGTCTCAAAAATTGCGACTCGAGTCGAATTTGAGTCCGAGTCACTGACTCGAGTCACCAACTCTGCAGATGAGTGGGATAGAAAAAGCATTTCCTCAAGAAAACAGGAAAACAGGAAACTTGCTGTTTTTAAGGATGCCATAAAAGACACAGATAACAGGCATGAAAAACTAATGTAACGTGTTAAATAAGGTGGTGTATAAGACGCTGCTTCATTGGCGGTAAACTTCCAGAATTTTTTTCTACGACCTTTAAAATCTTTGTTTGATTTCAATTGAATTATATACTTGGACAAAATATTACGGCATTTGACGTCATCTCGACCATTCAAATTTGCCACTCGTAGTCCTTATTTCCTTGTTATTCCCATTTGTAATTTGCCCTTGCTTCTCAAGACAGCATGGGGTAATGTGTTCTATAAACTCTCTAGTTATGGTAAAAAAAAATTTTTGGACGTGGGTAAAACAATCGATGTACAATAGACAATAGTCCAGTGACTTGTTACACCTACCTGTATTCACGTACCTGCAATTCAGGAGTGGCTACCGGTACAAGAATGGCATTTAAAAAAATGTCTACCAACTAATGCAAGCAGGTAGGACACCCAGCTTAACGTCCATTTTGAGAGACAGCGCATGAATTGATATGTGTCCTTCTCGTGAAATACCAACCCGGATGTTTTTAATGGCGTAGGGAATTGACCCCCATGAGCTACACATATGAAAGATAATTGTGAAGATAATTGTGCGTCTGCACCATCATGTCAGAGATGTGTTAAGGTCGTTTTTGACACATCATGAAACCAATTTCTCACTCGTGATAGAAGCACTTCATCGAAAGGAAAACTGGGGAAAAGCAGTACAATGCACAGATACAGTATTTTAATCGGACAATTTGTCCATTGGGAATATGTTCAGTCATTCCATTAAAAAAAAATAGACCAATGTTTTTCATCAATGTCGATTTTAATTCACCTAATGTACGTCTCATCCCACCAATTAAATTATCCATTCCTTGGTAGAGATGATTAAGTAGACGTATGTGAATTACAGTACCTCATTCAATTGAGAGCTTTCAAACTCGGTGTAAAAAAACGACGATTTTTTTTTTCTTCCACCAGATGAAAACCAACTACGATCTAGAAAGAGCAATCAGAGATTGCAGACCCTCACCTGCAGGACTTGGTTTGTGTGGCAAATAAATGGAAGGATTTACTAAATGAAGGGTTATTGATTGCAAATGAAAGGTTTAAATGAAGGCGAGTAAGTATACGTTCAATTAAGGTCTGAAGGTCAAAAGGGTCTTATAGGTGTAATTTAAGGTCTAAAGGGTCTAAATTGTCTAAAGGGGTAAAATATACCACACATATACTTATATATTCTTATTCGGGTAAGACCTGGGTCCACAGTGTACGCGGGACTCCCCCGAGTCTCACGACCTCTCACACGTCTGTCTACGACAAGGCATTGGTGTTCACATGGCGTGTGTAATCTATTTATTACGTATGCGACATGCAGTACAGTTTTCTCTGTCGTCACCCTCGGTACCAATGAAATATCTGTTGATCAAATCTGTGAAGTTTTCGTTGCAGAATTATTGTTCGTCATGGTAATTGGGTGGGCAGAGATACAAGGCTAGCACCACGGGATAATAATTTATTAATTTGATCAACTTTAATAATTCTACTCAAAGCTTGACTGCGAGTGGGCTTTGTTTTTAGAGAGAGAGAAAAAAAGTTCCTCTGGGAGACAATAATCAAGAAAAAGAACTCGTTGCTCTGGAAGACAATGGAACAATAGATGAGAATGTCATTGTCTCCGAGAGATTCCCTCAGGCGAGAGGAGACGCAGTGAGAGAAGGACGTACGTTCGAGCTACAGTCCACGACCCAACACAACACAGAGGAAGAAAGCTTTCATTTGTCAGGTATGACGTGGTCAGTTGTTCACGTTTGATAACATCAGCCGCAAATGAGGTGCCGACCACCTCTGGAGGGTCATTTGAAGACTTGAGGTACCTCTAAAAATGCAAGCACACGTCAAATAGACCTTCTGAATTAGCAATCCCCCAGTCCGAAAGCCACACATCTATTTAGTTATTTTAAATGCATTTTTTTGTCTAAAAACATCTAATTCTGTCGGATTTTCTCGGGATTTATTTTAATTGCGTCTTAAGCTATGTCAGTGACAGACAAAAACGATATCACAAAAAATATCATAAAACTAGATTGTGGGATAGTCCGAAAGGGTTTAACTTTGTTAAGCCTCAAAGCACGGGGAATTTTAAACATTAATAAAATCAAAACCTGAGACCCCACAAACACGTCACTTACCTTATTCTTCCCAGGGAACACTCATCCCCCCCAAATATGCACATGTACACCCACTCAGTTTATTATTTCATGATAAAAGATGCTTCAAGTGTACACCAGAGGCCTATGGGACATCAGCGCAATGCGAAATGAGCAAAATGGTGGTGCTGGCTAATAGGCGTTGCTTGTGGTGCCGGGGGAGAGGGGGAGGGTGTGGCATGTAGAATGGGCAGGGACAAACTCACCTTTATATATGTAATAAAATAATAAAAACAAGGCACCCCCTTGCATGGACATGTAATTCACATATTATGTGAAGTAAAAGGAAAATCGGTTTGGAAGTGAAATGCCTAAGTACATAATTAATTAGTCAGGAGGTCAGCGAAATTCCCGAGAGATATTTATTCCTTTGAAGGAACTGCGCTCCAACGCGAGTCGAAAGAATTGACGCGACCAAAGACGGAATTCGTCCGAGTTGCTTTATTGAAACAAAACAGCTCAGGTATTCTGACAAGCCCGTTTTTCGGGCAACAATATATATACACATTTATGTCGGGAAGTTTGCCCGGCAAAAGCTATACCGGGCATGCCCGGGTATCAAGGGCGAGCCTTGGAAAGGCGAGTCTGGACCTGCCCGGGCGTGTTTGGCTGCGGCCTGGCAAGTCGAGGCTGGGCGTGCCCGGGCGCTCTGGGCGAGCACTGGAAAGGCGATAGCGGGCATGCCCGGACGCTCTGGGCGAGCCCTGGAAAGGCGATAGCGGGCATGCCCGGACGCTCTGGGCGAGCCCTGGAAAAGCGATAGCGGGCATGCCCGGACGCTCTGGGCGAGCCCTGGAAAGGCGATAGCGGGCATGCCCGGACGCTCTGGGCGAGCCCTGGAAAGGCGAGAGCGGGCATGCCCGGGAAAGACGAGACCGGGCGTGCCCGGGAGGTTCGGGCGTGCCCGGGAACAGTGAGTCCGGGCATGCCCGGGAGAGGCGCGTCTGGCCGTGTTCTGGCCGGTGCAAGGCGATTATGTACATCCAGCGGTAACCGCTACACACGCCCCTCCAGAATCGACCTGCACCGGCAGGGTCAATTTAAGGGGGGTCCGGATGACCCGGCCGAAGCAACCCCTGGAGGGTCGTGGGGAGGGGTCTGACGTGGTGGTGGGTGGTCGAGCGGGGGGAACTGTGGATGGGGGGCGGCCTCGCCGCGGAGGAAGGGCCAACCGTGGTGGTCGGTCAACGTCCATGTGCGCCGGTTTGAGGCGGTCCACAGAAATCCGGTCCGGCCGGCCGCCGAAGTCGACGATGAAAGACTTGTCGCCCCGTCGCAGGACCCGGAAGGGCCCGTCGTACGGCGGCCGGAGTGGCCCCCGGTGCGCGTCATGACGCACAAAGACGTACTCCGCTGTGCGAAGCGCCGGGGGGACGTAGGACTGGGGGCCACCGTGGCAGGACGTCGGCACGGGGGCAAATCGTCGGGCGGCCTCCTGGAGGTCCGAGCGCTGGCGAGCGGCGGACCAGGGACTGGTAGCGTCAGGCACGAATTCGCCCGGGACGCGGAGTGGCTGGCCGTAGACGAGCTCGGCGGCGGACGCCTGGAGGTCTTCCTTGGGGGCCGTGCGAAGGCCCAAAAGGACCCACGGCAGCCGGTCGGCCCAACCGTCGTCCTGAAGGCCGGCCATGAGTGCGGCCTTCATGGAGCGGTGAAACCGCTCGCACAACCCATTGGCTTGGGGGTGGTAGGCCGTCGTGCGGTGCAGCGTGACCCCCAACGAACGGGCGACCGCGCCCCAAAGCTCAGACGTGAACTGTGGGCCGCGGTCGGACGAGATGTCCGCTGGTGCGCCGAAGCGCGCGACCCAGGTGGCGATGAACGCCTGCGCCACGTCGGCGGTGGTGGTGGAGGTGAGGGGCACGGCCTCCGGCCACCTGGTGGTCCTCTCCACCATGGTGAGCAGGTGGGTGAACCCCCGCGAGGGGGGCAGGGGACCCACCAGGTCCACGTGGACGTGGTCGAAACGCCGTTCAGGCACGGTGAAAGGTGCCAGCGGGGCCTGGGTGTGACGGTGGACCTTGGCTCGCTGGCAGGCCGTGCAGGCGTTGGCCCAGTCGCGGATGTTTCGTCGAAGGCCGTGCCAGACGAAACGCGCCGACACCAGCTTCTGAGAAGCTTTCCGGCCCGGGTGAGAAAGGCCGTGGATGGAGGCGAAGATGCGGCGCTGCCAGGAAACGGGCACGATGGGGCGAGGCTGGCCCTGGGAGACGTCGCAGAGCAGGACGGTGCCCGCGAAGGGGATGTCGGCCAGGTGGAGGCCCGTGTCCGCCACGCGGAGTGCCTGCACCGAGGCGTCGGTGGTCTGGTCGGCCGCCATGAGCGTGAAGTCCACGCCGAGGTGGACCGCGTTCGCGCTGGCCCGCGAAAGGCAGTCGGCCACGGCGTTGTCTTTGCCGGCGACGTGCTGGATGTCCGTGGTGAACTCCGACACGGCGGAGAGGTGGCGCTGCTGGCGGGCCGACCACGGCTCCGTGACCTTAGCCGTTGCGTAGACCAACGGCTTGTGGTCGACGAAAGCCGTGAACGGGCGGCCCTCCAGGAGGTGTCGGAAATGGCAAACGGCCAGGAATAGCCCGAGCAGCTCGCGGTCGAACGTGCTGTAGTTTAACTCGTTCGGCCGGAGTTGCCGGCTGAAAAAAGCGAGTGGCTGCCAAACCCCGTCCACCCATTGCTCATGGACGGCGCCCACCGCGTAGTTGGAGGCGTCCGTAGTGAGGGCGATGGGCGCGTTGAGCACCGGGTGAGCCAGCAGCGTTGCGTCGGCGAGGGCCCGTTTGGCACTGGCGAAGGCCGCGTCCATGGCCGCGGACCAAACAATGTCATGCTTGGCCGGCTTGCCCCGGAGGGCCTCGTAAAGGGGCCGCATGAGCTGAGCAGCACGGGGCACGAATCGGTGATAAAAATTCACCATGCTGAGGAACTCTTGGAGGGCCTTGATGGAACGGGGACGCGGGAACGTGGTGATGGCCTCGACCTTGGTCGGCAGCGGCACGGCCCCGGTCTTGGTGATGCGGTGGCTCAAAAAGTCAACGGTCGTCGCGCCGAAGTGGCATTTGACCGGGTTGACAATTAAGCCGTGCTCGCTGAGGCGACCGAACAGTGTTCGGAGGTGGAGGAGGTGCTCGGCACGGGGCGTGCTGGCGACGAGGATGTCGTCCAGATAGACGAAAAGAAACGGCAGGTCGCGCAGCACGCCGTCCATCAAGCGCTGGAACGCCTGGGCCGCGTTCTTGAGGCCAAACGGCATCCGCAAAAATTCGAACAGGCCGAACGGCGTGATGACGGCCATCTTCGGGACGTCGGCCGCCCGGACAGGTACCTGGTGGTAGCCCCGTATCAGGTCAATTTTCGAAAAGATGACCCGTCCCGCCAAACGGGCGGAAAAGTCCTGAATATGCGGGATCGGGTACCTGTCGGGGGTGGTAGCGTCATTGAGACGGCGGTAGTCGCCACACGGGCGCCATCCACCCCCCGGCTTTGGCACGATGTGCAGTGGCGAGGCCCACGCGCTATCGGAGCACCGCACGATGCCGAGGTGCTCCAACGCGTCGAATTCGGCCTTTGCCACGGCGAGCTTGGCTGGGTCGAGGCGGCGGGCCCTGGCGTAGACCGGCGGGCCCGTAGTGGGTATGTGGTGCTCGATCCCGTGCCGCACCGCGACGGCCGAAAACGTCGGCTGCGTGAGGGCCGGGAATTCCACGAGCAGGCGAGCGAACTCGTTCGTTGCCGGGAGGGCGCACGCCAGTTCGGTCGGCACGGAGCTGCTCATTGTGCACGCCAGGGAGCTGAAAGTCTCGGCGTGGACAAGGCGACGTCGTTTGACGTCGACCAGCAGCCCGTGCGCGCAGAGGAAGTCGGCGCCCAGCAAAGCCACGGGGACGCTGGCGGTAACAAAAGTCCATTGAAAGCGCTGGCTGCCGAAGCAGAGGGTGACGACGCGTGGGCCGAAAGTGCGTATGGCCGAGCCATTAGCAGCGACCAAAGAGGGGCCGCAAACTGCGTCCAGCCTGTCCTGCTCGGAGGCAGGTATGACGCTCAGTTGGGCGCCGGTGTCGCACAGGAAACGCCGTCCAGATGCTTTGTCCCGAATAAACAGGAAGTTGCCCGAGTGGCCGGCGCTCATGGCTGGGAATGAACGCCGGCCCGGCCGTTTCCCGACCTGCCGAAAGTGCACGGGGCCGGCACGTCCGAGCCTTGTGTCCGAACCTGGCATGGTAATAACACCACGCCCGGTCAGGTGGAGGCCCCGGCCGTCGTGTCGGAAGCGGGCGGTGCGGCGTGGCGGCCGCCAGTTGCACCGGCAGTTCGGCCTCCAACCGCGCAGGGCGCTCGGGCATCGTGGGCGTCGCCTCGGACGGCGGCGGGCTCCAGGTAACCGCGCCGATGTGCTGGCCCGCCGAGGAGATCTTATCGGCTTCCCTGGCGAGGGCGCGGGAATCCGTGATCAACGTGCCAGCCCGGGCGAGGTGTACCGGGTTAGGTAGCTGACGGAGGAACAGCTCCCGGAACAGGAATGCCGGAGAGTGCTCGCCGAGCAACGAGAGCATATAGTCCATGCGCTCGGACGGGCGCGTGTCGCCGAGCTCGGGCAGGTCAAGCAGGCGCCGTGCGCGTGCTGCCGGTGAGAGGGCGAAAGCGCCGAGGAGGAGCGTCTTCATCGCGTCGTATTTGTCAGCAGCCGGCGGGTGCTGGAGGAGGCTCAAGGCACGGGCCGCGGTGGCGGAACCGAGCGCCGCCACAACATGGTGGAAGCGGGTGTCGTCCACGGTGATGCCTCGCAGGGCGAACTGGGAGTCCGCCTGGGCGAACCAAACAGCCGCGTGAGCCTCCCAGAAGGTAGGCAGTTTAAGCGTCACTGCCGTATCCATGTCGGTAGGTCACCAATGAAGGAACTGCGCTCCAACGCGAGTCGAAAGAATTGACGCGACCAAAGACGGAATTCGTCCGAGTTGCTTTATTGAAACAAAACAGCTCAGGTATTCTGACAAGCCTGTTTTTCGGGCAACAATATATATACACATTTATGTCGGGAAGTTTGCCCGGCAAAAGCTATACCGGGCATGCCCGGGTATCAAGGGCGAGCCTTGGAAAGGCGAGTCTGGACCTGCCCGGGCGTGTTTGGCTGCGGCCTGGCAAGTCGAGGCTGGGCGTGCCCGGGCGCTCTGGGCGAGCACTGGAAAGGCGATAGCGGGCATGCCCGGACGCTCTGGGCGAGCCCTGGAAAGGCGATAGCGGGCATGCCCGGACGCTCTGGGCAAGCCCTGGAAAGGCGATAGCGGGCATGCCCGGACGCTCTGGGCGAGCCCTGGAAAGGCGATAGCGGGCATGCCCGGACGCTCTGGGCGAGCCCTGGAAAGGCGAGAGCGGGCATGCCCGGGAAAGACGAGACCGGGCGTGCCCGGGAGGTTCGGGCGTGCCCGGGAACAGTGAGTCCGGGCATGCCCGGGAGAGGCGCGTCTGGCCGTGTTCTGGCCGGTGCAAGGCGATTATGTACATCCAGCGGTAACCGCTACACCTTCTTCTTTTACAAGTTATTATGTACACATACACTTTAAACAAGTCGTGTTCATGTACAGTTTTGAATGTACGTGCACATTTTAAAGTAATACGAAATGTAAAAATACACTTTCATACACTCAGCATCACCTCTGAGTTTGTGTACATTTTAAAAAGTATAAACGTACCGTGGAGCGGTTGCCGCTGAGCATACACAATCGCCTTACACCTGCCGATGACGCAACCAGGGAGCGATCACTGTACCGGGCTCGCCCAGGCCGCCCGGGCATGCCCAGACTCGCCTTTCCCGGGCAAACGCTCCGATCGGCATGCCGCGCCCGGCTTGGGAGGCGTGGCTTCCGGCATGACGTGTTTGATTGTGCTTATATATATTGCTACCCGATAAACGGGCTTTTCAGAGTACCCGAGTTTTCGTTTTACCAATAAAGGAGCTCGGACGAATTCCCGTCTTTTGTCGCGTCAATCCTTTCGACTCGCGTAGGAGCACAGCTCCTCAACCGTATTGAAAACTACACAAGATACATTTTCATTACAAGGTTGTTGTTTTTTTCATTACAAGGAAAGTTATGATTGAATTTTAAGTCTTCAATTAAAACAAACCTGTCATCTTGTCGGTGGTTTGCATGCACAGTATACGTACACTGTATCTTGTTGAGATGTTCAGGTGTGTGTTCACTGTTCAGTTACCAAGCTACTAGCTAGCGCTTGCCAAACCGGTCGTTCCTTATCAACTGAGGTGGACCCCACCGTGTTGTGCGGTTCCTTGGTGTCATCCGGTGTAATAGCCGGCGAAACCGGTGTTGTCAATGAACGCGTACGTATTATGTTGAAAACCTGATTATGCCTTGGTTCGAGAATTCCGAAGCGCAGTGGAGGCCGCCATCTTGCGGATCCGGAAGTATGCATAACAAATTTCAAACGTTCATTAGGAGTTTCTTTCACCCGTCATTGTTTGATTCACCATCTTATGCACCTCCAATGTATTATTAAAATACTTTAAGACCAACATCGGCCCGTACGGGCCTGGTTATCTTCAACGAAACGCGTCACCAAACACCGGACCAAATGAGAGTCGAGCATTTGCAAAAATATTTCTAAAATGAAATCACTCAATGGAGGCCGCCATCGACCGGATGCGGAAGTTTGCATAAAACAATTGCGAAAGAGTTCAATAGGAGTTTGTTTCACCCGTCGTTCTTTCATTCACAATCTAATGAACCTCTAATTAGTAATTAAAATACGTTAAGACTAAACAAGGATGTATCAATTGAATGCAGATTTATTAGCAACAACGATGAACAATCAATCTGCAAGACAAAGAAAGCGATGGTAGATATTAGAATAAGATAATAGATACAGAATATGCAAATAACAATGCGCAGTATTACACAAGATGAGAACGCAATAGAGAACAGCACCATACAAGAGTTGTCTATCTCCCTTTCCCAAAAACGTTCAATTGTGACACAGAATAGAACGAAACTGGAGACCGAGAAAAAGGATCACATGAGTTTATAATTGATATTCTACTGAATTGAATCGGGCTGGTGGTTTGATAATTCGCTTCGGGCGGCCCGTCACCACCCGATCAATCGTTGGAGTCCTCTGAGGGCAGTTCGTAATTTCCTGGTCCATTGTGGGAGTCTCCGGTGGGTGGTTCACTATCGCCCTGTCCGACGCCGGAGTCCCCTCCAGCTGGTCCATCATCACCCGAACCGTCAAGGGGGCAGAAATAGGCAGTGACCGTGGAGGTGTGGCGGTGGTCTGCACATGTGGTTGGTTAGCGACTCTCGCGGGTGGTGTCATCGCGGTGGTGGAGCGGAGTGTCTGTGAAGGTAAGCTCGGCGCAATGACATGTTGGGGTTCACCCTTCTGGGGAGTGGTAACAGGATTGAGACAGACTCTTGGAGCGGCGATGGGTTGGGTACCAGACATTAAGTATTTCGGTACGATTGGCATAACACTTGGCATAACGGTTGGCAGCATGCCACTTTTGCCGGTCGTAGTGGGAGTTGTCATGCTGAAAGGCGTAAAACGTCGCAGGAACTTACGATTCCGGAGAGTGATTCTTCCGGAGCCATCCACCGTGACAACGTATTGATCGAATTGTTTTACCTCAATCACGGTTCCGGTCCGGTCCCATTTTCGTGGTTCCAGGCCGGTCTGGTTCTGGATCCGGACATGGTCCCCGACGGCCAGTGGAGGTAGTTTTGTCGTGTGTTCAGAGAGTCTTTCGATCTCCCTGGCATGCCGAATGCGCAAAGCTTCCTCACGATTGTTGCGTGTTTCCCGCCAGGTGTCCGATGGCAAGTATCTGCCTGGGATGATGGGTATGAAGTCCTTGACTGGCCTCTTGAAGATGATCATGGCTGGAGACAACCTAGTGTCCTGATCCGGTGCATTCCGGTACTGGAGTATTGCACGTTGGAACCGATCAGTGTCTAGTTCACCATTGGAACCAGTGTTATCGGTGATCAATCTTTTCGATGTTTTGACTGCGATCTCGGCACGACAGTTGCTGTGTGGGAAGGCAGTGGATGACAACCGATGGTTAACGCCCCACCGACGCAAGAAGTCTTGGGTGTCATGTGCCGTGAATTCTGGCCCACAGTCAGATGCCAATTCGTCGGGGATACCATAAGTGGCGAAGTTCGACCGCAGACATTTCACTAGGCCTTGTGCCCCGCCAGTTGTTAGCTGAATGATTGGCCAATTAGAGTAACGATCAACGGTGACCAAATAACTCCGACCCTTGTGATGAAAGTAATCTGAACAAACGTACTGGAAAGGGTAGGCAGGTTCAGCTGAGGCTGTAGGTGGAGCGCTTGGTTGCGATGGGGCCATCCGATTGCAGTGTGAGCAGCGATCGCGCATCTCATGAATCTGGGGAGTGATTCCAGGCCAAAAGATCGAGCTGCTGGCCCGGGTGGTCATAGCCGTGACTCCTTGGTGAGCAGCATGAAGATTCTCAAGGACAAGCTTCCGTAGCTTCGGTGGGATGATAATCCTCCCCTTGTAGACCACTATGCCATCAATAGTGTAGAGGTGTTCACGGAAGGGAAAGTATTCCAAAATGGACACAGGGAAATCGTCCCGACTGGCAGGTAGACCCTGCTCAATAGAATTGAGTAACTGCAGCATCTGAGTGTCACTTGCTGTTTCGTCCCGAACATCGTCCCAAGTGACGGACCGCACAGAATCGAGTGTCTTGATGGCTGCCATAGAAATAGCCATTTCCATGCCAGTGTCGTCATCTGTGGTCCACAGCCCAGTCAAGGTGTGCTGTCTTAGTGTAGTCGATGTGGCCACATCCATAATGGAGGAAATGTCATCCACCAGTGGCAGTCGTTCCGATGGTCTGGCACCCGACGGATGTCGTGAAATCGCATCTGGTACGCAGTGTCGTTTTCCCGGGATGTGGATAATTCGGAAACGATATGCTAGGGTCCTTTCTTTCAAGTTGGCAAGCCGCGTGTTATGGATGTCCTCTAATCGTCTGTCACCAAGAAGCTTGATTAAGGGCTTGTGATCGACGGCAATAATCAGGTTCTTGCATCCCAACACAAAATACTTTACTTTTTCCAGGCTGTCGGCCACTGCTAGAGCTTCACCCTCTATCGGAGCATAGCGCGACTCCGCTGCATGGGTGAAGCGGCCTCCAGGAAGGGTGATTTTCCAGCCATCGGGGCAGCACTGTGGGGTTTCACCAGGGCATCTGCAGTGTTTTTGGAGGAGCCAGAAGCCAATCCCATCCTTCGACCAGTCAGTTGCGAGACATGTTGTCCGTTCCTTGTCAAAGATCCGGACCCCATTTGCGACTTCAGATATGATGAGTCGTTTTGATTCTTCGAATAGGGATTGTAGTGTTGCATCCCAGTAGAAGGGGGTGCATGGTTTTAGGAGGTCCCGAAAAGGTCGCATCCTCTCGGTCATGCTGAAGCAGTATGTTACCTGATTGACTAGCCCAAACCAGGAGCGAATGTCAGTAATTGTTTTTGGTGTGGGGAAGTCCTGTATCGCTTGGAGATACCTTTGGCATGGTCGTACACTGTCCATGGTGATCTCGAATCCAGCGAATTCGACCGTGTCCTGACCAAAATGGAATTTCGTCGGATTTTGCGTAATCCCATTACGGCCGCACAGGTCGAGCCAGTTGCATGCCTGAAAAAAGCTCTCTTCCAATGTGTCGCTCCACATGATGGTATCATCAATACATTTGGACTTGTTTTTGAAGTCCGATACAATTTCGTCAAATCGTCTGGAGTATCCATCACCTGAAGCGATGTAACCTTGGGGAGTGGTGCAGTAACGGTATCGGCCCCATGGTGTGATGAACGTTGTCAGATGGCGGTCACATTCTCTGATTGGAACGCTGTGATAGCCATTCCAGGCGTCTGTTACCGTCTTTTTGGTGTTATGTGGCACCGCCATTGCTTGATGGAAGGGTGACTGGGTGTGGTGGGTCTCACGTGTGCAGTGCGCATTCAGTGGTTGCAGATCAACTGTCCTCCGTGGGGTCCCATCCTTCTTTGGACAGACGACCATTCTGCTGCACCATGTCACTGGTTCACCAATTGGCACCGGTTCCAGAACCCCTAACCTGATGTCGCGATCGATACCAGCCTTGACTTCTGCCTGCCAGTGTAAGGGGACAGGCACTGGGGTGTGCACCGCTTTTGGTGTTGCCTCGGGGTCAACCATCAGTGTGAGAGGCGGACCTTCCATGTGGGGTAGTGGCTGGTGTTCGCAGACATTGAATGTGCTGCTTTTGTAGTACTCCAGTAGCCATTTCTCCAGCCTCTCTCGGTTCTCGTCAGTGGCCGGAAATGGGATAGATGTAGGCAGTGTAGGGGGAAGCGATCTTTCCGGGCAGTTACAATTTGCATCGATAACTGCTGCCACTGCAGCACCAACTGTGTTGGATTCGCCAATGGTTGGGAAGCTACTAGACACGAGGCCTAGATCGACGCATGCTTCACGACTGAGATACATGTTCCGTGTGTCAGGTGAGATGTAGCAGATTTGTCGGGTTTCAATAATGTCGCCATTGGCTGTGCGACCAGACAGGTGTAGGAGCATGGCGCCGATAATCCGGACCCTTCCACTGTTAACAGCATTCATCTTCAGGTTGACAGGTAACAGGTCTTCATTACGCAGCCCGAGTTTGTGGAAAATATTAAGTCCTGTGAGGCAGCTTTGACAGCCAGTGTCGGCCATGGCCTGGAGCCTGGCCGATTTTGGTCGGGATGACAGTGGCTGGCCGAAATGGTCATAAGATTCCTTATCGATCCGTGCTATGAGTTTTATGTACGGCTGTGGTTGAGACTTCTTCTTGGTCCAGCCAGAGAGGTGGTCAAATATATGGTGGTCGAGGTGTAGTGGAGTTGACAAGGTGGCCATGGCCCTTTTAATTTGCGGCTTCCAAATGGCCGTTTCTCGTTCCGTGACAGAGCAGAGGAGATCGTGGACCTGGCTGCTTTCTTCCACATCATGAGCATCCATTGATTTGTCCGTAGGTTTGTTGTCCGCCTTTTTCGTGCCTCCCCGGCAGACATGTGCAAAATGGCCGCGAGTGGCGCATTTACTGCATGTTTTCCCGTAGGCATTGCAGAATTGACGCCTTTGGTCGATGTTCGGCTGTTTGCCATGACCAGTTTTGCCGCAATAACTACAAATGGCCGCCTGCTTGTCGGTAGTGATCAGGGCTCTTTTGTTCTTCCAGTTTTTGTATTGGCTTGCGCCATGAGCGCCTTCACTATCGAGCAAGGCATTCTGGGAACGTTTCCCTGCTTCCTTGGCCTCGACGAAAATGAGAACTTCCTCCAAGCTCATGTTCTGATTTTGATCGCCGAGAATGTCCTGTTGTATATCTTGATCGGCGAGTCCCCGACATAGGACGTCGCGAACCATGTCCTTGGTGTAGTTGACATCAGTAGGGGGATTGCATGAGCATACAACAGAAAACTTGCAGATCTCAGCTTGACCAGCCAGACGGCTGCATAGGTACGAATTGGTTCTTCTCGGTCCTGTCGCATGTTGTGGAGGTTTACGCGAGACACCGTGGTATTCTCCTCTCGGACAGCAAGGGACCGAATGGCTTGTAGTATAGCTGCCTCGTCCTTGATTTCAATGCGTGGGTTGCTGCGGTGGAGGTCACGTCGTAGGTTATCATCACAACATTCAAGGAGTTGAACGCGAACATCATTGCCGATTATCTGGGTCGCTGCCTTGTAACCATCCCATCTTCTGGTGAAATATTGCCAATCTTCGCTGGTACCGCCGGTTTGGATACGAGGACGGCTGACTTTGTCCGGTTTGGCTGGTGCAATGGACGTGTGAGTCATGGCGTGGATGGAGAGCTGGATAGCAGCAACGGCATTGTCAGTGCTGTCAGTAACGTAGACACAGCTCGGGAAGGGGCAGACTGCAGCAGGCATCTTCAGATGAGTTGATTGTTCATAAACAAGGATGTATCAATTGAATGCAGATTTATTAGCAACAACGATGAACAATCAATCTGCAAGACAAAGAAAGCGATGGTAGATATTAGAATAAGATAATAGATACAGAATATGCAAATAACAATGCGCAGTATTACACAAGATGAGAACGCAATAGAGAACAGCACCATACAAGAGTTGTCTAAAGACCAACCTCGTTATCTTCAACGAAAATCGTCATCAAACACCAGAACCAATGAGATTCGAGCATTTGAAAAAATATTTTTTTAAAGGTTATTACGCGTTTCGGAGGGTGAAAACGGCGTCAAATATTCTAACATTGACGAAGAATTATTTTTTAGAAATCTGGTGGCCGTCGGGGATAGTTTTTCACGGCCAGAAATACGGTATAAGCGGTTTACATATTTAGTTTAGAAATACGGATCGTTTTTCACGGCCGGAAATATCCGAAGTTGAGACGGAATTCACCGAATTAATCACTGCAAGCTAACTTCTTCTGGTGGAGGAAGCCGCAGTGCCCGGAGAGAACCAGCCCTGACAGCGACTGAAGTTAGAAGACTACACACATACTGTGAAAACGTATGTTAAGCCCAGTTAAAATTTCTTAAAATAGGCCTTAAGCTAGCACATCGTATAGTTACTTCCTTAAGCTTCTTGTGACATTTATTGTATGCAGGTATTGGGGAGGACTGTCTGCTCTTCTCTTTTACCAAGTCTTTCCAGGTACGGTACCTACTACACCTACCTACTACCAACTACCTACCTACCTACTACCAACTACCTAACCCACTGATGCCATGGTGATGGGTAAAATAGTGGCAAGAGGCTTTGGCTTCGCCGGCTCATTGCGGCTTTGCAGTCGGTACTAGTAGCCGGCGAAGCCGGTGTTGTCAATAAACGCGTACGTATTATGTCGAAAACCTGATTATGCCTTGGCTTGAGAATTCCGAAGCGCAATGGAGGCCGCCATCTTGCGGATGCGGAAGTATGCATAACAAATTGAAAACGTTCAATAGGAGTTTCTTTCACCCGTCATTGTTTGATTCACAATCTTATGCACCTCCAATTTATTATTAAAATACTTTAAGACCAACCTCGGCCCACACGGGCCTGGTTATCTTCAACGAAACGCGTCACCAAACACCGGATCAAATGAGAGTCGAGCATTTGAAAAAATATTTCTATAATCAAATCACGCAATGGAGGCCGCCATCGACCGGATGCGGAAGTTTGCATAAAACAATTGCGAAAAGGTTCAATAGGAGTTTGTTTCACCCGTCTTTCTTTGATTCACAATCTAATGCACCTCTAATTAGTAATTAAAATACGTGAAGACCAACCTCGTTATCTTCAACGAAAATCGTCACCAAACACCAGAACCAATGAGATTCGAGCATTTGAAAAAATATTTTTAAAAAGCTTATTATGCGTTTCGGAGGGTGAAAACAGCATCAAGTATTCTAACATTGACGAAGAATTATTTTTTCGAAATCTCGTGGCCGTCGGGGATAGTTTTTCATGGCCAGAAATACGGTATAAGCAGTTTACATATTTAGTTTAGAAATACGGATAGTTTTTCACGGCCGGAAATATCCGAAGTTGAGACGGAATTCACCGAATTAATCAAGAAGTAAATTTTATCAATTTTAATCTCATCCAGAATGCAAACTGTGTAATTTTAGGTCTGAATTTTCGAAATTTTGTGAGCTGACCAATCAGCGATCAGCTTAGGTCAGCCAATCAGCGCCCTCGACACAGGACATCTTACCAGGGCGTCGTCTGCGACGCCGGGAATGAGGTTGGTGCAAAACAACCGAATCACGTGTGAGCATATGCTGCTCGAAATAGTTCTCATCATATGCTCAAATTTCCTAAGCTAAATCGTCATTGCTTTGGGCACTGTGAAACGTATCAAGTCACTCGCTTACTGCACAGCGAAAAAGTACGAGCACTTGAACAACGTGTTTTTCGACTCGATTCTGCAAAACGCCATGTCACTCGATCAAAGCCAAAACGAGAAACAATGTTTCGCCTCCATTCTTCATCGCCACACTGACCTATCAGATGTGGCATGAAGGACGACGTTTATGCTTAACCACGACATAAATGTACCCAAGTCTTGGGTACCCAAGCTAATTCGTGAGAAAGTGTCATGTGACTCCTGCTCATTCACCAGGTTACAATCTACACTGTTTCAATTACCAGTTTAAGTCTACACTTTAACTGTACACTGCTAAATTTCTCTAAAGCGTGTAAAGACCTTTGAGTGCTCGCACCAGCACATATGTGTTGTTGAGGATGTTCAAGAGTACTTACAGGTCACTATCAGCGTCTATCACCTTCTTTTCGCGATAAAAAACAATGTTCTCACGAAACGTAATTGGAAAGTAAACCACTCTGGGCCATTTTCGAAATTTTTCTCTTCTTTAGTGGTAGACCTGAAAAGCCGAATTAGGCTTCAATCCCATGCTCCCATGCTCAGTAGGTTTGTGTGATTTATGATGTTGTCCTGCACCTACCAGTATAAGCGGTTTACATAAAGGAACAAAGCTCGGTTTGATTAACGACAGTCACACATTGCCATTGAAACTGCGCTATCGTCCGATCTGTCGGCACTGATCTTACTGCAAGCTAACTTCTGGTGGAGGAAGCCGCAGTGCCGGAGAGAACCAGCCCTGACAGCGACTGAAGTTAGAAGACGACACACATACTGTGAAAACGTATGTTAAGCCCAGTTAAAATTTCTTAAAATAGGCCTTAAGCTAGCACATCGTATAGTTACTTCCTTAAGCTTCTTGTGACATTTATTGTATGCAGGTATTGGGGAGGACTGTCTGCTCTTCTCTTTTACCAAGTCTTACCAGGTACGGTACCTACTACACCGACCTACTACCAACTACCTAACCTACTGATGCCATAGTGATGGGTAAAATAGTGGCAAGAGGCTTTGGCTTCGCCGGCTCATTGCGGCTTTGCAGTCGGTACGAGTAGCCGGCGAAGCCGGTGTTGTCAATAAACGCGTACGTATTATGTCAAAAACTTGATTATGCTGTTTCCCTTGGCTTGAGAATTCCGAAGCGCAATGGAGGCCGCCATCTTGCGGATGCGGAAGTATGCATAACAAATTGAAAAACGTTCAATAGGAGTTTCTTTCACCCGTCTTTGTTTGATTCATAATCTTATGCACCTCTAATTTATAATTAAAATACTTTAAGACCAACCTCGGCCCGCACGGGCCTGGTTATCTTCAACGAAAAGCGTCACCAAACACCGGAACCAATGAGATTCGAGCATTTGAAAAATATTTCAAAAAAGCTTTTTACCACATTTCGGACGCTGAAAACGGCGTCAAATATTCTAAAATTGACGAAGAATTATTTTTTAGAAATCTCGCGGCCGTCGGGAATAGTTTTTCACGGCCGGAAATATCCGAAGTTGAGACGGAATTCACCGAATTAATCAAGAAGTAAATTTTATCAATTTTAATCTCATCCAAAATGCAAATGGTAGCTACTACACCTACTACACCTACTACACCGACGGTACCTACTACACCTACCTACTACCAACTACCTAACCTACTGATGCCATAGTGATGGGTAAAATAGTGGCGAGAGGCTTTGGCTTCGCCGGCTCATTGCGGCTTTGCAGTCGGGTACTAGTAGCCGGCGAAGCCGGTGTTGTCAATGAACGCGTACGTATTATGTAAAAAAAAGAGATTATGCTGGATCCCTTGGCTTGAGAATTTCGAAGCTTTGACGCACCAAATCCCTCAATGGAGGCCGCCATCTTGCGGATGCGGAAGTATGCATAACAAATTTGGAAAAGTTCCATAGAAGTTTGTTTCACCTGTCTTTGTTTGATTCACAATCTAATGCACCTCTAATTTGTAATTAAAATACTTTAAGACCAACCTCGGCCTGCACGGGCCTGGTTATCTTAAACGAAAATCGTCACCAAACACCGGAAGCAATGAGATTCGAGCATTTGAAAAAATATTTCAAAAACCAAATCACTCAATGGAGGCCGCCATCTCCCGGATGCGGAAGTATACATAACAAAATTGCGAAAAAGTTCAATAGGAGTTCGTTTCACCCGTCTTTGTTTGATTCACAATCTAATGCACCTCTAATTTGTAATTAAAATACTTTAAGACCAACCTCGTTATCTTCAACGAAAATCGTCACCAAACACCGGAACCAATGAGCTTCGAGCATTTGAAAAAATATTTCAAAAAAGCTTATTACGCGTTTCGGAGGGTGAAAACGGCGTCAAATATTCTAAAATTGACGAAGAATTGTTTTTTATAACTCTCGCGGCCGTAGGGGATAGTTTTTCACAGCCGGAAATATCCGAAGTTGAGAGGGAATTCACCGAATTAATCAATAAGTAAATTTTATCAATTTTAATCTCATCCAGAATGCAAATGGTGTCATTTTAGGTCTGAATTTGCGAAATTTTGTGAGCTGACCAATCAGCGAACAGCTTAGGTCAGCCAATCAGCGCCATCGACACGGTTTGATTAACGACAGTCACACATTGCCGTAGAAACGGCGCTATCGTCTGATCTGTTGGCACTGATCTTACTGCAAGCTAACTTCTTCTGGTGGAGGAAGCCGCAGTGCCCGGAGAGAACCAGTCCTGACAGCGACTGAAGTTAGAAGACTACACACATACTGTGAAAACGGATATTAAGCCCAGTTAACATTTCTTAAAATAGGCCTTAAGCTAGCACATCGTAGAGTTACTTCCTTAAGCTTCTTGTGACATTTATTGTATGCAGGTATTGGGGAGGACTGTCTGCTCTTCTCTTTTACCAAGTCTTACCAGGTACGGTACCTACTACACCTACCTACTACCAACTACCTAACCCACTGATGCCATCGTGATGGGTAAAATAGTGGCAAGAGGCTTTGGCTTCGCCGGCTCATTGTGGCTTTGCAGTCGGGTACTAATAGCCGGCGAAGCCGGTGTTGTCAATGAACGCGTACGTATTATGTTGAAAACCTGATTATGCCTTGGCTCGAGAATTCCGAAGCGCAGTGGAGGCCGCCATCTTGCGGATGCGGAAGTATGCATAACAAATTTAAAACGTTCATTAGGAGTTTCTTTCACCCGTCATTGTTTGATTCACAATCTTATGCACCTCCAATGTATTATTAAAATACTTTAAGACCAACATCGGCCCGCACGGGCCTGGTTATCTTCAACGAAACGTGTCACCAAACACCGGACCCAATGAGAGTCGAGCATTTGCAAAAATATTTCTAAAATGAAAGCACTCAATGAAGGCCGCCATCGACCGGATGCGGAAGTTTGCATAAAACAATTGCGAAAGAGTTCAATGGGAGTTTGTTTCTCCCGTCGTTCTTTGATTCACAATCTAATGAACCTCTAATTAGTAATTAAAATACGTTAAGACCAATCTCGTTATCTTCAACGAAAATCGTCATCAAACACCAGAACCAATGAGATTCGAGCATTTGAAAAAATATTTAAAAAAAACTTATTACGCGTTTCGGAGGGTGAAAACGGCGTCAAATATTCTAACATTGACGAACAATTATTTTTTAGAAATCTCGCGGCCAAATGGGATAGTTTTTCACGGCCAGAAATACGGTATAAGCGGTTTACATATTTAGTTTAGAAATACGGATAGTTTTTCACGGCCGGAAATATCCGAAGTTGAGACGGAATTCACCGAATTAATCACTGCAAGCTAACTTCTTCTGGTGGAGGAAGCCGCCTTGCCCGGAGAGAACCAGCCCTGACACCGACTGAAGTTCGAAGATGACACACATACTGTGAAAACGTATGTTAAGCCCAGTTAAAATTTCTTAAAATAGGCCTTAAGCTAGCACATCGTATAGTTACTTCCTTAAGCTTCTTGTGACATTTATTGTATGCAGGTATTGGGGAGGACTGTCTGTTCTTCTCTTTTACCAAGTCTTACCAGGTACGGTACCTACACTGACCTACTATCAACTACCTAACCTACTGATGCCATCGTGATGGGTAAAATAGTGGCAAGAGGCTTTGGCTTCACCGGCTCAATGCGGCTTTGCAGTCGGTACTAGTAGCCGGCGAAGCCGGTGTTGTGAATGAACGCGTATGTATTATGTTGAAAAGCCAGATTTTGCTGGAGCCTTTGAGAATTCCAAGCTTTGACTCACCAAATCGCTCCATGGAGGCCGCCATCTTGCGGATGCGGAAGTATGCACAAACAATAAAATTGCGAAAACGTTCAATAGAGGCTTTGGCTTCGCCAGCTCATTGCGGCTTTGCAGTAGGGTCATATTAACTCGTCGATGGCTAAAAATACAAAGTTCAGGCCCCACACTCCTGTGGTGGGTCACAGGTGTCGTGAGGTGTCTCGGTGTCTCGGTGTCATCTTGTCTGCCTGCTGAAAATGTTGTGAATTTTCTTTTTTACCGTGAGATCGCATCGTTTCACCTTTTTATGTGATCTGCTTTCATTACATTCTGATCTGCTCTGATCTGATATGCTCTCCCCATTCTCTCTCTCCCCCCCACACCTATCTCTCCCACCCCCCACCTATCTACCGCCCCCATCTCCTCTCCCCCCTCTCTCTCGATCCTTTCTCTCTCTCTTTCTCTCTCCCTCCTCTCTATCCTTTCTCTCTCCATTCTCCCCCCTCTCTATCCTTATTCTCTCTCCCTTCTCCGACGCCTCACCCCATCCCCCGCTTTCTCGCCCTCTCTCCATTCTCCACCCCTGCTTTTTCTCCTTCCTTCTCCTCTCTCCACCCCACATATGTCCCCCCCACCTCCTCTCTCCCTTCTCTCCCCCCCCCCTACTTACATCCCCACTCCCACACCTCCTCTCTTCCCCTCACTCCTATCTCCCATCCTCTCTCCCACCCCTCTCTCTCCCCACCCCACTCACTCTCCCACACCTCCTCTCTCCCTTCTCCCATCCTCTCTCTCTCCCCACTCCTCTCTCCCTCACGCCCTTCTCTCTCCCCACCTTTCTCACTGTCCCACTCCTCTTTCTCTCCCACCCCTCTCACTCTCCCACCCTTTCACCCCTCTCTCTCCCACCCCTCTCACCCTCCCATCCTCCAACCCCTCTCACCCCTCTCTCTCCCCACCCCGCTCACCCTCCCACCCCTCTCTCTCCCCACTCCTCTCCATCCCCATCCCTCTCTCTCCCCACCCGTCTCTCTTCCCACCCCTCTCTCTTCCCACCCCTCTCACTCTCCCACTCCTCTCAAACTCCCACCCTCTCACCCTCCCACTCCTCTCCCCACTCCTCTCACCCTCCCACCCCTCTCTCTCCCCACCCCTCTCTCTCCCCACTCCTCTCTCTCCCCACTCCTCTCTCTCCCTACTCCTCTCTGTCACCACTCCTCTCTCTCCCCACTCCTCTCTCTCCCCACTCCTCTCTCCCCCCCACCCCTCTCTCTCTCCCCACCCCTCTCACTCTCCCTCTCCCCGCCCCTCTCACTCTCCCTCTCCCCGCCCCTCTCACTCTCCCACCCCTCTCACTCTCCCACCCCTCTCACTCTCCCACCCCCTCTCACTCTCCCACTCTCCCACTCCTCTCACTCTCCCACCCCTCTTACTCTCCCACCCATCTCTCTCCCCCACCCCTCTCTCGCCCCATCCCTCTCTCTCCCCATCCCTCTCTCTCCCCCACCCCTCTCTCTCCCCCACCCCTCTCTCTCCCCCACCCCTCTCTCTCCCCACCCCTCTCTCTCCCCACCCCTCTCTCTCTCTCCCCACTCCTCTCCATCCCCACCCCTCTCTCTCCCCACTCCTCTCTCCCCCCCACCCCTCTCTCTCTCCCCACCCCCTCTCACTCTCCCACCCCTCTCTCTCTCCCCCGCCCCTCTCACTCTCCCACCCTCTCACTCTCCCACCCCTCTCACTCTCCCACCCCTCTCACTCTCCCACTCCTCTCACTCTCCCACCCCTCTTACTCTCCCACCCATCTCTCTCCCCCACCCCTCTCTCTCCCCCACCCCTCTCTCTCACCCACCCCTCTCTCTCCACACCCCTCTCACTCTCCATGCCTCTCTCTCCTTACCCCTCCCTCTCCCTATCCCCCCTCTCTCCCCACTCCTCTCCCTCCCCACCTCTCTCTCCTCCCCCACCTCTCTCTCCCTCCCCACCTCTCTGTCTCCCCCCACCTACCTCTCTGTCTCCCCCACCTCTCTCTGTCTCCCCACTCCTCTCTCCCTCCCACCCTTCTTTCTTTCTCCTCCACCCTTCTTTCTCTCTTCCCCACCCTTCTTTCTCACCACTCCACTCTCCCTCCCACCCCTCTCCCTCCCACTCCCTCTCTCCCCACCTCTCTCTGTCTCCCCACTCCTCTCTCCTCCCACCCTTCTTTCTCTCTTCCTCCACCCTTCTTTCTCTCTTCCCCCACCCTTCTTTCTCACCACTCCACTCTCCCTCCCACCCTCTCTCTTCCCCACTCCCCTCTCTCCCCCACCTCTCTCTCTCTCCCACTCCTCTCACTCTCCCACCCTTCTCTCTCCCACTCCCTCTCTCCCCACTCCCCTCTCTCCCCACCTCTCTCTCTCTCCCCACCCCCTCTCTCTCTCCCCCACCCCTCTCTCTCTCCAACCTCGCTCTCTCCCCACCCCTCTCACTCCTCCCACCCCTCTCTCTCCCCACCCCTATCCCTCCCCACGCCTCTCACTCTCCCACCCCTCTCACTCTCCCACCCCTCTCACTCTCCCACCCTTCTCACTACTCCCACCCCTCTCTCCCTCCCACTCCTCTCTCCCTCCCACCTCTCTCACTCTCCCACCCTTCTCACTCTCCCACCCTTCTCACTCTCCCACCCCTCTCTCCCTCCCACCCCTCTCGTCCTCCCACTCCTCTCTCCCTCCACCCCTCCCACTCTCCTCCTCCCACCCCTCCCTCTCTCCTCCTCCCACCCCTCTCACTCTCCCTCTCCCACACCTCTCACTCTCCCCCTCCCACCCTTTCACTCTCCCCCTCCCACCCCTCTCACTCTCCCACCCCTCTCACTCTCCCACTCCTCTCACTCTCCCACCCCTCTCACTCTCCCACCCCTCTCACTCTCCCCTCCCACCCCTCTCACTCTCCCCCTCCCACCCTCTCACTCTCCCCCTCCCACCCCTCTCACTCTCCCCCTCCCACCCCTCTCACTCTCCCCCTCCCACCCTCTAACTCTCCCCCTTCCACCCCTCTAACTCTCCCCCTCCCACCCCTCTCCACTCTCCCCCTCCCACCCCTCTCACTCTCCCCCTCCCACCCCTCTCACTCTCCCCTCCCACCCCTCTCACTCTCCCCCTCCCACCCCTCTCACTCTCCCCCTCCCACCCCTCTCACTCTCCCCCTCCCACCCCTCTCACTCTCCCCCTCCCACCCCTCTCACTCTCCCCCTCCCACCCCTCTCACTCTCCCCCCTCCCACCCCCTCTCACTCTCCCCCTCCCACCCCTCTCACTCTCCCCCTCCCACCCCTCTCACTCTCCCCCTCCCACCCCTCTCACTCTCCCCCCTCCCACCCCTCTCACTCTCCCCCTCCCACCCTCTCACTCTCCCCCTCCCACCCCTCTCACTCTCCCCCTCCCACCCCTCTCACTCTCCCCCCTCCCACCCTCTCACTCTCCCCCTCCCACCCCTCTCACTCTCCCACCCCTCTCACTCCTCTTACTCTCCCACCCTTCGCACTCTCCCACCCTTCGCACTCTCCCACCCTTCTTTCTCTCTTCTCCCCCCTATCTTAGTATTCCTGTCAACGTAGCGACGGGTGGTATTTTCTGATGATGAATAAAAGGATAGGCAAATGAAAGTAAAGTTTGAGGGCCTCCCCAAGATGAAGGATCCCGGCTTGTGTCCTTGAGGCACCAGGGGCGGATCCAGGAATTTCTTGACGGGGGGGGGGGGGGGGGGGGGGTGCATGAAACCATAGCGCTGGGGGGGATGGGGGGGGGATAAAAGGGGGGGTCTGGGGGTCCTCCCCCAGGAAATTTTAAAAAATTGATCGTCAGAAACGGCATTTCGTGCGTTCTTGGAAGTTTCTGCAGTTCCTTGTGTTCTTCCCTGGTCCAACAGTTCAGCAGATTCGCACCGCCTGCACCCTCATCCTGGATCGAAGGGGGGGGGGGGTGCGCACCCCCTGCACCCCCCCCCCTGGATCCGCCCCTGGGCACCATTGTTAGCCTGATGATTCATCATCGTGACTTTTTGAATCAAGCATGCCAATGGACTGTTTCGAGCTGCACACTGAGGCATTCGGATTTTTCCGAGAAAAACTGGACAAAATCGCAGTAGAAATGACGAAAGCAAATATTTCAGGAATGAAACTTGAATCTACCGCGTCAGAAATATCGGCACGCCAAGATGGCCGCCGGAGCAGTTCAAATTGGCTTTACTCGTACTAATACTTAATAGTAATACTACACGGTGCATTGCGCGTCCAAGTTTATTATCAGACCTCCGTGTCTGGGTGTGTTCAGTTACCGAGCAGCTAGCTAATGCTTGCCAAGCCAGCCGTTCCTTATCAACGGTTTCGAATTGAGTGTTTGCTTGAGTGCTTCGGCCACTTGGCGAGCGTTCCACAAGGCACAAGGAACTTGGTAATCGAACACACCACGGCAACGATAACGGAGAATCAAAAGCACCCTCGGTTGTCAAGTCAGTTAAAAATTTGTGAAATAAGTAGGTTAAACTATATAAAGTCTGCCGGAACTTGTCTTCTTCGGCCAAGTGTTTAGGTGCGTGGCGTATATAGAGCCTAGTGACTCTGAAAACGCCATTTAATTTGGTTGTAGAAGAAGAAGAAGTATGATGTGAGGAAGAAGAAGTAATTGGGAGGAGGAAGAATCCACATGACGTGCTGGTGAAATGGTGTGGTCCGCGTGTGTGCTGTGAGGAGATGGCTGGTGAGCGCCCTGAGAGCCCAGAGACGCTTAATGTGCTGAACTCCGAGTCTGACGATGAGAACATGTTCGAGGTCATCGACCTTGATCAATGTGATAGTCCTGGTGAGCAGAGACCGCCGGTCTAGTTTGAAGTGTGGCGTTTCGGTTTGCTCTAAATGCGGATTAAAAAATAAAAATAAAGTTCTCTTTACCATCGATCTCTTATTTACATTTATCTCTACACAATCGAGAGGAGTTATGTGAACGTGTATGAACTTGAACCTTTAAAATAACTTCATTTAACTTTACCATCATGTTCATTATACGCTGCAATCACCAAGAAAAAATATATATTTTAAGCAAAGAAGCATCTATAAATATTACCTTATAAATGGAGCACTGTTATAATACGGAGAAACCCCTAACAATTATGAAGCTAAAAAAGTTTGTTAATAAACCTAAATCTATTCAGGAGGCTGTGGAATTCATTTAGATTGAGATTCTGCAAGACCCATGAGGTCTGTGCCACGTCCACCCTCCCTTCCCATACAATGACCCCATATATGAGCCAATTCCACGACTACAACCCCACTAACCACAATTCCAACAAAGCATTAAGTTTCAACAAGAGCTGTACACAAAGTACGTAATGCTTTTTTAAAATTTCCCTGAGCATCACAGAGTGTCGCCTGGGATGGGGTGGGATGGGGGTGGAGTTGGGAGGGGTAGGGAGAAGGGTGAGGAGTGGGTGGGGGAGAGAATTGGAAGAAATGAGTGACGGGGTCTGTCAAAGTAGAGCCCCTATATACAAGTGGTGTCAGAGCTCGAGTTACCAAAATTTAAACATTTCGGACTTGTCACACCCAACCTGTCCACCAAGTTTTGTCCGAATCCGTCCATAACTTTTTGAGATATCCTGCTCACAGACAGACAAACAGATAGGAATGAAAACAACGTCCGTCCACCTTGGGTGACAGAGGTAATGACTCAGAGTTTCTGTCTCCAATACTTATCCTTACCTAAATTGGGGGACTGAACATAAAAAGGGCTTTTGGTTTACAATGGTAAAACATACACCAAGAAATCAAAGCTGACCTTGTTTAAAGTTATATTCATCTTTTGACGTCACATCCACATTTCTTGAGTACCTATATAATAATAAAAGAGTGTGTGTGTGTGTGTGTGTGTGTGTGTGTGTGTGTGTGTGTGTGTGTGTGTGTGTGTGTGTGTGTGTGCGTGTGTGCGTGTGTGCGTGTCCTCTCCATAACTCAAAACCATGAAACCTTGCGGTCCCAAACTTTACATGCATACTTCTCGATCTCCAAGGAAGTGCATGAATGAAAACTGTTTGGGTGTGTTTTTGAAGATCATTTGCACTAACAGGTTTACCTTTGGTCAGCCTACGTTCAGGTCGCTCAGCTTGTGGGTCTTAAGTCCGCCATTTTGTCCGCTCAACTCAAGTATGCCTTGCCTCAGAAGAGGTCGGTCTCTGTACAATAAAGCTTCAGATCGACAAATGGTAATATAGCTGATCTTCATACCTACGAATCTCTGTATTCCTGTATACATCACAATGCTTCCAAACGCCAGTGTTCATGCCTTTATTAAATTTCCGCAAAGGTCGAGAATCTCTTCACCTGAAACGAATTTCAAAATTATAACTGCGGAATTGATCTCAGCAGCAGTTTCGACTATTCAAAAAGTGTTCATTTGTCTAATACGGACATTGTGGTGCACTCCTGGCATCTCAACAGTATTATTGGAGTGCTTGCTTGAGTGCTTAAGCTGCTTGGCGAGCGCTCTTCAGGCTTCTTTTGCAAGTCATGACGATGCAGTAGACAGCGCTCCCCTTTTGTTTTTACGTACGCAGTTTGTTATTACACGAGATCACATTGATTCACATTTTTATGCAACCTACTTTCATTATTGCCGGCGAAGCCGGTGTTGTCAATAAACGCGTACTGTTACGTGGTCCTCCCAGTGACTACCTGGTCTCGGTGACCCCCGGACCGTGAGAGGAACCCCGCCAGAAAGATATATGATTTATACGCTTTCGTAACGCAATCACTATGAATTCCAGTCAATAAGAAACCCCACACCAAGGATCCGGATTAATCAATAATATATTCCCAATCAATCAACAACAATCAGCAATCAATCAACAATATTACTAAGATGGCCATCTCATATATTTCCCCCCTTTCCCCACTCATGACACCCTCAATAGTCACTGTCCCTCACAATGTCTCTGGGCCCCTCCAGACCAAGGTGAAGGTCGACCTCTCCGCACACGGGCGGTTGAACGGACCCCTGGCTGACGTGCTCCAAACGTGCACGTCACGTACCGGGAACAGCTGCTGCCGCGGACACCTCCTCGGCAAGCCACCGAGGTCGGAGCCCGTGATCGCGGCCTCTGGGCTGTGAACGGCTCGCAAAGCGCGCGAGGCCCAAGGTGCGACCCGTACACGCACTCGTAGGCGTCGAGGCGAACAGTGCCGGACGCTTGGTTCCTTCCAGGAACCCACGGCAACCTGACACGTAACAGGCAATCACCCCGCACAGGTAACTCCTCTCGCCAGACGGGCTTTTCAAACGCAGCGTTCCAAAGCAGATAAAGATCGACTCGGCTCGCGTCGGAGCTGGTCGAGGATCAAGATGGCCGCTTCTCTCCCGACCTTGTCTTTTTCTTCTTCCGGTTTTCCATCCCGTTTCCGGTCTCCTGTTATCAGGAGCGCTTCTAACCATTTAACCACAACAACCTTTAATAGAATAAACATTAATAAGAAATGACCTGAATAGTAATTCACATAAATCCGGAATCCGTAACAGTACGTATTATGTCGAAAACCAGATTATGCCTTGGCTTGAGAATTCCGAAGCGCAATGGAGGCCGCCATCTTGCGGATGCAGAAGTATGCATAACAAATTTAAAAACGTTCAATAGGAGTTTCTTTCACCCGTCTTTGTTTGATTCACCATCTTATGCGCCTCTAATTTATTATTAAAATACTTTAAGACCAACCTCGGCCCGCACGGGCCTGGTTATCTTCAACGAAAAGCGTCACCAAACACCGGAACCAATGAGATTCGAGCATTTGAAAAAATATTTCTATAACCAAATCACGCAATGGAGGCCGCCGTCGACCGGATGCGGAAGTTTGCATAAAACAATTGCGAAAAAGTTCAATAGGAGTTTGTTTCACCCGTCTTTGTTGATTCACAGTCTAATGCACCTCGAATTTGTAATTAAAATACATTAAAACCAACGTCGTTATCTTCAACGAAAATCGTCACCAAACACTGGAACCAATGAGATTCGAGCATTTGAAAAAATATTCTTTAAAAGCTTATTACGCGTTTCGGAGGGTGAAAACGGCATCAAATATTCTAAAATTGACGAAGAATTATTTTTCAGAAATCTCGTGGCCGTCGGGGATAGTTTTTCACGGCCAGAAATAAGCGGTTTACATAAAGAAAGAAAGCTTGGTTTGATTAACGACAGTCACACATTGCCGTTGAAACGGCGCTATCGTCTGATCTGTCGGCACTGATATTACTGCAAGCCAACTTCTTCTGGTGGAGGAAGCCGCAGTGCCCGGAGAGAACCAGCCCTGACATCGACTGAAGTTAGAAGACGACACACATACTGTGAAAACGTATGTTAAGCCCAGTTAAAATTTCTTAAAATTGGCCTTAAGCTAGCACATCGTATAGTTACTTCCTTAAGCTTGTTGTGACATTTATTGTATGTAGGTATTGGGGAGTACCAGGTACGGTACCTACTACACCTACCTACGACCAACTACCTAACCTACTGATGCCATAGTGATGGGTAAAATAGTGGCAAGAGGCTTTGGCTTCGCCGGCTCATTGCGGCTTTGCAGTTTGGTACTCGTATAAGATATATTAATATACCTATATAAATATGCTTATTAAATAAACGTCAAATCTAACATTGTGCTTCGAACTCCACCATGTTGAACTGTATCTTTGAAAGTGAAAGTCTGACATTTTGTTTGCTCATTGTGGTATGCACATTTCGCTGATTTTGTGCTTTATTTTCACTTTTATAGAAAACTATTTAAAGGTAAATATTTGTGGTTGCCGTTTTTGTGCCGCGTTGAAATGTGAAATTTGGGAACAATTTGACTGTCCTCTTTGGGGACTGCTTATTCGTGGGGTCTACCCAACTTGTATTGACATTTTCAGAGGTCCCTCAAGGTGCTCCACACGAAATTAAAATAAATCTGATGAAAAAACGGATGTTTAAAAATGAAATCACATCATTCTGTTCATTCTGCAGGCAACGGTAACCAGTGATTACACGCAGGCAAGATGACGCGTTTCCTGCGTGGTTTAACAATGGTACACGTCATTGTCCTAATGGATGCACCTGATGCTGTTACACTTGCGCTCAAATAAGTTTGGGGGAAAACGGAAGTTTTTGAGGGATTCTCTCTTCAAAAGGTGTACACCTTGATTATATCGTAGAATTCCCGAGAATCGTTGAATTTTTTAGGCCTTGCTGGTAGAAGTATTTATTTCGATGACAGCACATGCTTGCCCATTTTGATATAACTTGATGAGATACCCATTCGACACCCAGGGAATTCTGTGTATGTGGGGGTGGAGGGGAGGGATGGATCGGGGGAGGGGGGTAATCTGGAGAGGATTGTTGGGGGGCATGGGGGTAGAAAGTGGAGTGGGGGAGATATCTGGTCACGCAGGTGAACCTGAGTTTGGAGCTGAGGTTTGGAAGAGGTGGGGTTGTGAGGGGCATGGGTGTGTTGGGGTGGGGGAAAGTTAAAGTGCAAAACTATTCTGGAGGAATTCAAAAAATTTTAAAAAAAATCCACTTTGATGTTATGGGGTATTATCTGTATATCAGTGACAAAAAAAAAAATAGATTTTTAATTCAGGCTGTAATACAAAGAAATGTGAAAAAAATCAAGGGGTATGAATGCTTTCTGAACGCACTGCATCTAGGGAAAATGCCATTTGAATGTCATCAGAGTACCATGTCTCTAATTTTTTTTTTTTCTACTAATTTTTTGTTATTTGCTGTGAAAAGTTTTATATCATCCATATACAGTACATACATCACCTTTCCTGTTTCTTTGGATTGTGTTCTACTGTATTGGATGTCAGGGTGGATCTGTGTCCTTGGTCATTGAAGAGGTTACTCGAGCCTGTCTCCCTGGAAGAGTTCACGATGCACCTGTGTGTGCATGCGTGTGCACGTGTGTTATACTGAAAAGGATTACCCAAAAATAGAAAAAACTGTTTTGGGATTTATTTATTTATTGAGTACATCAATATGGCAGAATCTTGTACCCCTGCCTTTCCAAATTTACATTGGAACTTGATCTCCACAACTTTCTAGCACATGGCCAGTTCATCACTTGTAACTATTAAAGCTAAAAATAACAACCTAACCCCCCCAACCCTCTTTTACATTACGTTCACATATGTTTTGTTTGATGAAAAATGTTTTGCATTCTTCTGTGAATTTAAATGAGCTGCGTCCTGCATGATGCTCTAATTGTTCAATTTTTGACCTCCTCGTAGAAAAGGACAACTCCCATCTCTGGAATTCTGTCGGTGCTGGACAGGATCAGGAGAAACGTTTGACCCCTCCTTTTTAACTTGTGATTCCAGGCGATCTCACAAATGCAGTTTGTGATGTGGATTTAGAAGATGAATCAGACATTGAAGGAGGTGCAAACGATGACAGTGACTTGACTGTTTCTTTACATGATGGTGAGAGAGTCGTTTGTATTCTGTCATTGACTGAAGTGCTAAAGTTCTGCCAATTTGTGTATTTTGCGCTTTGGTTTTTTATGCCTCTGGAGCTGAAGGTTCTGAAAGCATTATAGTCTAGTAGGAAGACTAGGTCCCCCTGCACCCCCCGGAGATATACTTCTAATCAGTGTTTCTAGATTGGAAAAAATGTGTAGAAAATGACTAGCTATGGCCCCAAGCTGAAAAAATGTCCCACATACCATTTTTATGCAAATTACTGCTGCAAATTTTATGCAAAATTATGCAAATTTTATGCAAATTTTTGATGAGGAGTAGAGTTGAGGGGTCTTTGAGGGCTTCATCGAGGTGCTCTCGGTTGCAAGACTGGGTCATTCTGAGAAGCACAGCAGGGTCAGAGATCATGATGTTCTCCTCCTCAGTGAATCTCTCCATCAACAGCCTCTCCATTGCCTCACACACTGTTTTGAGGCAAAAGAGGGACTTTGCGTAGGCCTTTCCACTGAGAACACCTTTGAGAGATCCACTTGTTACTAGTTGTGCCTCAAAGAGAATCTCTGCATATCCAGAACCACGCATCTTGTGTCCAGTGAGCATCCCGATGTAGTTCATGGATGTGTGGAAGGGTCCAATCGTTACTACATGACTAGCAAATTCATTTGGCCAGCGCCAGATGATGGGAAGGGCTTTCATGCAGACACCCAGATCAAATGTATTCAGGACCCATCTCTGACCCACCTCAGCAGTTGCTGCCTCGGAACGCTTCAGTAGCTCACGAACAACTGCGTTGTCTGTGATCGGTCTGTGCCTGGTGCCTGCATGGCATGGCAATGGCCTGCAGCCTGTGCCTGGGCTAGGGGGTTTCACCTCTGCAACTGGTTCTCCCCCACCCAGCAAATCAACAGTCGACTACTGCACGCCTATCCACCAACCGATCACAGACAACGCAGTTGTTCGTGAGCTACTGAAGCGTTCCGAGGCAGCAACTGCTGAGGTGGGTCAGAGATGGGTCCTGAATACATTTGATCTGGGTGTCTGCATGAAAGCCCTTCCCATCATCTGGCGCTGGCCAAATGAATTTGCTAGTCATGTAGTAACGATTGGACCCTTCCACACATCCATGAACTACATCGGGATGCTCACTGGACACAAGATGCGTGGTTCTGGATATGCAGAGATTCTCTTTGAGGCACAACTAGTAACAAGTGGATCTCTCAAAGGTGTTCTCAGTGGAAAGGCCTACGCAAAGTCCCTCTTTTGCCTCAAAACAGTGTGTGAGGCAATGGAGAGGCTGTTGATGGAGAGATTCACTGAGGAGGAGAACATCATGATCTCTGACCCTGCTGTGCTTCTCAGAATGACCCAGTCTTGCAACCGAGAGCACCTCGATGAAGCCCTCAAAGACCCCTCAACTCTACTCCTCATCAAAAATTTGCATAAAATTTGCATAATTTTGCATAAAATTTGCAGCAGTAATTTGCATAAAAATGGTATGTGGGACATTTTTTCAGCTTGGGGCCATAGCTAGTCATTTTCTACACATTTTTTCCAATCTAGAAACACTGATTAGAAGTATATCTCCGGGGGGTGCAGGGGGACCTAGTCTTCCTACTAGACTATTAGGCCTTCAGCTTGTCCGGCTGGCTGTGCGTCCATCCGTATGTGTGTAGCGGATTTTCGTTACTATGATAATTTGAGACCCACTGAAAATATTTTGACCAAACTTGGTACAAGTATGTTGTGTTGTGGGAATGACTTATAAGGGTTAATAAATGCTTATTATAGTACAGTTATTTCCTTCGTGTGTGCTTTAGAATAAGCATAATATAATTTACTTCACAATACTCCTGAGAAAGTTCAGTCACTCAAACTCCTGGGTCTCACTATCAGCCACTATCATTCTTGGAAAACCGCATTTAAAAGTTGGCTTCCAAAGCCAGTCACTGTCTGAGTATCCTCAGTCGTACAAAGTCTTTTCTGGGCACACCTTTTTTTTTCTTTTTTTTTTGTATACATAATCCAGGCTCGTGAAAGAGCTAACATTTATCACAAAAACAAATCAAGCAGACAAACAAACAAAGTATATAAAAAGGGGAGCGGTAGACAAGATGGGGAGAGAAGGGGAAGCACTTTTTTTTTTTTTTTTTTTTCTATGCTGAATCGAGGCTCGTGAAAGAGCTAACATTTACTTCACAAACAAATCAACCAGACAAACAAAATACCCAAAAAGAGGGAGCGGAAGACAAGATGGGGGAGTACACAAACACAAACACAAGATGGGGAAGTACACAAACACAACATCCGAGAGCAGGGAGATGTGTGGAAGGGAGAGGGCCCGGGGGGAGGAGGCATGGGAAGGGGGGGGGGGGGGAGGGAGGCAGAAGTATAAAACACAAGGACACCAAGGACTTCCTGGACAGAAGTTGGTATTTCAAAAAAGTGGAATTGGGGTGAAATTAGCGGGGGTAGAAAAGATCAAGGTTTTGGATGGGGGAAGATAAGAGATGGTGGTGAACAGCTGTTTTAAAGACCTGGAGGGAGGAGTGGGATTGAAGAGAGTGAGGGAGTTTGTTCCAGAGGCAGGAGAAAAGAGGAATGAAGGAGTGAAGGTGAGCAGAGAGTCTTGATTTTGGCAGTTTAACCATAAGAGGGTTGCAGGCAGATCTTGTGTGACCTGTAGGAATATTTCGGGGACAGGGCCCAGAGAGAGCTGGAGGAGCAAGGCCGGAGAGGAGTTAGTAGAAGACAGAAAGACCACCAACCAGCCTGCGGTGAGTAAGTGAAAGGCCCTCGGAGGTAGCTTCATCACAGGAGATTCCAATGATTCTGAACGCTTTGGTTTCAACAGCGTGAAGACGAGCTAGGTGTGAGGCAGGAGCACCAGCCCAGAGGGGAGAGCAGTATTCCATTGAGCTGCGGGTGAAAGCCTTGCATGTGGTGAGGAGCTCAGGTGTGCCAAGGAAGGACTTCGCACGACGGAGGATGCCCAGTCGGCGACTGGCTTTGGAGGCCAAATTTGAAATGTGGTTTTCCCAGGAAAGATCATGGCAGATAGTGTGACCCAAAAGCTTGAGTGACAGAACTTCTTGGAGAGGATTATTCAGAAAGTGGGTGGGAGGGTTGTCCAGTCGGTCTTTTCGGAGAGACATCGTAAGAGTGTGAGATTTGTCAGGATTGAAAGACATGTTCCACTTGTTTGCCCAGTCAGTGATTTTGTCTAGGTCTGCAGAGAGTGAGGAGGCTGCAGACTGCTGATCTGAGGGATGAGGAATGGAGCGGCAGAGAGTGGAGTCATCAACAAAGAGATAGAGAGGATTTTCAAGAGAGTCGGAGAGATCATTGATGAAGACCAGAAAAAGAACTCGTATTCATACCTGAACTCATATTCACCTGCAAAGCCTTCATCCGCAGCTTGATGAAGTACTACTCTCCGCTCTGGGCTGGCTCCCCTGTCTCATACCTTGCTCAGCTTGACAGTGGAAACCAAGGCCTTCAAGATAATTGGAATCTCCCGTGCTATTCACCACAATCTCAGATAATTTCCAATCCAAAACCACGATCTTCTCTACCCTTGCTAACCCAACACCATCTCCTTCCCCCGCTCCCACCCATTCCAAGCCCAGCTCATGGTTTTGCAGTTAAAGCTCGTGGTAAAAAAATATTGTGGCTCGAGATGGAATTGTGATGGCCAAATTATCTCACCCGCTAGTCTGTTCGCCACCAATGGAGAATAGAGAGGAGGGCACGAGCCATAAATTAATCAAAGAACCAGATGCAAAGGATCTGAGAGAGAAAGATGGGTTTTCTCTTTGCCAAGGAACTTGCCCTGCAGTAGGGTTTAACTGCCAACTGGCTTGTCACCACTGTAGATCAGCTGTGTTTCTCTGTCTCTGTCTCTCTCTTTCTCTCTCTCTTTGCCCCCCTCCCACCCCCAACGATTGCCCTGCAAGGGGATTGGACTGACACCAGACTCATGCACAGCTCTACCTCCAATTTGCCCGACCAGCTCCTTTCACTGTCTTGTCAAACCCTATATATACTCAACATCAAAAGAAACGTATCAAATCTTTAGAATGACACTCATTGAAATCCTCCATGCAAAAATGAAAAATATTTGAACACAAAGGTAAAGTTCAGCTATCTTTACTAAACACATGTCAATAAACAAGAAGTTGCCTCAATCACAAAAAACAAAAAGCATGAACATCACAAGGGGTGGTGAAACAAAAGTCACAGCACTGCAACACAAAGGCACGCACCTGAATACAGTCAAAACAAAATGACACAGGAATGGACACAACACTCCTAACAGTCAAGGACAGAATGACAGCAGTCCTCAATATCATGTGTCCTCCCTGAGCTGTGATGCAGGCTGTACACCTCCGACGCATGCTCTGTACCAGGCGTCTGATGCGGTCCTGGGGAAGTCTGTCCCACTCCTCCTGCAAGCCTTGAATGAGCATTTGCCGATTGACAGCCGTTGATCTCCTCGATGCAAAACGTCGACCAAGCTCATCCCATAAATGCTCAATGGGATTGAGGTCAGGGGAATAAGGCATCCAAGGCATCACTTCAACACCCTGTTCCTGGAGGAAGTTGGTGGTCAGGCGAGCAGCATGGGGTCGAGTATTGTCCTGCTGGAAAACTGCGATGTTAGGATGAGCCTGGAGAAATGGCAGCAGACGAGGTCTCAAAACTTCATTGACATAACGCTGACTAGTGAGATTTCCTTCGATGACGACCAGAGGTGTCCTGAAACGGGTGGAAATGCCGGCCCATACCATCACACTGGGTCCTCCCCAACGATTGATCTGGCGAATACAGCATGATGCATACCTTTCCCCATTTCTGCACCATACCCGTTGACGCCAATCAGCAGCATGGAGGTAAAATCTGGACTCATCGCTGAACAAGACTGCACTCCACTGTTGCTGTGTCCAGCGGTGATGCTGCAGACACCATCTTAGTCTGTTCCGCTGATGCACTGCATTCAACACTGGACCACTGCAAGGACGTCTTGCCACCAGGCCCCGACTTCTCAAGCCCCTCCGCACAGTAGAGACACTGATGCGGTTGTTGTGGCGACCTTTCGTCACTGCAGCTGTTTGCGTCGCAGGGCGGAAATGATCAAGAAGGTGCTGCAGCACAATCCAGTGGTCTTGGTTTGGGGTGGTTACCCGTGGTCTTCCTCTTCGTGGACCATCATTCACAGTCCCAGTCTCACCATAATGCCTGGCCAGGTTGGAAATTGCAGGCTGTGAGCAACCAAGACGTTGGGCAATTGTTCGCTGGCTCACACCAGCCTCAAGCATCCCAATTGCCCTTAAACGTTGTTCAGATGTCAGGCGTGGCATCTGAATTTTCTTGTTGTTTTCCCTGTCAGAAGCCTCTAGAGTCTAGAGTGACTATAGACAGCTGTAAATGAATGTCTAACCACGAGAACTGAAGGATTTAATTATGAGGGTCATTATTTAAAGGGAAAGATCCCTATACAGAACCACTCAAGCATGCCATTGTTGATCAACCAGGTGATTGAAATGAAGTTCCCGTTACATAATCAGCCATTACAATTGAAGAAACGTGTTTGTAAAACTGCACATTTCAAAAAATGAAAGTGATAAGTTTATTTTGATGTTCAGTTTACATCTTTTGTGGTGTGCATGAAGGCCTTGTAAGTTAGTTAAATAAGATCTCACATTCGTACGCTTGGTTTTTATCGAGGGTGTGTATTGGTAAGGGGTAAGGGATGATTTTATTGTTGGTTGCATCAATGTTTATCCTCACCAGAGAAGTGAATATTGCATTTGGATCCAATTGTTTGTCTGTCTGTTAGTCTGCACAGAACGCAAATATGTTTATTAATTATGATGCCCTGATGTACCTTTAGAGCCCTATAACTGCTAAGACCCTTAAGAACCCAAAAAACCCCCAGACTCCTTAGAACCCTAAGACCCCTCAGTACTCTAAGATCCTTTAATACGCCATAGACCCTGTTATACCCCAAAGACCCTTCAAGACCACTGAGGCCCTTTAGAACCCTAAGATGCTTTAAGACATTTAAGAACTTTTCGAACCCTTACGACCCATAATGCCTTTTAAGACCTCAGACCTTTTAAGACCTCAGACCTTTTAAGACCTTTTAAGACCTTGTAAGACCCTTAAGACCATTGAGATCCTTCAGAAACCTGAGACCCTTTAGAGTTAGACCTTTTAATACCCTAAGATGCTTTAAGACCCTGTAGACCCTGTAGACCCTAGAGACCCCTCAGAACCTATAGATCCTATAGACCCCTAAGACAATTTAGAACCCTGTAGACCCTATAGATCCCCTTAGAGCCCTAAGACATCTGACATGGGCGGAGGCATATCCATCACCACATTCACGTCATATTCTATTTTCTTGTTTTTTTTTTTTTCAGTCCTTTACCGGTTTCCCGGACTATAGGTTTGCTCTCAGTCTGTCTGTCCGTCCGTCCATCCATAAGTCTGTCCCACCTGTGGTTTCCAGACTTCTTTTCTCATACCCTTTAACGTATTCAACTGAACTTGGTACATGGCTTTATTTTGATAAGTTACAAAAACGGCAACTTATTCTGTAGCTTTGCAAACCTAAAACAATTTGTCCGACTGTATATGGCTCACAATTGCTGAGTGCTTGGAACAAGAACATTCATTGGGACCAGTAGGGGACAGACATGTATTGCAAAGCAATTCTCACTGTTGCTTTTCTTTTTGCCTCGTAACTGGTCAATTGTACAGGATGTCCACAAGTTACCTTTCCAAATTCAAACCGTCGTAATAAAAAAAATGAAATCTGATACAACAAAGCAATGAATATTAATGATTATTAAATTACTTGTTGTTATTCGACCATATACCAATAAACCTTGTAACATGTTCTTGAAAGCACAAAGCAATCATCTTTAATTAAATGGACTCTTTTCCCAAAGTGGGAACAGTTACACATATGAGGTTGCCATCCCAAAACATTCCATGACGCATGTTATTTAAACAAGACCCATTCATTTCCATCTCTAGTTATAGTTGACCACATCCATTTAACTAACCCAGAATGCCCTTTTTTAACACTAGGACACCCACTCACTATGAGAGCAGCAGTGGGGGTGGGGAGAGGGTCTTGTTATTATCCTTATTATTATTGCCAATTGTTATTGCTATGACTTGTGTTAGATCAGGTCATTGAAAAGATCAGACCGTGCCTCACCATTAAACTCCCTATAGTAAAATTGACTTCCATGAGGATGTCGGGGAGGGAAGGTAAGGCATTATAGCAAGTCACAAAACGCCTTGGGGAGGGGGGATAGTGTCATGTAATAACATTAATATTATGCTATTATCATTAGTGTTATTAGTCCCCGTTGGACTTAGTCCGAAACGGGGGCTTATGGATTGGGTCTTTTCTGTCCATCCATCCGTGCATCCGCAACCATATCTCAGAGATTTTAGGACCAATTTGTTCATACTTGGCCCAAAGACAATACATGAAAGTGTACATATGCCCATCATTTTGTTTCGCTATGCGATCAAAGATGGCCGGCTGGCTGGCAGCCATTTTACTTGTAAAAAAAACCCCAATGTTGAACACGTCCTCAACTGTTTCACGGACATGCATTTACCGATGTTGTTCAAACTTGGCAGTCAGACAACGAATGACGGCTTACATATGCATGCCATTTTCTTTCGAGATCAGATCCAAGATGGCCGACTGATTGCCATTTTGTTACTTAAACATGTCCCCAACCATTTATTGAACCTGTATGATCCGATTTTGTTCAGGCTTGGCACAAGCACAGTACGCGATGGCATACACGTGCACCTCACTTTATTTTGTGATCAGATCCAAGATGGCCGACTGGTGGTCATTTTGTTACTTAAACGTGTCCCCAACCATTTCTCGGACCTGCAATGACCAATTTTGTTCAAACTTGGCACAAAAACAATACATGAGTATAGATATGCAGAATATTTTGTTTTGTAATCTGACAAAAGATGGCCGACTGACAGCATTTAACGCCATACAGAAAAATTACGAACTAATATTATGCTATTATCATTAGCATTGTTATTACTTTTGTTATTAGAGGCGGCTTTGGAAAAACGCCACGATAAAGTGATCTTAACACGGATATACACCTCTGCACGCAACCCCCTTGGTGGGGGAAACCACCTTGGGGTGGGGTGAATGGTAAATCACTACAACCTCCATCGTGTGATCCTTAGTCTCACTGTCAATTTTGGTTGAAATTCAATAAGTAATGACCGAATGTATCACGGTCAAAAATCGTCAGACAGACAGACAGACAGACACCAAATTGTGTATTTTTGTATGAAAATCAAAGCTCATGGAAGAGTGAGGTTATAGAAGGTAAAAAGGCAATGTTCAGTGGGGCCACAGTTGGTGACAACAAAAG
>NC_136267.1:97272714-97467714 GCF_964187855.1 Myxine glutinosa | reverse complement strand
GCACTGCTGATGGTTCAGTTTGGCTCTGGAAGTTGCCCGAAGGAAAGACCAAAATGTTTCAAGGTCCTGGCTGCCCGACCACATGTGGAACGCTGCTTCCTGATGGTGAGGGTGTTTACGGAGAAGGTTATGATTAAAAATTTTCAATGTGTGCTTTTTGGAAGTGACTACTAAGGTTTGATAAAGGAATGCGTGCTGGCTTTGCTTGAAAATACAGGCTTGGGGTGTGGTAGGGAATGGTCTTGGAAAAGCTTTACGAGATAAGCCATGACCAAAAACCTATTCCTCAAACTTTCAGTTTAACCCCAAATCTGGGGGAGCAAGTGGCGACCTTTCCAGGTGGCCTAGACACCCTTCCCCAGTTTGTCGAGCCTTGTTGTGCACCTTTCTAGCAGCCTGTCTGAAGTAGTTTGAGAGCAGGCTTGAAACTGTTGGTGCAGTGATTTGAAGCTTGTTTGTGTTGACGTCTGAGATTGTCAAAGCATGGTTTAGCTTAAATGTGTGTTTGGGATTATTGGGGGATTTGTTTCAACATCATTTTTTCTAAAATGGCTGCACGGTGAATTCATCGGCAAATAACAACTTGGACATAATTAACTTGTTGGCTGCACAACAAAGTAAATTCTCATCTTTTCTGACTTTGATGTCCAGAAACGGCCTTTTATAGACTATCTTGTCCCATATTGTATCCAGATACGAGAGCATTGGAATTTATATCTGTCAAATCTATTTTTGTAATAAAACAAGACTGAACAAAGTAAATAACAAGACCCTCTCAGCGAACCCTGAACCTCCGATCTGTAACATTATATATATTTATATTTTTGCGGAAATGGTTCCTAGAGGTTAATAAATGCTTAATATAGCATAATTATTCCCATATTGAGTGTTTAGAATAAATGTGAAGTAATTAAATGTCATTTTAGATATACAACACTAATTCATGTGGCTAAAAAGGTCAGACCGTCAACCCCATTGTGTGTGTCTAAAATACCTCATTCCTGCGAGCCTTTACTTGATGTTTTATTCCTCGATTTTCTGTGTAAAAGTACCCTTTGCACAGCAGTAAGCTTCCAGCCAATAATTTAGGTGGGAAAAGTCACCCTCATTATCCGGTTGTGGTCGCAGCACCAACTCGACGTGGTGAGAGATCATGCAAGGGTCGCCCCACCCCCCGGACCGGACTGTCGACCAATGGTGAGCGAGATGGGAGGGTCGCGTCACTGATGATGTGCGGGCCTGAAGTAATAATGGGGGAGCGGCGTTGGAACAATGACGAAGATGCCAGGACTAATAGCAGCGACAATGTTTGCAAATTTGCTGAGCTGCTAGGCGACGCTACGCCTTAATCCGATTTTGTCACGCTTTGCTCCACTGGTGCCATGTTCACTCCGCCAAGTTAAAGTCTCTGCCAACTCCTTCCCTCCTTCCACCCTGGCCGGTGTTGTGGACAGACCTGAGCAGGTCTGCATTTCAGTAAAGTGTGTGCCGTGTCAGCATTTTCAAAATTCATTTTCTCGGCAACCGTTGGACCCCGATTGACATGGAATTTTCAGCAAAGGAGGGCCTCGTCCTGTGGAATATTTTAGTGAATATTATGACGTCACAGGTCACGTGGTACGGGCGCCATCTTGGAAAAACCCAAAAAAATTCCACCTCTATATCTCAAAAACCGCTGCACAGAAATAATTGAGACAGGTTTCATTGCAAAGAACTCTCCATGCAAATAACATATGTGAATGATGACGTCATAGGTGCCGCCGTTATGACATCATAATTCGACAAGTAAAAACCTTTATCCGATCAGAATGAAATTTCTTGAGCATCTTCTCGGTATAAATTGATGCAGAAGTAAAATTATAATGATGTCATAGGTCACGTGGTTCGGCCGCCATATTGTTTTGAGTGAAAAGCCTCATGCTTTCCTCTCAAGCTCATCCGGTTGCTCTCTCTCATGCACAGATTTATCCCATCTCGTCTTCAGTTGTCATACCCTTCCTCCCATCCATGGTACACGGAATCTTGTGGTGAGGCTGTTGCCCAGAAACAACTTGCTTTCGTCTGCTGGAAAGCAAATCCAACGGAAGGAAATCTCATTTCCTTTCACAAAGCTCGAAACAAGTGTGTGTCCACCCTCAGGAGAGCCAGGAAACAATATCTCTCCATTCTCAAGACCGAACTCTCTTATCTGTCTCCCTCTTCCAAATCCTGGTGGCGTCTGGTCAAATCTGTTTCTGGTGTTTGTTCCCCCCTCCATCTCCTCCCTTACCTCAAACGGCTACACAGCTGACTCCGCACGTGACAAAGCCGAATGCCTCAACTCTGTGTTTGCCTCTAAATCTTGTGTCCCAAACCCATCCCTCTCTGTACCCACCATACCCAGTCGTACCCAGCTGCTCCTGGACTCTGTGTCCTTTCCTCCTGACAAGGTGGAAAAGTTTCTGTCAACCCTCGATTCTGATTCTGCAACTGGACCTGACGGCATCAGCCCACGGGTCCTAAAATCCTGTTCTTCCGCTCTTTCACTCCCTCTCTCTGTTCTCTTCACCCTTTCTTTTGCTCAAGGTCATCTGCCATCTGCTTGGAAATCAGCCAACATCACCGCTTTGCACAAAAAAGGTGCAAAAACAGATCCTAGCAACGACAGACCAATCAGCCTTCTCCCAATTATCAGCAAAGTCATGGAATCCATCATTGCTTCAGATATGAAATCTTTCCTCTTCTCCAATGGCTTGATCTCTGATCATCAATTTGGTTTCAGACCTGGTCACTCCACTCTGGACATGCTGCTTCTGCTTTCTCAACAATGGATGGAGGTCCTCAATGCCAAACAGGAAATTAGAGCTGTCTCCCTTGACATATCACGTGCCTTTGATACGGTCTGGCACCCCGCTCTGCTCACCAAACTCTCCTCCTTTGGTATCCATGGAAATCTCCACGCATGGCTGGCGGACTTCCTCTCTAGTCGTATCAACGTGTGGCCCTGAATGGGTTTCTCTCATCTCCTCTTCCTGTTCAGGCTGGAGTTCCCCAAGGCAGTGTTCTGAGCCCTGTGCTTTTTCTGGTCTTCATCAATGATCTCTCTGACTCTCTTGAAAATCCTCTCTATCTCTTTGCTGATGACTCTACTCTCTGTCGCTCCATTCCTCATCCCTCAGATCGGCAGTCTGCAGCCTCCTCACTCTCTGCAGACCTGGACAAAATCACAGACTGGGCAAACAAGTGGAACATGTCTTTCAATCCTGACAAATCTCACACTCTTACTATGTCTCTCCGAAAAGACCGACTGGAAAACCTTTCCATCTACTTTCTCAACAATCCTCTCCAAGAAGTTCTGTCACTCAAGTTTTTGGGTCTCAATATCTGCCATGATCTTTCTTGGGAAAACTACATTTCCAAGCTGGCCTCCAAAGCCAGTCACAGATTGGGTATCCACCATCGTGCGAAGTCCTTCCTTGGCACTCCTGAGCTCCTCACCAAATACAAGGCTTTCATCCGCAGCTCAATGGAATACTGTTCCCCCTTTGAGCCAGTGCTCCTGCCTCACACCTAGCTCGGCTTCACGCTGTTGAAACCAAAGCTTTCAGAATCATTGGAATCTCCTGCGATGAAGCTAACTCCGAGGGCCTTTCACTCACTCCCCGTAGGCAGGTTGGTGGTCTTTCTGTCTTCTACCGACTCCTCTCCGGCCTTGCTCCTTCATCTTTCTCTGTGCTCTGTCCCCCAAATATTCCGACAGGTCCCACAAGATCTGCCAGCAACCCTCTTATGGTTAAACTGCCAAAATCTAGGCTCTCTGCTCACCTTCACTCTTTAATTCCCCTTTTCTCCCGCCTCTGGAACAAACTCCCCCACTCCCTTCAATCCCACTCCTCCCACCAGGTCTTTAAAACAGCTGTTCACTACCATCTCTTATCTTCCCCCATCCAAAACCTTGATCTTTTCTACCCCCGCTAATTCACCCCAGATACACTTTTTGGAAATTCCAACTTCTTTCCTGGAAGTCCTTGCAGTGTCCATATGTTTTATACCTCTCCCACCTCTCCCCAAGCCCTCTCCCTCCCACAGTTCTCTCGATGTCCCTGCTCTCAAATGTTGTGTTTGTGTCCTTCCCCCTCTCTCCCCATCTTGTCTACCACTCCCCTTATTTTATGTTTTATGTGTCGGTTTGACCTTTGTGTGATTAATGTGAGCTCTTTCACGAGCCTCGATCTTGTATACAAAAAAAAAAAAAAAAAACCGCCTCATTTTCCCCTCCGGCTCCACACACACACGCACACACGCACACACGCACACACACATACACACACACAACACACACAACACACACAACAGCCTTATTTTCCCCTTTGGCTACACACACACACACACACACACACACACACACACACACACACACACACACACACACACACACACACACACACACACACACGAACTAGGCAAGATAGAGGGAAAGGCACAAACTGAAGAGCATGAAGCTGACAAGCTCCAGCTTTGTGCTCTTCAGAACATGCACAATGCTGAGTCATCACCAAGGGAAGAGTGAGAGTCAGAGTGAGCCAGTGGCTAGAAGTGGAGTGGTGGTCAGGGCACTAGTGGATCCAAGCTTGAGATTGTGAGCTGGTCCAAGAGAGCATCAGACTCAATAAGACGAGGACTAATTGAGATAGAGACTCAGCATGTTTGCTGTTGGGGCCAGGGTGTTACACCCAACCCCATTGTGTCACAATTGGTGAGATTCCGAAGCTCACCAATCACAGAGCACAATGGTCTCTGCCGCCAGGAGTTGCACAAATGAGACCCCAGTGATTCCACCAATCACAGTCCACGGCCCTCTGGAATCCCCACCCTTCGGGTCCCCACAAGTTTCCGCCCCGAGTGGATCCAGCAATCAGGCCTTAGGAATTCCTGCCCTGAGGGTCCATGAGTGTTTCAGTTGTGGACAGCAGAGGAGGACTTTATCTCCCTCTGTAGGTGTGAGAGGGTGTGTTCCGTGTCACCCTATACTGCACGATTCAGCAGTTTGGTTCCGCAGAGGGGAAAAATAGACAGGATGCATTTACCTATAGCTCTCTCTCTAAATCAGACAAACCCCACTCCATCTTCCAAGCCTGGCTAGATGCAGTGCTAAAGTGCGCTTTCCCTCAACACACCTTAAAACAGGTAGGAATTCCCCACCGACATGAACATACATGGCGTATTAGGCCTTAATCGAAGTATTACCATTTTCCACCAAATGTATAAATGTAATAGTTTTCTCTACAGATATAAACTGCAATAAAGATTAATGCTTTCAGTCATGGCCGAGTGTCCTTTTGCTCACGACATTAACCGCAATAAAAATATGGGATATTAATAGGGGCGGGAGGGGGTGCCATGCAGCAGGTAATTCCACGCATTCATGTTTTTTGAAACTGGAGAGCACAACTGTGGCCATGACAGGTGCCACCACCTACCCTCGTAAATGGCAGTTTGCAGATGTGAAGCCTGCCATTTCCTTTCAGTGTGCATTCGTTTGAGAGATTAGAACATTTTTACCTTCGCACCCAAAGGTGGACGGAGGTTATGTTTTCACCGTCATCTGTTTCTCTGTCCGTTTGTCTGTGAACAAAATATCTCAAAAAAAAGTTATGGACGGATTCGGACGAAATTTGGCAGAGAGGTAGCGTATGTGACAAGAACGAAATGATTAGATTTTGGTGAAGATCCGGATTCGGATCCGGTTACTAGAATTTCTAAAGTGATTCTTCACCATTGGGAGATTGGGCCAAAAACGATACATAGCAGGATATCTCAAAAAGTTGTGGACGGATTTGGACAAAACTTGGTGGACCCGTTGGGTGTCTGATAAGGAAGAATCGATTCAATTTTGGTGAAGATCTGAATATGGATTCGGATATGAGAATTATTTCATTTTTAAACTGATTCTTCACCATTGGGAGATCGGGTCAAAAACGATACATAGCGGGATATCTCAAAAGGTTATGCATGGATTTGGACAGACCTTGTTGGACAGGTTGGGTGTCTGACAAGGAAGAATCGATTCAATTTTGGTGAAGATCTGGATCCGGATCTGGCTAATAGAATATTTTAAGTGATTCTTCACCATCGAGTGATATGGCCAACCAGGTGGAGGTACGCTCTCCACTGAGTGCTGTTCTAGTTTCTGCACTTTCCATCGTAATCGAAAGTAGTTTACAGATTAAGGATTTCGAAACGCTCTGCGAGCTGCGACCCTCCCACAGGTCTGCAGAAGTGTTCCATAACTCAATAAGCTTGTAAAGCCTCGCCAAGTGGCTCCCCTGATTTTAAATACTCAAGGAAGCACTCCAAAGAAACGGTTTATAAGGAACGGCTGGCTTGGCAAGCGATACCAAGCTCACTGCTCATGGCAAATACATGATGTTCCAAAGCTTGGTTGTCGTTAAGGACGCGAAGACCGCCTGGAAACCGCTAAGCCACGCCCCTCGATGACTGCGTTGAAATCGTAAGCCACGCCCCTCGCTCAGTTGTGTTAGAAATGAGTCGAAATCGATTAACTCGTGAAAGTTATAAACGTCCAATTAAATTAATTGCTTAACTGTGGGTTGTGTCGTCGTTTAAAAGAAGCAAATATGACATGTAAACAGAGGTGGTTTGATCGAGAGGAAGGAACGAGGTCAGAATACCTTCAAAGTGTTAAAATGGCTGATTTGAGTTGTGATTTTAACAACTTTTGAGGCTGTTTGAAGATGATTAAAGGAAAGTTATTCGAATATTTCCTTTTGGAGAATTACTCAAATCAATCCGCAATGAGAGAAACTCGAGTGAGCTCGATGTGACGCTGAACGGAGGGATGGAGACGGTACAGAGAGGGAAAGAAAGCACAAATGTTGGGACGGATCAGAAGGGCATGTCTTCTACGAGGTCCGCCTCTCCGGAATGTAACCCGCACAATTCAATCACTTGATTCGGGCAGTGAACGGTCACGGCCTCGTTGTCTCTTGTTGTCCTGTTTGTTTCCATGTGAGGTTGTGAACGGTCCGCCCCCTCTCAGGCTCGTGAAGTAGTAGAGACGTGGGCGTATAGACAGGATTTCCCTCATCCTTCCCATGGGCCTTACCTCTCCCCCCTCCCCTCCTCTTGCCCCTCCCCCTCAAACATTCATGAAAATAAAAACAGAAAAATGAAACCTCATGGAGGTGCTCAGAATCTCGTCACCATGAACCCCAAGTTGACTGGTTCTCGGCACCATGAATCCCACAGTGACGTGGTTCTCAGCACCATGAACCCCACAGCGACGTGGTTCTCAGCACCATCAACCCCACATTGACGTGGTTCTCAGCACCATGAACCCCACAGTGACGTGGTTCTCAGCACCATGAACCTCACATAGACGTGGTTCTCAGCACCATGAACCCCACATTGACGTGGTTCTCAGCACCATGAACCCCACGTTGACTGGTTCTCGGCACCATGAACCCCACATTGACTGGTTCTCAGCACCATGAACCCCACATTGACTGGTTCTCAGCACCATGTACCCCACAGTGACGTGGTTCTCAGCACCATGAACCCCACATTGACGTTGTTCTCGGCACCATGAACCCCACGGTGACGTGGTTCTCAGCACCATGAACCCCACAGTGACGTGGTTCTCAGCTCCATGAACCCCACAGTGACGTGGTTCTCAGCACCATGAACCCCACAGTGATGTGGTTCTCAGCACCATGAACCCCACATTGATGCGGTTCTCAGCACCATGAACCCCACGTTGACTGGTTCTCGGCACCATGAACGCCACATTGACTGGTTCTCAGCACCATGAACCCCACATTGACTGGTTCTCAGCACCACGAACCCCATGTTGACGAGGTTCTCAGCACCATGAACCCCACATTGACGTGGTTCTCGGCACCATGAACCCCACATCGACGTGGTTCTCCGCACCATGAATCCCACGTTGACGTGGTTCTTAGCACCATGAACCCCCACAGTGACGTGGTTCTCAGCACCAGGAACCCCACTGTGATGAAGTTCTCGGCACCATGAACCCCACATTGACTGGTTCTCGGCACCATGAACCCCACGTTGATGTGGTTCTCGGCACCATGAACCCCACGTTGACTGGTTCTCAGCACCATGAACCCCACATTGACGTGGTTCTCGGCACCATGATCCCCACATTGACTGGTTCTCGACACCTTGAACCCCACGTTGACGAGGTTCTCGGCACCATGAACCCCACATTGACGTGGTTCTCAGCACCATGAACCCCACGTTGTCTGGTTCTCAGCACCATGAACCCCACGATGACTGGTTCTCAGCACCATGAACCCCACAGTGACGTTCTCATCACTACGAACCCCACATTGACGTGGTTCTCAGCACCATGAACCCCACGTTGACGAGGTTCTCGGCACCATGAACCCCACGTTGACGAGGTTCTCAGCACCATGAACCCCACGTTGACGAGGTTCTCAGCACCATGAACCCCTATGTTGACTGGTTCTCAGCACCATGAACCCCACATTGATGTGGTTCTCAGCACCATGAACCCCACGTTGACGAGGTTCTCGGCACCATGAACCCCACATTGACGTGGTTCGCAGCACCACGAACTCCACGTTGAGGAGGTTCCGGCACCATGATCCCCACGTTGACGTTCTCAACACTATGAACCCCACGTTGACGAGGTTCTCAGCACCATGAACCCCACGTTGACGATGTTTCCAGCACCATGAACCCCACAGTGACTGGTTCTCGGCACCATGAACCCCACGTTGACGTGGTTCTCGTCACCATGAACCCCACATTGATGTGGTTCTCGGCACCATGAACCCCACATTGACGTGATTCTCGGCACCATGAACCCCATGTTGACGTGGTTCTCGTCACCATGAACCCCACATTGACGTTGTTTTTGGCACCATGAACCGCACGTTAACGTGGTTCTCGGCACCATGAACCTCACATTGACTGGTTCTCGCACCGTGAACCCTCGAGGTTTTCAACCTCGTCAATGTGGGGTTCATCGTGCTGAGAACCACGTCAACATGGGGTTCATGGTGCCGAGAACCAGTCAATGTGGGGTTCATGGTGCTGAGAACTTTGTCACAGTGGGGTTCATGGTGCTGAGAACCACATCACTGTGGGGTTCATGGTGCTGAGAACCACGTCAACGTGGGGTTCATGGTGCTGAGAACCACGTCAAAGTGGCGTTCATGGTGCTGAGAACCACGTCAATGTGGGGTTCATGGTGCCGAGAACCAGTCAACGTGGGGTTCATGGTGCTGAGAACCAGTCAACGTGGGGTTCATGGTGCTGAGAACCTCGTCAACGTGGGGTTCATGGTGTCGAGAACCTCGTCAACGTGGGGTTCATGGTGCCGAGAACCTCGTCAACGTGGGGTTCATGGTGCTGTTACGTGGTCCCCTCAGTGCATACCAGGTCTCGGTGACCCCCGGACCGTGAGAGGACCTTCGCCAGCAAATAGTATTATATAGGCGCATTCGCCACGCAATCCATAGGAATTTCACCCAGGAGACAACTGATGTGCAAGTATATATTTCCAATGGTAATGATACCAAACACTTTCAAAGACACAACCACGGAGATTTTCCCCGAGCAATCAACAATACACAACCAGGCACAATCAATATTACAACCATGTGAACTCATCTACACAAACTCTAAGATGGCCATCTTAATCTTATACATTCCTCACGTGAGCCCCACTCCTGACTCCCTCCGTGGTCAATGTCTCTCCTCTCCGCACACGGGCGGTTGGACGAACCCCGGGCGGACGTGCTCCCAACGAGCAGTCTCGTACTGGGGCCGCGGCTGCAGCGCACCTCCTTGCCAAGCCCCGGGGCAAACCCAGCGCGGCGTCCAACGTGCGCGAGGCCCCAAGTGCGACCCTTACGCGTCCTTGTAGACGGGCAAAAACCCAGCGCGGCTTCCGACGCTAGTGAGGCCCAACGTGCGGACCCGTACGCGTCTTTGTAGACGGGGCAAACTGTCCCGGACGCTTGGTTTCGTGCACGAACTCACGGTGACTGGACGTGTCAAAAGGTATTTACCGCCCAGGTAACTCCTCTCGCCAGACGTTTCGAAACGGCGCGTTTTCCACGCAGCGCAAGGTCTCTTCCACCTTTTTGTCGGGGCCGGGCGAGGAAGAAGAAACCTTCCTTTCCCTCGTGTCTTTTTCCTCCGTTTTCCGTCACTTCCGCTTCCGGCCACTTCCGTTTCCTGCCACTCTTTCAGAAGGGCTCCTGACCCTCCAACCACAACAACTACACAACAACTTAATATACTACACACGGAAGCAAAGACCTGCATGGTAATTTACATACATTCACCTAAATATGTAACACTCCCCCCCTTCAAGAGAGAAAGTTTGAACCCAGCGAAAACTTTCTTTGCCGGCCAATTTGGAGAAACAAACCAGATAACTCAACCCCCCCACATTATCAGTTCCCCCCGGGCACAGTTATCACTTAAAAATAAAGCCAGTTAAGCCACTCGATAGCACTTTTCCGGGAGGCCAAGCCGAGTATTCACTACATGGATGCCTTTAGGAACGTGGAGTTCACGGTTAGTCCGTGCAGGAAAGTTCACTACATGGACGCCTTTAGGAACGGCGTTCACGGTTAATTCGTGTCGGAATCTTGGCTCGGCGGCTCCGCCGCCTTCAGTGCTTCAACTTCTCAGAACGTCCCTAATCATTAGGGTGGGACCACTGGTCCCTGTAGTCCCCTGAATACCGGTCTTCTTCTCGGCCACTACTTTGCCAATTATTCCTTCGGGAGCGGCCGTAACTCAGGGAGCCTCCATAATAATATTGACTGCGGCCACCATCAAAACTACCGCCCAGTTGTCCTCTCCTGTAGACCTCTCGACGCCTACGAAATGCCTTCCCTACTGTTATGGTCCGACCCTCCAAATCCTTGCCATTCCAATTCTTCTCTGCCTCTCTGGCGTCTTTTGTGCTGGCAAACGTGACAAAGCCGAACCCTCTTGACTGTTGCGTTTCCCAGTCTCTTACCAACCGCACTTCCACCAGCGGCCCATATCTGTTGAAGACAGAGGTCAGAACTTCTTCCTCTGTTTTGAAGTTCAGTCCCCCTACAAATAACTTGGCACTTTTGTCACCATCCCGAGCTGGTGTGGTGTTATTTTCCCTGCTGGGCTCTTTATCAACCCTCAGGTTACCATAAACTTGACCCCCGGCCAAATCATTCCCGAGAACCACAGATACACCCTCTACAGGAAACGTGGCTTGTAAACCGACGGTGACCGGTCCTGACACCAAATCGGACTCCAACTGGATGACCTGAAGGGGAGCACTAACACCGCCCCCGATCCCCTGTAAACGAACACTATCCCCCGTTGCCGTCTCCTCGGACCATGGCAAAATGCCTTCAAGCATTAAAGATTGATGGGCCCCTGTGTCTCTCAATATCCTAACCGGTCTCCGGTTAGTCGAGGCTCCATCCAGTGACACAAACCCCTCGGAAATAAATGGTTGGTAACCCTCTTGATGGCGATTTCTTACGCTAGCCATCGCATTCGGAGTTGTAATAGTCGGACTCCGCTCTGGGTTGTCCCTTTTCATGAGGTAACAACTGGACATCAAGTGTCCAGGTTTTTTGCAAAACGCGCAAGTAGGCCCGGAGGAAAAACTCGGGGTCTGCCTCGGGCCCCCCGAACTATAAGTTTGTCTTGGGCCCGCATCCCTCTGATTTCGAACCGGTGGGGTATCATAGTTGTCCCCATAATCATCTCGAGGCCGCCGCCATGTATGGTCGTTCTCCGCACCTGCTGTTCCCCACCTCCCCTGCGGAGATCTAGGCGAGGAGTTAGGTTCGTGGACCCCTATTCGGTGGGTTAAGGCATAATCATCTGCCATGGTGGCTGCGTCCCACAACTTTGGTACCTTCTTTTCCTGCAGGTACACTTTGATGTCCTCGTGGACACACTGCTGGAATTCCTCCACCAGGATCAAGTCCCGCAATGTCTCGAAGTCTTTCCCGACTCCTTTTGACTCACACCACCGATCAAACATGTTTTCTTTCACTCTGGCAAACTCCACATGGGTCTCACTCTCCCTCTTCCTGGCATTCCTGAATTTTTGCCTGTAAGCTTCCGGAACCAACTCATAGGCCTTGAGGATGTGCTTCTTCAGTACCTCATAATCTGCACATTGGTCCATTGGTAATGCCGAATAAATTTCCTGAGCTTTCCCCACCAGCACACTTTGTACGAGTATGGTCCAGGCCTCCTCCGGCCAGTTTAATTGTCGAGCCACTTTCTCAAAGTGTGGGAAGAATTTCGCGACTTCCTTTTCACTGAACGGTGGAACCAGCCTCACATGTCTGCCCACATCCCAGGTTTTCTGGTTAGGTGTCGACCCCGTCAGCAAGGGTGGTGCCTCTCCCCGTTCTCTCATTAACTCCAGCTCCTTGAACTTGATTTCCCGCTGAAGCTCCATGTCACGTTCCTTTAATTCCCTTTCCGCTTTTCTCTCCTCTGCTTCGAGTTCCCTTGTTTTCATCCTTTCTTCTGCTTGTTTCTCTTCTCTCCTCTCCTCTGCTTTCCTTTCTTCTTCTGCTCTTTCCTTTTCTGCTTTCCTTTCTTCTTCTGCTCTTTCCTTTTCTGCTTTCCTTTCTTCTTCTGCTCTTTCCTTTTCAGCTTTCCTTTCTTCTTCTGCTCTTTCCTTTTCTGCTTTCCTTTCTTCTTCTGCTCTTTCCTTTTCTGCTTTCCTTTCTTCTTCTTTGATCCGTTCCTGGCTCCGTAATTGCAACTCCAGTTTCCGGAGCTCCACGTCTTCTGGCTCTTCGGGTAGCCACTCCCAGGCTAACTCGTCCCATGTTCCTAATCCCACCATAGATTGTATCACCGTGGCCTGCAACTCTGCCTTCCTCAAATTAGTTCGGACCTCCAAGTTAAAATGTTTGGCCAATTTCAAGAGATCCGACTTTAGCAACGCTCGGAACTGTGCCTCACTCGGGGTTACCCCAAAGTTCTGTGCCACAAACGCCATGGTGCCTATCGTTAACACCTGTTAACCTTCACCCCAAGACTTTCCCCAATTTCTCAAAAAAAAAAATTACCAATTAATAATTAATTAATAAATTTTAATTACCAAAAATATTATTATTTTATTATTTTATACACTTTTAGATCCCGGACGTAGACCCAATTGCGAAACCGCAAATCGTAATTTGGACGAGCCCCCAATTCTGTTACGTGGTCCCCTCAGTGCATACCAGGTCTCGGTGACCCCCGGACCGTGAGAGGACCTTCGCCAGCAAATAGTATTATATAGGCGCATTCGCCACGCAATCCATAGGAATTTCACCCAGGAGACAACTGATGTGCAAGTATATATTTCCAATGGTAATGATACCAAACACTTTCAAAGACACAACCACGGAGATTTTCCCCGAGCAATCAACAATACACAACCAGGCACAATCAATATTACAACCATGTGAACTCATCTACACAAACTCTAAGATGGCCATCTTAATCTTATACATTCCTCACGTGAGCCCCACTCCTGACTCCCTCCGTGGTCAATGTCTCTCCTCTCCGCACACGGGCGGTTGGACGAACCCCGGGCGGACGTGCTCCCAACGAGCAGTCTCGTACTGGGGCCGCGGCTGCAGCGCACCTCCTTGCCAAGCCCCGGGGCAAACCCAGCGCGGCGTCCAACGTGCGCGAGGCCCCAAGTGCGACCCTTACGCGTCCTTGTAGACGGGCAAAAACCCAGCGCGGCTTCCGACGCTAGTGAGGCCCAACGTGCGGACCCGTACGCGTCTTTGTAGACGGGGCAAACTGTCCCGGACGCTTGGTTTCGTGCACGAACTCACGGTGACTGGACGTGTCAAAAGGTATTTACCGCCCAGGTAACTCCTCTCGCCAGACGTTTCGAAACGGCGCGTTTTCCACGCAGCGCAAGGTCTCTTCCACCTTTTTGTCGGGGCCGGGCGAGGAAGAAGAAACCTTCCTTTCCCTCGTGTCTTTTTCCTCCGTTTTCCGTCACTTCCGCTTCCGGCCACTTCCGTTTCCTGCCACTCTTTCAGAAGGGCTCCTGACCCTCCAACCACAACAACTACACAACAACTTAATATACTACACACGGAAGCAAAGACCTGCATGGTAATTTACATACATTCACCTAAATATGTAACAGTGCCGAGAACCCGTCAACGTGGGGTTCATGGAGCTGAGAACGACGTCACTGTGGGGTTCATGGTGCTGAGAACCACGTCAAAGTGGTGTTCATGGTGCTGAGAACCATGTCAACATGGGGTTCATGGTGCTGAGAACCACGTCAACGTGGGGTTCATGGTGCTGAGAACCACGTCACTGTGGGGTTCATGGTGCTGAGAACCACATCAAAGTGGCGTTCATGGTGCTGAGAACCACATCAATGTGGGGTTCATGGTGCCGAGAACCAGTCAATGTGGGGTTCATGGTGCCGAGAACCATGTCAATGTGGGGTTCATGCTGCTGAGAACCACATCAACGTGGGGTTCATGGTGCTGAGAACCACGTTAACGTGGGGTTCATGGTTCTGAGAACCACGTTAACGTGGGGTTCATGGTACCGAGAACCAGTCAATGTGGGTTTCATGGTGCCGAGAACCAGTCAACGTGGGGTTCATGGTGCTGAGAACCACGTCACTGTGGGGTTCATGGTGCTGAGAACCACGTCACTTTGGGGTTCATGGTGCTGAGAACCACGTCACTGTGGTGTTCATCGTGCTGAGAACGAGGTAAACGTGGGGTTCATGGTGCTGAGAACCACGTCAACATGGGGTTCATGGTGCCGAGAACCTCATCAACATGGGGTTCATGGTGCTGAGAACCATGTCAATGTGGGGTTCATGGTGCCAAGAACCACGTCAACGTGGGGTTCATGGTGCTGAGAACCACGTCAACGTGGGGTTCATGGTGCTGAGAACCACGTCAACGTGGGGTTCATGGTGCTGAGAACCACGTCACTTTGGGGTTCATGGTGCTGAGAACCACATCAACATGGGGTTCATGGTGCTGAGAACCACGTCACTGTGGGGTTCATGGTGCTGAGAACCACGTCACTTTGGGGTTCATGGTGCTGAGAACCACGTCACTGTGGTGTTCATCGTGCTGAGAACGAGGTAAACGTGGGGTTCATGGTGCTGAGAACCACGTCAACATGGGGTTCATGGTGCCGAGAACCTCATCAACATGGGGTTCATGGTGCTGAGAACCACGTCAATGTGGGGTTCATGGTGCCAAGAACCACGTCAACGTGGGGTTCATGGTGCTGAGAACCACGTCAACGTGGGGTTCATGGTGCTGAGAACCACGTCAACGTGGGGTTCATGGTGCTGAGAACCACGTCAACGTTGGGGTTCATGGTGCCGAGAACCTCGTCAATGTGGGGTTCATGGTGCTGAGAACCATGTCAATGTGGGGTTCATGGTGCCGATAACCACGTCAACGTGGGGTTCATGGTGCTGAGAACCACGTCAATGTGGGGTTCATGGTGCTGAGAACCACGTCAATGTGGGGTTCATGGTGCTGAGAACCACGTCAACGTGGGGTTCATGGTGCCGATAACCACGTCAACGTGGGGTTCATGGTGCCGATAACCACGTCAACGTGGGGTTCATGGTGCTGAGAACCACGTCAACGTGGGGTTCATGGTGCTGAGAACCACGTCAACGTGGGGTTCATGGTGCCGAGAACCAGTCAATGTCGGGTTCATGGTGCTGAGAACTTCGTCACAGTGGGGTTCATGGTGCTGAGAACCACATCACTGTGGGGTTCATGGTGCTGAGAACCACGTCAACGTGGGGTTCATGGTGCTGAGAACCACGTCAACGTGGGGTTCATGGTGCTGAGAACCACGTCAACGTGGGGTTCATGGTGCTGAGAACCACGTCAAAGTGGGGTTCATGGTGCTGAGAACCACGTCAACGTGGGGTTCATGGTGCCGAGAACCTCATCAACATGGGGTTCATGGTGCTGAGAACCACGTCAATGTGGGGTTCATGGTGCCGAGAACCACGTCAACGTGGGGTTCATGGTGCTGAGAACCACGTCAACGTGGGGTTCATGGTGCTGAGAACCACTTCAACGTGGGGTTCATGGTGCTGAGAACCACGTCAACGTGGGGTTCATGGTGCCGATAACCACGTCAACATGGGGTTCATGGTGCTGAGAACCACGTCAACGTGGGGTTCATGGTGCTGAGAACCACGTCAACGTGGTGTTCATGGTGCCGAGAACCACGTCAACGTGGTGTTCATGGTGCTGAGAACCACGTCAACGTGGGGTTCATGGTGCTGAGAACCACGCCAACGTGGGGTTCATGGTGCTGAGAACCACGTCAACGTGGGGTTCATGGTGCTGAGAACCACATCAACGTGGTGTTCATGGTGCTGAGATCCACGTCAACGTGGGGTTCATGGTGCGGAGATCCTCGTCAATGTGGGGTTCATGGTGCCCAGTTGACTGGTTCTCGGCACCATGAACCCCACGTTGACGCATCGGCTCAGCAACTCACTGGATTCGAGCTTGAGTAACCAAGTTGGATCGGTGAACCAGTACACTGGTGTCCAGAGAGTGGGACTGAACCTAAGGTATGAGTGATCATGCCTTGAAGCGAAATTGCGGAATGCGCACACACATACTCCGCTGTGTCGAGTCCCCTGCCTACTCCTCGGCTCACCCTGAGTCAGGACCGTTTCCACTAATCCCTGGGGATGCCGCTCTACCTTTGCTGCTAACCAGTACGTCTCTAATGACAGCCTCCATGTTAGGGTTCCCCCTCTCTTTTTCCTCGTCAATTCTACACACCACACACACCGGCCTCACACTCGCCCCACTCAACAGACGTGCACACATGCACCTGCTCTCGTGCTCACCCTCCCATTTTATATTTGTGGTCTTTCATCAAGGATAGAGGGTATGCCACCTACCCACAGTCTTTGGATGAGCTATCAGATTGTATAATTGATGCTGTTCAGGGAATATATCGTGCCATTTGTGCAAAAGTTCTGGACAATTTAGTTCAATGCCTCCAGACGTGTATTGAAAAAGAAGGACGGACATGTTTAGTACTAAACAAAACGTCAAACATTATCTGTTCTTTTTTCAATGGGAAAGTTGCGTATGCTTGTTGTATTCGAGTAATAACAAGCGTTACGCCTAGGTCCCCCGTCGGTGAAGTGATGTGAGTTGACAAAGTGGAAGACGCAGAAAACATGCTATGATATGATATTTCGCTCACAAGGTTCAGACATACGTGGAGGCGGCAATCTTGGATTTTGACGTGGCGACCCAATTTTCAATGGCGTTCTTCCTTATGCCTAGATACACCCACACACCAGATTAGATGTTGGTACTTCGCTTATTTTTCAAGATAATCCACTCACAAGGTTCAGACATACATGGCGGCGGCCATCTTGGATTTTGACGTGGCGACCCAATTTTCAATAGCCTTCTTCCTTGTGCCTAGATACACCCAAACACCAGATTAGAAGTTGGTACTTTGCTTATTTTTCAAGATATTTCACTCACAAAGTTCAGACATATATATGGTGGCGGCCATCTTGGATTTTGACGTGGCGACCCAATTTTCAATAGCGTTCTTCCTTGTGCCTATATACACCCACACACCAGATTAGAAGTTGGTACTTTGCTTATTTTTCAAGATATTCATCTCACAAGGTTCAGACATACATGGCATCAGACATACATGGTGGCGGCCATCTTGGATTTTGACGTGGGTTGCACCCACACACCAAATTCGAATGCGGTCCTTCGCTTACGCACGCACGCACGCCCACACGCAAACACGCACGCCCGTACGCACACATGCACGCACGGACGGACGGACGGACGGATGGACACACGGACGGAGGGGAAAACCATTGGCCCCCTTTCGCTCCGCTGTGCGACGGGGGACAATAATGGGTACCTATTTAAGGGACACTACAGAGTTAACATCATATTTAACCTTGCATTATCTTATCATTTACAATGTGCTATTTCACTTGCACGTGAAATGCCATGAAACCTGCACGTTAATTTTGCTATATGCTATATAATCTGCTAACAAGGTCTACACGTCCATGGTGATGGCTCAATAGTGAACGCGATCAACACTGTGAGGATCGATTGTATTTTCCCATGAAATACAGGCCCAGACTTAGTATAAGTGCTCACATGAGCTTCACGACATTTGGCATCCAGTTCTGGTCAAAGTAACATTTTTGAAAGTTTTAGGGGATGGATTACTGTGTTGCTTACAATATATTACAATATATTATTACATTGTCCTTTTATTTTAATATCAATGACTTTCTTCAATTTGCTTTGCTTCCCCAAAGGGAGCAGAGCTGCTATTGGCTATGAGGATGGAACTCTGCGGATATGGGATCTAAAACGAGGCTTGCCACTGCACACCTTCAAAGGTGAGGACGCAAATGCTCCCTCTGTGTTGCTTGTGTTTCAATGTGTTTGATGATTTCCTACTACCTCATGATGCCGACTCTTTCGGTGCTGAGCTGATGCATGCTTTTGTTTTGTTTCACAGGTTCTGATTTCCACCAGCTCTCATTGACCTGCCTCTCCTGTGACCCTAATGGAGACCGAGTTCTCACTGGATCACTCGATGGCACTGCTCGTCTGCTGAGTCCGACAAGTGGGAAGGTGACGGATAAGGGGGTGGGATTTGGGGCAGAGATTAAGAGAAAGGAAGTGGATGTGAGAAAGAGCAAACTGTAAAATGAATCTCAGGGTGATCAAATTATTCCATCCGCACGGATATATTGGTGCAGTTTGCAAAAACCTCGTGCATCTTGGTTGTATCCCTCTTTTGTCATTATGTAACTTGGTTAACACATTTTACGTCCGCCACCTGTCTGTTTGTGTGTTTGTCTGTCTGTGAGCAGGATATCTCAAAACGTTATGGACGGATCCATATAATATAATTTTTAAAGCCATTCTTCACCATTGAGAGATAAGCCAAAACTGTGTACATCATGTTATCTAAAAAAATTGTGTATGGGTTGAGACGAAACTTGGTGGAAAGGATGGGAGGTTGACAAAGACAAGTTGATTCGATCCTGGTAAAGACCTGGATCTGGATCCGAAAATTTTCAGTGATTCTTCACCGTTTGGTGATATTGGCTGTGAGCCAGACACTCAAAATTTGGTCAACTGTACCATCAACAACAACAACAACAACATGCATTTTAAAGGCCATTTTCCCTGCTAGAGCGGGGGTTAGCCTTGCGGTCCCCGTGACAATCTTCTCCATTTTGCCCTATTTTCTGCATCTCTCCTTGTTAACCCCTTTGCCCGCATTTCTTCTTCCACCATCTTTAGCCAAGTCTTTCTCGGTCTTCCCCGTCCTCTGCTTCCTTCTACATTCATTTCCATCACTCTTCTCAACCAGTCACTTTCATCCTTCCTCAACACATGACCAAACCATCTCAACCTGTTCCTCTTCACAGCATCAATCACAGGCTCTATTCCCATCATCTTTCGCAATTCATCATTTGTCTTCCTCTCTCTCAATGATACTCCGCACATCCGTCGAACCATTCGCATTTCCACCCTTTCCAACCTTCGTTGCTGCTCTACGTTCATTACCCATGTCTCGCTCCCATAAATCATAACACTTCTCACACATGCAGCATACACCTTTCCCTTCAGCTTCAACGACACTCCCCTCATCATCAGCACGCCACTCAGTTCCCGAAACTTCTTCCATGCACATCTCACTCGAGCAACCGTTGCCGAGTCTGATCCACCTTCTCCATTCAGCATGTCTCCGAGGTAGCAAAATGTTTTCACACCTTCCAGCTTCACGCCGTCTCCAAGATCCAACTCAACATTTCCCCCATCTGCAGCTCCCTCTGTGCACACCTTACATTTGAATGTAGCTGCCACACTGGTTAATGACCCTCTCAGACCACTACATTTTTGATGAACCCACTCAGCGCACATTGTACATTGAATAGAGTTCACTCCGACACCCTTCCTACACACAGCACAGGGCCACTTTCCAGTTCTTTCCACCTCACCACATGCTTTACCACTTGCCATCACCTTCGTCTTTCCGATATTCACCTTCAGACCTTTTGTCTCCATACATTCCTTCCACATGTTCATCTTTTCCTTCAGTCCATCCATACTTTCCCCAATCAACACCAGATCATCTGCATACAACAACTCCCACGGTAAACCCTCCTTTACGTTCCGAGCCAGCACCTCCATCGCAGCTACAAATAGTAGTGGACTTAGGACCGACCCCTGATGCACTCCCACCTTCACCTCAAACTCACCACTGTGTCCCTTCCTTCATGTATGGGTGGTGTTATGGCCCTTGCTATTGAAATGAAACCCACTATTTATATGCAGAAGATAACATATATTTTAAGTACTGGTAATAAAAGACATTTTAAAAAGTTCATATTTTAGGGTGCTTGTGGGACACTTAAGCCGATTTGAAAATTGACCAATGTGAGTATAGGTCCCATGACTGTGGTTTCCCACACGTTAAGGTCGCATTGGATAAAGGTTGCTAACATAGAGAAGGCCGAGAGTTATAGAATGGCATTATATATTTTCAATATCTGGGGACATATACATTGTCTAAAATCCTACATAGCATTACTGCCCCTGGATGGTATAGTTGACCTGGATAAGATCCCGGTGTGTACCCTGGATAAAAATAGGTACACCGTATCCCTGCATGTCGTAAAAGACGAATAAGAGGGTTGGCGTCAGGAAGGGCATCCGGCCATAAAAAACATTGCCTCAAAAAGGGAACCATGACAATTACAACTACATATGGGCAGGGTACAGCCTGAAGTGGAGATCGGTTTCTGAGGTTTGGGACATGGAATGTAGAGACAATGACAGGGAGATCAGGAAAAGTGGTGGAAGTATTGGTCAGAAGAAGAGTGGACATATGTTGTGTGCAAGAGACGAGATGGAAGGGAAGTGGTGTGAGAATGGTGAAGGGTAGGCAGGGAGAGAAATGCAAGCTTGTGTGGCAGGGGTGCCCGGACGGCGTGAATGGTGTTGGTGTCCTGTTTTCTCAGGAGTTTGTAGACAGTGTGGTGAGTGTGACTAGAGTGAGTGATAGGTTGATGATGGTGAAAATGATGATTGGAAAGCTCTTGGTGAACGTCATCTCGGGATATGCTCCGCAGGTTGGTCGAAGCGATGAAGAAAAGGACAAGTTCTGGTGTGCGATAGAGAAGCTGATGGAAAACATGAAAGATGAGGAAGTTGTTGTGGTAGGAGGAGACCTAAATGGACATGTGGGAAGGAGTATGGATGGTTTTGACGGAGTTCATGGGGGTTACGGATATGGTGTGAGAAATGGAGAAGGTGAAAGGATTTTGGAGTTTGCTGATGGAGCTGATTTGTTGATTTGTAATACTCAGATCCAGAAAGAGGATAATAAGCTTGTTACATACACGTCAGGTGGGTCGACGACAACCGTTGACTACCTGATGGTGCGTCGGCGAGTTAGGGGGCACCTCCAGGACACAAAGGTGATCCCGGGGGAGGAGGCTGTTTCACAGCACCACTTGGTTGTCTGCGACCCTAAGGCTAACCCCCGCTCTAGTGGGGAAAATGGCCTTAAAACGATCATTCATTCATTCACTTGGTTGTCTGCGACGTAAGGGTGAAAGGTGCGAGGAGAGCTCGGCGGGTGAAGTACCAACCGAGAATGAAGGTGTGGAGGTTGAAAGAGGTGACAGTAAGGGAGGCATTAAAAGAGAGGCTGAGTAGGGTCGAGGATGATGTGGTTGAGCTTGAAAGTGGTTGGATGTCGATGAAAGCTAGTCTGTTGGGAGCCGTTGGTGAGGTATGTGGATGGACAAAAGGACCACCGAGGCACTCGGAAGCATGGTGGTGGGATGATGAAGTTTGAAAGAGGATTGACGAGAAGAGGAAGAAGTTCAAGGAGTGGCAGAAGGCGAAGGGTACGGGAGCAGAAACAGCAGAGCATGAAAGTTATAAGGCAGCCAGGAAGGCTGCAAAGAAAGAGGTAGCAAAGGCGCAGGAGGCATGTAGGAAAATGTTCGGAGAACGCTTGGATTCGGAAGAGGGTCAGAAAGCAGTATTCAGGATTGCAAAGCAGATAGCGAAAGAGAGGTGTGATGTGATGGGGGTGAGTTGCTTGAAGGATGAAGTGGGACAAATCGTCGTCGACCCAGACGGAATTAAAGGAAGATGGAAAAGATATATGGAAATGCTGTTGAATACAGAGAATGAATGGGATGGCAACATAGAGAGTAACCCAGTTTTAGGACCGGCAGAGAAGATAACTGAGAAGGAAGTTGAGGAAGCGATAAAAGCAATGAAGGGTAGAAAAGCAGGAGGGCCGACGGGAGTTGTGGGAGATATGTTGAAGGCAGCAGGAAGTTGGGGTGTGAAGAGAATGACAGAGATCTGTAATCTGGTGGTGAAAGAAGGCCGCATTCCAGTGGATTGGGAACTGAGTACCCTCGTCCCTCTATACAAGGGGAAAGGTGACCCTCTGGAGTGTGGCTCGTACCGAGCGATAAAGTTATTGGAGCATGGAATGAAGGTATTGGAAAGGGTGTTGGAGAGGAGGATAAGGAAGAAAGTGTAGATCGACGAAATGTAGTTTGGATTCATGCCAGGAAGAGGAACGACAGATGCGCTTTTCATTGTGAGGCAGATGCAGGAGAAGTACATGGAGAAGAGGAAGAAGTTGTTTCTTGGGTTTGTTGATCTGGAGAAAGCATTCGATAGGGTACCACGCAAAGTATTGACATGGGCATTGAGGAAGTTAGGAGTGGAGGAATGGTTGATCAGAGTAGTGATGGCAATGTACAAAAGAGCGCGCACAGCTGTAAGGTTTTCTAAGGCTTATATCAAAATATCAATTTATATCAAATAAATCTTTTAAGGTGAAAGCGCGATGACGTCACCACGTCACGCGGCACGAATGCGCGCCTGTGTCGTTGGAGGTATTGACTTATATAGGGTTAGTTTTCTAAGGCTGTTGGCCGCACCTCATTTTGTCGAATAAAGTGGTATTCGGGTGGTTCCGGTATTTGGGACCGCAGGGACGGAAAGTGCAGGTACGGGGTGCTTGGCACTCCCCAGCCGGGCCCGCTCTGAAGGTTCGGATCGGGACACCGGGATTCATTCCGGTCGCCCGGTCGTCCCTGAGGTGGGGGTGCGGGGCCTGTCACGGAACGTCAAAACAAACGGCCTGCCGGGGCCGCCCAAAAGTCGGGCGTGAGGGGCGCGTCCACTAATGGAACGCCTCTCGCTTCCCAGATCGAGGGCCACATGGTCAGGAGAACCTCGTCCCTTCTGGTTGCCCTGCTGTCCCGCCGTGGGCGCTGGTAGGGTGTACTTCAAACTAAGCTTAATTGTCAAGTGTTAAGTTCCTCTTTGCCCTCGCAAGGGAAAGGCTAGGGTCAAGCTCTTCCAAATTTCCAAACACTAGAAATCGGACGTCTCAAATTAATTAACTAATTTGTTAATACATCTCAGTCGCCCGCGACCTCTCTAGCGCGGGCGTCGAACCAGTTCATTTCCGGGCGACCGGGCCGAGTATCGGCCCGGCCGTGGCCGAAGCCGTTGATTCCGCCGTAGCACGCTAACGCGTAGGCTTAGAAAGCAGAAAATAGGGAAAAATGGAGAAGATTGTCATGGGGCCCGCAAGGCTAACCCCAGCTCTAGCAGGGAAAATGGCCTTAAAATGCCTGTTGTTGTTGTTTATTTGTATCAAGGGCCAACGTCAACAGTTTGTTACAGAACAGCACTAAACTAGGATGCAACTTCAAAAATGCATACATACATGTATACGTACCTTTGCAAGTCAGGATTTCTTCTCATTTTTCGATGTGTTACCATGCCATGTTTGTGAGCACGTTTGGCTGGATACTATCTGGGATAGCAGGCTACTTGGTTGTTACTGCTTAGAGTTTCTCAAGGCCGAGGGCAGTAGATCATTCTCTTCTAATTGTGAATATGATACGCCATGTCCTAATCAGTTCAATGTGTGAATCATCTCTGCGTTGCCTGTTAGTGTTTCAACCATGTATGGGAGCAAAAAATGTTCAGGAGTTGTGGTTTCCTTTACTGATGGCATGTAGGATGTCTTGACTAAATGATTCCATGCATTTGAATATTCTCCTGGATGGGCACTCGATCTCTGGGATACCTGTCAGAAGCCCAAGCATAAACCTACAAAGGTGTTCTGCTGCAGTGAACAACATCATCTGGTTGATAAGGCTATGGTGTTAGCCATTCGTTCTTTATTTCTCAACTTCTGCTTGAGTTTCGGTACATTCAATAATGGTATCTTGCAGAGTAATATTGTCAGGCACAACAAGAAGCTTCCCTTTCTTGTCCGCAAAAAATATGAATACTCTCCCCCAAATCGAATTCCACCTTCTGACGAAGATGTTTCTTTGTTCGTTCTGTTAAGCCATGTGATACTTTGGATTTCATAAGTGTTTCCAACTTTTCTGGTAGTGTTCACAATGATGTCATCATGTATATACTGGAGCAATTCTTCGTATCCTTCAAGACGTTGTGGGCTTCAAACTCCTGATTACTCCCTGTCTTCATGTCGTCGACGTCTATATTTTGTGGGTCTTGTGGAATTTCTGTAGCAAGAAAAATTATCGTGTGCTTCTGCAGCGACGATGTCCCTACTGGTGACAGCTAAAAATTTTAGTCATATTTTTGATTTGCACATTCTCAAAGCTTTTTATCAGCCCTCAGCTCTACTGCTTTGACTAATGTCTCACGTGTACTTGTTCCTTTGTGTCGCTTCACTTTTCCACAGAATATGCGTTCTTGTTCGTATATTCATGATTTGGATAATGTCCTCCTGCTAGGTTGCTTGAATGTGGAACATTTGGATTCAATTTCCACACCAGAGATTAGGTGGGCTTTGCATTTCAAGGCCTCCAGATCTCTTTTTCATGGTGAATATGCTTCGGAATTTTCTGTGAGAGACAATACTCGATATTTCTTTGTCTGTGACAGACTTTGCAATGTCCAGAATTGGAGCATGATTTCTGATTTGGCAGCTTCCAACAAGGTCTTCCAATAGTTAACATTTTGTGGACTTAAACTGTCATCCTGGTCCATCTGAAGTGATTTCTTGTGAATAATGCAGTCTCTCAGCCATTTATTTGCTCTTTTTGTCTATTTATTACATGCAGTTACCATGGTTACTAAAGACGCTACATTATCACTAACAAGAAATGACGAATCCGTGAGTATAACGACACAATTAAAATCTAACTTTTTGGAATTTGCTCCGACAACAACAATCTAAAACTACTGTGATTTGTTTGCCAGACGTAGTGACAGTAACTATCTATCATCATTCTATGGATTGGTCAATAGATCAATTATTTCATTTTCACCGCAATGATTCCTACGCCAGCAGACGAAGACAGCAGTTTATTACCAAAGGCGGATGGAGGTTATGTTTTCACCCCTGACTTTGTCAGTGTGTCCATTTGTTTGTGAATAAGATATCTCAAAAAGTTGTGGACGGATTCAAACGAAATTTGGCAGAGAGGTAGCGTATGTCACAAGGACGAAATAATTAGATTTTGGTGATGATCTGGATTTGGATCTGGCTCGTAGAATGTTTTAGGTGATGCTTCACCATTGCGAGATCGGGCCAAAAATGATACATAGCGGGATATCTCAAAAAAGTTATGGATGGATTTGGATGAAACTTGGTGGAGAGGCTGTTTGTGTGTGACAAGGACAATTACATTCGATTTTGGTGAAGATCTGAATATGGATTCGGATATAAGAATTATTTAATTTTTAAAGTGATTCTTCACCATTGATTGGAAGATATGCAGATCAAGATATGCAGAAGATAACAGATTTATTTTAAGTAGTAAAAGACATTAAAAAGTTCATATTTTAGGGTGCTTGTGGATAACTGAAGCTGATTTGAAACTTGACCAACGTGATTTAAGGTCCCAAAACTGCTATTTTTCCACATGTTAGGGTAGGGTTGGTTAAAGGTTGTTAACATAGAGAAGGCCGAGAGTTATAGAATGCTATCATATATTTTCAATATCTGGGGACATATACATTATCAAAAATCATTCATAGCATTACTCCCCCTGGATGGTACCGACCACCCCGCCTGGCTCATAGCCTAATAGAGCCAAAAACAATATATAGCATGATATCTCAAAAAGTTATGGACGGTTTTGAACGAAACTTGGTGGACAGGTTGGGTGCCTGCCAAGGACGAATTGATTCGATTTTGGTGAAAATCCGAATCCGAGAATTTCTTTAAGTGATTCTTCACTATTGAGAGATTGGGCCATAAGCGATATATAACATGATATTTAAAAAAGTTGTGCACGAGTTATGACAAAACTTGGTGGATGAGTTGGGAAAGTGACAAGAACAAGCCGATTAGATTTTGGTTCAGGTCCGAATCCAGATCCGGCCCATCAGTGGGATACAATACGTAAACAGTTCAGCCTGGTGGAGGTATGCGCTCTACCAAGTGCCGTTCTAGTTACTGTATCCATCTTATCCATTTCCTGTGTCCTCCGCTTGTCCTCATTCTTCATCATATCCATTATTAGTCCCCTACCGGTGTACACCGTAGGGGACTTTAGGTTTGCACTCCGTCCCTCCGTCTGTCAGTCTGTCGGTCCGTCAGTCCGTCACGCAAAGAACAGCTTTCTGGACTTTTTTCCTAAACTCTTAATGCTAATGATTTCAACCTTGGTACATGGTTTCCTCATGATAAGTTACAGATCAAGTTCGAACTTCATGACGTTTCGATCATTTTGGACAAAGTTATGGCACTTTGAACTTTGGGAATTTCCCCAACAGTTTTCCGGACTATAATTTGGAGTGCGGTAAGTCATAATACTGTCTTCTATGACAGTGCTACCCAATGCCGGTAGGGGAAATGTATTGCAGCGCAATACTCAGAATGCTTGTCTTCAAAGTTTCTCTCTTTTTTGTCGCTTAACCCTGCTTTGTGTTACACCCTCTCTTTCTGCTGTTCGTTTTGTTCTGTTGCGTCCTGATCTGCTCTATGTTCTAGCTCCTCTACGAACCCCAACTCTGTATATAGAAAACACTATAGACACGTGCAGGAAATGTTTATTTCCCTTAAAAAAAACATTCGAGAAGATTTTACTTATTAGGGAACTGATGGAATAGGTCAGAAGCAATTTTGTGACTGTGGCCTCGTCATCGAAGGAAATATAGGCACAAGAGATAGTTTGATTTAGTGACCATGCGTGATATTATGTTTTACCAACCGGTAATATGGTATAATATTTGTAATAATTGTCGCTTCCTTTGAATCACATTTTTCTTAGGTTCTGCAAACCTTCCAAATGGAAGCTCTTGGATGTCAAAGCTCTGATTCTCAAAGTGACTGCATCTCCGTGGAATCGGTGGGATTTTGCCACGTGTGAGTTATTCGGGACATTTTTGCTGATACTTTGAGCACTAGACCACCTTTAACTCGTTGGTGATGTCATGCCTTTCTCACGTTTGTGCCACAGAATTCCACTGATTGCGGTGGGTTTCCTGAGTGGCGAAATAGCAGTTTGGGACCTTCCAACACACTCACTGAGACATCGTATCAATGCTGGGGTAAGTGTGATTATACAGACTTGGCATTTAATGTGGAATATTTTTTTTGTGGGGGTGAACTTACTTTTCAAGATGATTTAGAACCAAAAGTTCATTGGAATTATGTTGAAATTATTCTAGATTTTGTTGTTGTGACCTTTAAAAGAAACAAAAACCACATTTGACATTTCGAAGCAAATAAATTGATCCTTGAAAGTGATGTAAACTGATATCGAACTCAATTCACGGACAGTACTGTGTTAAACTTCTGTACGTTTTCCAGAAGTATCTCTTTATTTTATACATGAGCCCAAAAAATTTTCAACAAAAATAAAAGTTAAATCATGACTGGGATTACGGACAGTAAAATTACAGTTCAGTACTTCGTGTAACCCCCACGAGCATTCAGGAGAGCACGTACACATCGAGGCATGCTGTTCACGAGATTTGCCAAGGTTTGGACAGGAATCGCTTGCCATGCAGTGACAATAGCCTGCTGCAATTCATGCACAGTGGTGGGCTGCTGGACCAAGTTGTCAATTTGACGCGTTAATTCTGCCCACAAGTTCTCTATCTGATTCATATCCGGGGACATGGCAGGCTACTCCATATGCTCGACACCACGGTCAACAAGAAAGTGTTGGGATGCCGTGCATTGTCATCTTGGAAGACAAAGTTTCCTCGAAAGGCTGCACGAACAAATGGAAGCAATGTTTCTTCCAGAATGGCCCTGTACTTGAACTGGTTCAGGTTTCCATTCAGAACAACCAGGTAAGTTTTGCCCCCTGCATGAAAAGCAGCCAAAACGGTCACCCCACCACCTCCAGCTTGGACTCTTGGCACTATACAATCTTCGTTGTAGGCTCCATGCACTTGTCTGCATACTGGGACGCGGCCATCTTGACGATAGACCAGAAATCTAGACTCGTCACTGAAGGTCACGTGATTCCAGTGTCCTGGCTGCCATTGACGGTGCTCTCTGGCCCATTGCAATCGGCGCTGGCTGTGTTGTCTGGTCAGGCGTGGCTTTCTCAGGGGACGCCTGGCACGATAGCCTGCTTGAACCAGTCGTTGGTTGACTAGCCTTCTGCATACAGGCACATTTGTCAGTTGCTGCCACTCAGCCCTAAGCCGATTAGCTGACCTGGTACGGCCATTGCAGACTAACCGGTGCAGCTGGCGATCATCTCTCCTTGTGATTCTGCGGGGACGTCCTGGCCTCGGTATTGGAGGAGGGACACCCCTCTGAGCATTTCGTTTCAGGATCTTTGACACGTGACCTTGAGTGATGCCATACTGCCAAGCAATAGCACGCTGTTTCATGCCGGAATTTCGTAAAGCCACCACTCCATGACAAACAGCATTGTCGAGTTGACGGACCATCTCCAGAGGAAGCGGCAATAACTTTTGTAGACGTGCAGCAGTTGTTTTCCACTAATACAGAACCATCAACCCTTATATACCCGATTGTGAAGCCAATCGTCAAATGTACCTGTCCTTACATTTTATCACGCCACCTGTGATATTATCCTGTTATTGACTTCTTGCTGCGAAAGACAATCGGTGACATGGTTCTTTTGACAAATAAATCACCGAAGCGTAAAAGAAACTCACCAGATTGATATACTGAGTTCAGAAAGTAAACCCAAGTCAAGAATAAAAAAAATATTCCATATTAAATGCCAAGTCTGTAGATGAAGGATTGGGGGGGGTTAAGGTTAATGCAAACATGCCGTGGGATTGAGATGAGTGACGTAAAAAAACACTTTCTGGCAACGTGTTGACACACTGCAATCAATTGTCAGTGTTTTGGCGCACCTTGTGTTGATGATGAGTTAATTATCAGTATTTACGAAGCTGTGAATGTACAAAATTTCAGTTTACCGTGTATGGTTCCACGTGATAGGAAGATTATTCCTGAGATTTAATTACGAATTATGGTTGAAACTTGCCTTGCGGAATCAAACCAACTGGTCGTGGTCGAAGGCTTTTGTTAGTTATCGTGAAGAGTTTGCTATTGTAGAAAGGTGATCATGAGACAGAAGTAAGGCAAACTGTCTGAATGAGGTCATGGGGAAAATGAAGCTTATGAGCAAGAAAAAACCTTATTGGTGAAAACAAAAGAATGTTATCATCGATCCAGCTGGAATGAAAAATGAATGAATTGCCAAACACCAAGTGATGCACCAGCTCCTTCCACCTCCGTCATTTGCCTGGATGTCCCACTGGGCCATTTCTAAAACAGGCCCATTTTGTAGGCTCTGTATATACATCACACGAACGTGATTCACTGACAGTCCTCGGTTCCCGAATGCCATACCTCTGTTTAAAGCTCTTTCAAGTCTCTATATTCTACGTCACATTCAATCACTATTCGTTCTTGCTCATGTTCTCTTTCTTTGAAGGTTGCCATCATATTACGATCCCGCTTGTAAAGAGTTTCGATGTAATCTTTCCATCTTTCCTTCACTTGTGCTTTTTCTATCAGATCTTTTTCCTGTTTTACTCTTAAGGACCCCAATCTGAGACCCTTAACTTACCTGTGATCTCTCTGATCTTTTAAAAAATACTTCATGCTTTTCCCACTCTATCACTTTCTATATACGAGTATGAATGACTGAAGTATTTATCTTTTGTTGTTTCTAGCTTGTTGGAAGTCGGCATTTAGCCGCTTAATGTCCTCTCTTGATGCACCTTTCATTTTCATCTCTCCTCTTCAGCCTGAAATATGTACCGTATTGCCTCTTCTGACAGCCATTTAGCCTTCATCATTTTGCTTGCTTTTGGGATGTTGTTTTTGGCCTCTTCTTTTACAATTCCATCAGCCTCTTGTCACAATTCTTCAGGCATTCTGTCAACTATGTAAACCAAGCAAGTAATGGGTGTGACTGCTGCCTTCCTTGAATGTGGTAGTCGTTTCGCAGGCTCCCTTTCTGGAATTGAACCCTCATTCCCCATCACCTGTAACCACCACGGCATGTGTGAAGCCAGCCTTCGAAAGTTGATATGGCAGACATGCAAATTAAACGTCGTTGGTGCGGATGCCAAGTGATCTGTAATAGTTTATCCAGAATCACCATCCGTGGAAAGGCCCACATGGACACCGCCTCAATTTTTGGTGCTCATAAATGTATGCCTCCCCTTGGGAGTGGGGAACCTCATTTTCATGTATTACCTCTAGAATCGTCACAGTTATGTATTATAATGGCTGAGTGTTCAAAGAGACCATAAATGATTTAAAGAGACATTCACAGTCTCAATGGGTTGTCAGTTCGTCTGCTTTATGGACACAATTAATTCCACAAGAAGGTGGAAGTTATTGAGGCATTTAAATTATTCTTAGTTACAATTGATCACTGCATACATTTCTTGTTCTTCCTCGCTCCTCTCACCTCCACTCCCTCATTATTCACCCTTTTTTGTCCCCCGTCACACCGCGGAGCGAAAGGGGGACTATGGTTTTCCCCTCCGTGCGTGCGTGCGTGCGTCCGTGCGTCCGTGCGTGCGTAAGCGAAGGACCGAATTCTAATTTTGTGTGTGGGTGCAACTAGGCATATGGAAGAACTCTATTGAAAATTAGGTCGCCACGTCAAAATCCAAGATGGCCGCCGCCATGTATGTCTTGACGCCATGTATGTCTGAACCTTGTGAGCGGAATATCTTGAAAAATAAGCGAAGTACCAACTTCTAATCTGGTTTGTGGGTGTACCTTGGCATAAGGAAGAACGCTATTGAAAATTGGGTCGCCAAGTCAAAATCCAAGATGGCCGCCGCCATGTATGTCTGAACCTTGTGAGCGGAATATCTTGAAAAATAAGCGAAGTACCAACTTCTAATCTGGCGTGTGGGTGTATCTCGGCATAAGGAAGAACGCTATTGAAAATTGGGTCGCCACGTCAAAATCCATGATGGCCACCACCATATATATGTCTGAACCTTGTGAGCGAAATATCTTGAAAAATAAACGAACTACTAACTTATAATCTAGTGTGTGGGTGTATCTACGCATAAGGAAGAACGCTATTGAAAATTGGGTCGCCACGTCAAAATCCCAGATGGCCACCGCCATGTACGTCTGAACCTTGTGAACAGAATATCATGAAAAATAAGCGAAGTACCAACTTCTAATCTGGCCTGTGGGTGTATCTAGGCATAAGGAAGAACGCTATTTAAAATTGGGTCGCCACGTCAAAATCCCAGATGGCCACCGCCATGTACGTCTGAACCTTGTGAACAGAATATCTTGAAAAATAAGCGAAGTACCAACTTCTAATCTGGCCTGTGGGTGTATCTAGGCATAAGGAAGAACGCTATTGAAAATTGGGTCGCCACGTCAAAATCCAAGATGGCCACCACCATATATATGTCTGAACATTGTGAGCGAAATATCTTGAAAAATAAACGAACTACTAACTTATAATCTGGTGTGTGGGTGTATTTAGGCATAAGGAAGAACGCTATTGAAAATTGGGTCGCTACGTCAAAATCCAAGATGGCCGCCACCATATATATGTCTGAATCTTGTGAGCGAAATATCTTGAAAAATAAACGAACTACTAACTTCTAATCTGGTGTGTGGGTATATCTATGCATAAGGGAGAACGCTATTTAAAATTGGGTCGCCACGTCAAAATCCAAGATGGCCGCCTTGCGTCTTCCACTTTGTCAACTCACATCACTTCACCGACGGGGGACCTAGGCGTAACGCTTGTTCTTACTGGCATGTCGTCCTGGTGTGCAGTTCAAATTGGAAACAGTAATTAACAATGTACGTCAGACTACGGCCTTTAAAAAATTGGTATGACAAGCTCTTGTTAGCAGGTTTAAAACGCAGTGGTTTGCCCTGGGTTATCGCTCGGCTCTCATCCTTTAGATGGGTGAACCGACTGTAGGCGAAAGATTTCGGAGTTTCTCTACATTTTAAACCGAAGTAAAGATCTGTTCAGGTTTCCCGGCGGACCATCCGTCGCTAAATTGGGGACTCCCAAGGACAATCTGTCGCTAAATTCGTGACCGTCCGGATGGAGAATTTGACATTGTCTCCACTCATTGTCGACTGTAACAATATTATTGCATCGCTTAACCCAAGCAATTCTGTTCCACTAGGCTGTTAAGCCCAACCCAAGCACTAGGCTGTTAAAATATTGGGAGGTGGGCAAGAATAAGGGACATTAGTGAAAATACAAGAATCGCATCTGTATTGGTTATGGCATTTGCTCATGAGGGAGGAGGGAGTTGTTGTCGGGCAGGTCCTTAATAGGGATGCACTTGGCAGGAGGAGAAGGGACAGATAGAAATTGAGGCTGAAGTAGGTGGTGAAGAGGGTCATGAGAGATATGGAGGTGCAGAGAGAGTATGCTTGGTAAATGTGTGCAGCCTACCCCACAAAGTGGAATGAATTGGGGGCATTAAATTAAAGTTGTAGTAGGACAAGTGTGCGTGCATGTAATTCTAATAATTATCTCCAGGTGCTGTCTCTGATCTGGCAGTCGGCTATCATGGATCACCATTCCACCCTCTCTTCAGTTGCTCTAAAAGCTCCCATCTACCCCAGAAACCTGTCCATAGATTTTCTTCTTTGTCTTCCTTTTGCTGTTCCTCCTTTGATTCTGCCTGTCGTTGTAATCCTTTGTGGGTTCATGTGATGGATGTCATGACCAAAATATCTCTGCTACCTCATCTCCATAAGATATTCCTTTCATTCCCACTAACTATCATTTTTTTAAACATCCATGCTTCAAAGGATTACCAGGAGGTTGTGCTTACATTTTGAAATGGTCCAGGTTGCTACTCCATGTCGCAATGTTTACTATGTAATACACTTTGCAATTTGGAGTCTACTTTTTACCTCCACCTTTCTGTCAGATGGAACTCCTTTCGTCATGTTAAAGGTTGATTAAACCATCCCAATTTTTCTCCAACATTGGATGAACTGGACAGCATTGGGTGGGGCATTTGGGTGTTGGATGACAAAGCGCACATAGGCAGGGCCAGAGAGTTTCAGCTAGACTGAGAATACAGGATTATAAAGCATAAACAAGTCAGGAGACGACATTGGTTCGCGAGCGAGCGGTATTCAATGACAAAGGACGGACTGTAACCGAAACAGGCTCGGACAGGCCAGGCCCAGAAATGTCAAAACGAAGGTTACTGACCTTGAAATGAGATTGAAAATAATGTATAATCAGTTATGAGGTTATACCGAAAATTCAGTGAAAAATTAAATGAATAAATAAATAAATTTAAAAAAAGAAAAAAAAAAAGAAAAAATCGAGCTCCGTGGGGCCAGACAAATGTCATTGGCCTAACCAAATATCGAAACCCCTGTCAGATTCCACCAAACCCCTCGGAGAAGATGTAGCTTGAACTCGATCACCCCCTAAAAAGACATCTTTTTCGGGCGTGGCTCGAAATACGCCCACTCTAGGCAGGACACAAACTAGATCATGATATCAACCTCTCACCCAAGTTTCATCAAGATCGGATGATATCATCGGGTAGTTATGCTGCGGACAGACACACACACAGACACACACACAGACAGACGCACACACATGATGAATATAGTGGTCACTTGATAACTCGTGAACCAAAAATACGAATTTGATGAAAATAGTGCTGGGTGGTCATGTTGAGGGGGGAATGGAGTGAAGAATGTGACGAGCAATGAATCTTGAGATAGAATTCCCGATGAGAGTGGTGGTCAGTGTGAATGTTGGACTTGGTGAAAATATGACGTAGAATGGCTTAGGGAAGGAATTTTATTTTATTTTATTGGTTCACGAGTTATCAAACAGAGTGACCACTATATTCGTCATGGGTGTGTGTCTGTGTGTCTGTCTGTCCGCAACATAACTACCCGATATCATCCGATCTTGATTAAACTTGGGTGGGAGGTTGATATCATGATCTAGTTGTGTCCTGCCTAGAGTGGGCGTATTGCGCCCATTGTGGGCGGAGCCACGCCCGAAAAAGATGTCTTTTTAGGGGGTGATCGAGTTCAAGCTACATCTTCTCCGAGGGAGTTGGTGGAATCTGACAGGGGTTTCGGTATTTGGTTAGGCCAATGTCATGTGTCTAGCCCCATGGAGCTCGATTTTTCATTTTCGCCCCAAGGTCAAGGTCACAAGGTCACGAAATTTAGAAAAGTCGATTTTTGATGGTTTTATTACATTGTTCGCTTCCTGATAGGGTGAAATGTCTTACATGATCTTATATTATCACATACATCATGAAATACAAGTTTTCCAACAAATTTCAGAATCTTCGACCTTTGACCTTTGAAGGTCACAAAGATCAAATTTTCAAAGTTCTCGGAATCGAACCAAATTTTCGGTATTGTGTAGCTAACTAACCTCAACTAATTATACATTATTTTCTATCTCATTTCAAGGTCAGTAACCTTCGTTTTGACATTTCCAGGCCAGCACCACACACAATTACGTACAGCTGGCTCTTAAAGGCCTGTGCACGCAGCGCATTGGGGCCCTTTGTAAATAGGCATGCACACCGCATGTCGGGGGCTGACACCTGGCACGTGGGCCCCCGACCCCCCAGTCAGGGCCTGTTTTGGTTATAGTCCGTCCTTTGTCATTGAATACCGCTCGCTCGTGAACCATCGTCGTCTCCTGACTTGTTTTTTAACTAAATTTTTGTCTTTCATCTTACTATAATTCACCAAATGTCCGTCCGTCTGTCCGTTCGAAGGTACCGCAAAAACGGCTGAACCGATTGCAACGATATTTTGGGTGGGTAATCCTAGGACCCCCGAGAGTAAAATAGGCTATATGGTTTTTCCAATATTTCCAAGTTTTCCAGTTTTTCCAAACACGATGGAATAATATTTACCGATATGAACAGTGATGTGGCTTTTGATGAAATTCTACGTACCAGGAGAGAGTAGATCGACTCCTGACGAACTCTTCCTATATAAATGTGCAGCTCTGAAGTAACACGGCAGCGTGTGCAAAGCGACTGAGAAAGACGTGTAGCGGCCGCTTCCGTTTTGCAGAATTCAATCTTTTTTCAAAATGGGTGCCATGTACTGTTTAGATTTTGATGATTTGCGTGTGATATGATTCAACGGATGTTTATATGAATCGTTTAAAATAAAGAAAAGCCTTCAATTTCTGATATTTTACCTTTTCATTTGGGCTTCCCAATTGAAGCCCCGCCCGTAGGGTGGGTACCGTTGCTAGTTTACCAAATATCGTTTTATTCATTTTTAATCATTTTGAAAGCCACCCTTCCGCCATGTTCCTTTTCTCAATGGTTTCATGCACACAGGCTGGAGTGGTACGGCTGCGGTGGGAACTGTCCTCTGCTGGACTGCTTGCCGGATGCCTGAATGGCACGGTGTCCATCTGGGATGCCCTGACGGGTGGACTTGCTTCCAGATTCCATGGACACACCCAGGAGGTGCTGGACTTTGCTCTAACCAGGTTGGTGCTTTGCAGCATTTCTTGTCCTTTCTGACGATAAACATAACAGCCTCTAATGTTGTGAATAACGTTTGAATCAAGAAGTGTCTTATAGTTATGACTGCATTGCATTCAGGTTCAGTGCCCATGTTTTTTTTTGGCCAAATGTATGATGTAGTACAAAGGCTTGAAGGGCGTTTGACGCAGACCACCCAGTTCAAACATTAATCGTGATTTCCATTCTTCCATTGAGAGACACCAAAGCCATACGGTGGGGTTGAGAGACTGAGAGTAAATACGGAACACATGTGGGGAAGGCCTTCTCTGTTGTGGGTTGTTGTCACCAATATTTGTGCAACATGTCCCTTAATGTGACTACCATTTTGTTAACAAACCAGGCCTGGCATTGTTCTGCTTCCATTGTACAGAATCCTGATCCATGGATTAAAAGCAAACTTTATATTCTTCCTTAGTTTGATCCTGCAAGGAGAATACTGCGTATTACATTTCCTACTTTGTTGCATATGATCATTGACAATGGTATACGTTTGTGTGATATGTTATGGAGTGGTATGTGCTATGTTTTACAGGGTTGGGCCACAAAACGGACACATATGCAGTTGTAATTGAAACTTTTTTTATGTGTTCAGAGAAACTATTTTTTTGATCACCGAGTCTCAGGCTTGTGGAGGAGTGGCAACACAAATCACGCACACACCTACAGACACATACATGAGACAGTACCTGACTTGATTTCACACAAACAGCCACTGAACTTGGGGAAAGTGACGTAATTTTCTTGTGGCACTCTGAGTAGCGACTCGGTGATGCCATTTCTATGACGTCACATTTCTCTCTTCACTCAGCAGGGCAATTGAGGAGAAATTTAATCCTCCCCATGGAGGCCAATTTATCTGTGCTGTATCCTCCAAATGCCAAGCATCAAGTGAAGAAGCAGCATGTACCATTTTTAGGGTTTTTAACTCAGCAAGGGTCAGAATTGAACTGCCCACCTCCCAGACTGAGTGGATTATGAGGTCTAACCATTATGCCCCTTAGTTTGGTTAAATTCATCAAATGTCAGCAATATTCTTCATTTATCTTGAACAGAGATTTATTTATCATAAGCATTTTCAGAACAACCACTATTTTACCTTTGCACTTCCTTCATGATGGATTAAATGATTCCCTTGTCTGTGATACAAATCTTTATTGATCCGAGTTGAACACATTCACAACGTTAGCCCAACTCCATGAGACTTTGTGGCCTTTGTGGAAATACTTTTTTTTTTTAATGTTCCCAAATACATTAATCACATGGATTTAAGTCTGGGCTGCAATGTCATTGCACATCGGTGCCTGTATCAAAACTTTTTGACAAATGATGCAATTTACAGAGGCGTACAGAAAAAGTCAAGGGCACCTCTTGTGGTAGAAGACAGAGAGACCACTGACCTGTCTGCAATGGGAATGTGATAGGCCTATATACTCAGCTTCATTATGAGACATTTCAATAATGTTTTATGCCTTGGTTTCCATTGTGTCAGGCTGAGCAAAGTGTGAGGCAGGGGTGCCAGCCCAGAGGGCAGAGAAGTACCCCACCAAGCTGTGGATGGAGGCTTTGTAGTTGGATCGGAGTTCAGGGGTGCCATGGAAGGATTTTGTATAGTGCAGGATGCCCATTCAGTGATCAGATCGTGGCTGATAGTGAGACCCAAGTGTTTGAGTGACTGAACTTCCTCAAGAGGATTGCTAAGAAAGTAAATGGAAGGGTTTGCCAGATGGTCCTTTCGGAGAGTGAGAGTGTGGGATTTGTCTGGATTGAAAGACATATTCCTCGTATTTGACCAGCTTGTGATTTTGTGAATGTCTGAAGAGGGAAGAAGCCACCACCCACCCGTCTCAAGGACAAGAGTGCCATGACAGAGGGCAGTGTCACCAGCAAGTAGACAAACTGAATCCTCCAAAGAACCAGCGATATCACTGACAAAGACCAGGAATAGGACTGAGCTCAGAACACCGCTCTGTGATACCTCAGCCCCGACAGGCAAAGTGGGTGAAAGGACCCTGTCGAGAACGACACATTGGCCATGAGTAAAGAAAGTCAACAACCCAAGAGTGAAGCTGTCCATAGGCAGCAGCTTGGATGGCAAGGTAGGATGCCAGACTGCATTGAAAGCTTGAGATATGTATGCAGAGAGATGGCCCTGATCTCACCTCTAGCACTGAGAGCCTCCATCCATTGCTGGAAGAGTAGGAGCAGCATGTCCAAGGTGGGGTGACCTGGTCTGAATCCGAACCGGTAATCCGAGATGAGGACGCCGGAGAAAATGAAGGATTTCATATCAACAGCGATGATGGTTTCCATGACCTTGTTGATAACTTGAAGCAAACTAATAGGTCTGTAGTTAAGGCGACCCTTTCCTGCCCCTTTTTATACAATGCAGTGATGTTGGCCGACCTCCAAGCAGATGAAGGATGACCGAGGGCAAATGATAGGGTGAAAAGAGCAGAAAGATTATGTGCATGAGCAGCATAGTAGGTTCCCAGGACACGTGAGCCAAAGCCGACCTGTCCAGCTGCAGAATCAAAGTCGACAGGAAGCTGGAAACCTCTCCATCCCCTTCGTCCCTCCAGGAAGAGAAAGCAAGTTGTTTCAGAGCAACTACCTCACCACATGATTCTGTGCACCATGCATAGGAAGAAAGCGAGGATATCTGAGGATGAGATGGGATGGATCTATGCATAAGAGAGAGCATGTTTCTGTGGAAGAACTTCCATGATTAATTAATATCAGGGGCAGTAGATACAGTGCCTTCAGAAAGTGTTCACACCCCTTGACGTTTTCACATGTGTTTGTGTTGCAGCCTGAATTAAAAATGGATTAAATTTAATTTGTTTGTCACCGATCTACACCAAATTCCCCCATAATGACAAAGTGAAAACATGTTTTAATTTTTTTTTTTACAAATTTTTTGAAAATAAAATAGAAATATCTAATTTACAAAAGTATTCAGCTACCTGAGTCAATATTTCAAAGAAATGCCTTTGGCTGCTATTGTAGTTTTGGGTCTTCTGGGGTATGTCTGTATCAGCTTGTACACCTGGATTTGGGGAGTTTCTCCCATTCTTCCTTGCAGATTTGCTCACACTCTGTCAAGTTGGATGAGGAGCATCGGTGAACAGCAATCTTCGTCTTTCTACAGATTCTCAATGGGATTCCTGTCTGGGCTTTGGCTGGGCCACTCAAGGACTTTCACATTCTTGTTCTGAAGCCATTCCAGTGTTACTTTGGCTGTACGCTTGGGGTCATTCTTCTGTTGGAACGTAAATCTTTGCTGCAATTGAAGCCCTTTTACACTCTGAAGCAGGTTCTCCTCAAGGATTTGCCTGTATTTGGCTCCATTAATTGTTCCCTATATCCTTACAAGTATCTCAGTTGCCACTGCCACTTAAAAGCTTCCCCATACCATGTGCTGCTACCACCATGCTTCACGATAGGGATGGTGTTAGATGGGTGATGAGCTGTGCTTGGTTTCCGCCAGACATAGCTCTTTGCATTCAGGCCAAAGAGTTCAATTTTCATATCAAAAGACCACAGAATCTTTTGCTTCATGCTCTTTTTTTCATGTACCTTTTGGCAAACTCCAGGCATCTGCCTTTTTCTCAGGAGTGGCTTCTATCTGGCCACTCACCCATAAAGCCTTGATTTGTGAAGTGCTGCAGAGACTGTTGTCCTACTGGCAGGTTCTCCCATCTTGCGAATAAAGAGATTCAAAGAGAGCACTTCCAGCTGCCCACCAAAGAAGAAATCTTGAGTGAGCTTGCGGGAGCTCAGTTATTAACGAAGATGGATGCAGCAGCATCGTTCCATCAAATCAAATTAGATGAGCACTCATCCAAATTGACAACCTTCAACACTCCATGTGGGCGATATCTTATCTTTGCATGCCTATGGGTATCTCGTCTGCTCCAGAAGTGTTTCACAAGAAACTTTGCCAGCTACTGGAAGATTTGCCAGGTTGTCGAGTGTTCATAGATGATTTGAGTGTGTGGGGACGCACAGCTGAGGAACATGATGCACGGTTGGAGGCAGTACTGGATCACTTAGTAGAGGTGGGACTTCGCCTCAACTTGGATAAGTGTTATTTCAGGCAGACTGAGATTATGTATCTTGGAGATCGAATAATAGTGCAGGGAGTGCAACCGGATCCAGCTAAGGTGGAGGCGATCACCAAGATGCCCACACCCTCGGACAGAGATGCATTGCGAAGAGCACTTGGGATGGTGACATACGTCTGTAGGTTCTTGCCTAACCTGACAGCCTGTACCACCACTCTCAGATCGTTGTTGGAACAAAAAACAGATTGGCAGTGGAACCACGAGCATGCCAAGGAGTGGCAGGACATTAAACAGCTATTGACAAAGGAGCCTGTGCTACAGTACTATGATTTACGAAGGCCAATCAAGGTGTCGACGGATGCCAGCAAGAATGGGTTAGGATCGGTACTTCTGCAGGAGAAAGAGGGACATTGGCTACATGTTGCCTATGCTTCAAGGTCAATGACTGTGGCAGAGACGAATTACACACGGATTGAAAAAGAAATGCTTGGTGTTGTGTATGGTTGTGAACGATTCCATGCATACAGTGCATTCAGAAAGTATTCAGACACCTTCCCTTTTTCCCCATTTTGTTATGTTGCAGCCTTATGCTGAAATCGTTTAAATTCATTTTTTCCCTCATCAATCTACACTCAATACCCCATAATGACAAAGAGAAAACAGGATTTTAGAAAGTTTTGCATATTTATTAAAAAGAAAAAACTGAAATATCACATTGACATAAGTATTCAGACCCTTTGCTATGACACTTGAAATTTAGCTCAGGTGCCTCCCATTTCTCTTGATCATCTTTGAGATGTTTCTACACCTTGATTGGAGTCCAGCTGTGGTAAATTCAATTGATTGGCCCTGATTTGGAAAGGTGCACACCTGTCTATATAAGGTCTCACAGCTGACAATGCATATCAGAGCAAAAACCAAGCCATGAGGTCGAAGGAACTGCCTGCAGAGCTCAGAGACAGGATTGTGTCGAGGCACAGATCTGGGGAAGCCTACAAAAACATTTCTGCTGCATTGAAGGTTCCCAAGAGCACAGTGGCCTCCATAATTCTTAAATGGAAGAAGTTTTGAACAACCAGGACTCTTCCGAGAGCTGGCCGCCCGGCCAAACTGAGCAATCGGGGGAGAAGGGCCTTGGTAAGAGAGGTGACCAAGAACCCGATGGTCACTCTGGCTGAGCTCCAGATATCCTGTGTGGAGATGGGAGAAACTTCCAGAAGGACAACCATCACTGCAACACTCCACCGATCTGGGCTTTATGGCAGAGTGGCCAGACGGAAGCCTCTCCTCAGTGAAAGACACATGAAAGCCCACAGAATATTGTTTCTCACTGTCTGAGAGTCCTTTAGGTGCTTTTTTGCAAACTCCAAGTGGGCAAAAAGTCTATGTTGTGTACAGGAGACGAGATGGAAGGGAAGTGGTGTGAGAATGGTGAAGGGCAGGCAGGGACAGAAATACAAGTTTGTGTGGCAAGGGTGCCCGGAAGGCGTGAATGGTGTTGGTGTCCTGTTTTCTGAGGAGTTTGTAGACAGTGTGGTGAGTGTGACTGGAGTGAGTGAAAGGTTGATGATAGTGAAATTGATGATTGGAAAGTTCTTGGTGAACGTCATCTCGGGATATGGTCTGCAGGTCGGTCGGAGCGATGAAGACAAGGACAAGTTCTGGTGTGCAACATAGAATCTGATGGAAAACGTGAAAGATGAGAAGTTGTTGTGGTAGGAGGAGACCTATATGTGCATGTGGGAAGGAGTATGGACGGTTTTGAGGGAGTTTATGGGGGTTACGGATATGGTGTGAGAAATGGAGAAGGTGAAAGGATTTTGGAGTTTGCTGATGGAGCTGATTTGTTGATTTGCAATACTCAGTTCCAGAAAGAGGATAACAAGCTTGTTACATACACGTCAGGTGGGTCGACGACAACCGTTGACTACCTGCTGGTGTGTAGGCGAGATAGGGGGCACCTCCGGGACACAAAGGTGATCCCGGGGGAGGAGGCTGTTTGTTTCACAGCACCACTTGGTTGTCTGCGACATAAGGGTGAAAGGTGCGAGGAGAGCTCGGCGGGTGAAGTACCAACCGAGAATGAAGGTGTGGAGGTTGAAAGGTGACAGTGAGGGAGGCATTAAAAGAGAGGCCGAGTATGGGCGAGGATGATGTGGTTGAGCTTGAAAGTGGTTGGATGTCAATGAAAGATAGTCTGTTGGAAGCCGTTGGTGAGGTATGTGGATGGACAAAAGGACCACCGAGGCACTCGTAAACATGGTGGTGCGATGATGAAGTTGGAAATAAGATTGACAAGAAGAGGAAGAAGTCCAAGGAGTGGCAGAAGGCAAAGGGTATGGGGGCAGAAAAGGCAGAGCATAAAAGTTATAAGGCAGCCAAGAAGCCTGCAAAGAAAGAGGTAGCAAAGGCGCAGGAGGCATGTAGGAAAATGTTCGGAGAACGCTTGGATTTGGAAGAGGGTCAGAGAGCGGTATTCAGGATTGCAAAGCAGATAGCGAAAGAGAGGGGTGATGTGATGGGGGTGAGTTGCTTGAAGGATGAAGTGGGACAAATCGTTGTGGACCCAGATGGAATTGAAGGAAGATGGAAGAGTTATATGGAAATACTGTTGAATGCAGAGAATGAATTGGATGGCAACATCGAGAGTAACCTAGTTTTAGGACCGGCAGAGAAGATAACCGAGAAGGAAGTTGAGGAAGCGATAAAAGCAATGAAGAGTAGTAAAGCGGGAGGGCCGACGGGAGTTGTGGGAGATATGTTGAAGGCAGCGGGAAAGTGGGGTATGAAGAGAATGACAGAGATCTGCAATCTGGTGGTGAAAGAAGACCGCATTCCAGTGGATTGGGAACTGAGTACTGTTTCGTCACTTCCGTCTTTGTGGTTTTCATCCACTGGAAGCATTTTTAGTTCCATGTACTATTATTGTTATAGTTTGAGTGAAATGGAGATAACTGTCTTCAAAAGGAAAAATTAGTGTTTTAAAAGAAAAACGAAATGGATCGGGAGAAACCGGAAGAAGAAGAGGAGGAGGCAAAAAGCGGAGCAAGTGAGGTCGGGAGAGAAAGGCCGATCAGCTTTGAGGTATCGAGCAGACGCTGGCGAACGTTGGTCACGAGCGAATCGTGGTTTCCCCGGGAAAGGGATTCCTGTGACAGAGTCGATATCCCTGTGGCAGATAAACCTGCGTGACGGGTTTTGCGGTTGATTCCGAAGTGAACCGTTGTTGGAGAGCAGGTACGCCTCCATTACGGGCCCGTCCGCCATTTCGCCTCGCTCCAGCCATTTCAGCTCGCTCCAGCCATTTACACCACGCCCCAGCCGTTAGCCTGGTTCGCGTGTGTGTCTTGGATTTCGATTGGGAATTTGTGGTTTTCCGCTCGGGAGCCGCTGCTCGTTCATATCAGCATCCTTGTCTGGTGAACTGAAGGTGTGAATTCCCAGTCGCCTTTTGGGTGAACTGTTGCCTGACCGACGTCGGCCCGATGCCCACCCAGCATGGCTCTTCGGCAGCGTTGACTGTCAGCCGTCCTGGATTCTGGTCTCGATACGACCTTTTTCTTGTGATCACCGGAGCGTGGAGCAACTTTGGCCTGGTGCCGGGACAGTGACTTTGGGGGTGGTACATTTCTCTCACGTGGAGCACCGTGAGTTATCGAGTTAAGAAACTGGTGGTACCATTATAGGAATTATATGGTATTTTTGTTGTGCAATTGAAGTGTATTGTACTTGTGCTGTTATTATTGTATGATACTAATACAATACTTGGTTTTTGGTAACAACTGATTGGTGTTGTTTCACCATTGGTCATTGGCACACATAATAGCACATCTTTCTGCCGTGACTCCTTTCGGGGCTCGGAGGTACACTGTGACCGGGGTTTGGGGAGGAGCACGTAACAGTACCCTCATACCTCTATACAAGGGGAAAGGTGACCCTCTGGACTGTGGCTCATATCGAGCGATAAAGTTATTGGAGCATGGAATGAAGGTATTGGAAAGGGTGTTGGAGAGGAGGATGAGGAAGAAAGTGAAGATTGATGAAATGCAGTTTGGATTTATACCAGGAAGAGGAACGACAGATGCGCTTTTTATTGTGAGGCAGTTGCAGGAGAAGTACATGGAGAAGAGGAATAAGTTGTTTCTTGGGTTTGTTGATCTGGAGAAAGCATTCGATAGGGTTCCACGTGAAGTAGTGACATGGGCATTGAGGAAGTGAGGACTGGAGGAATGGTGGAGCAGAGTAGTGATGGCAATGTACAAAAGAGCGCGCACAGCTGTAAGGACAAAGGACAGGAACAGTGGTGAGTTTGAGGTGAAGGTGGGAGTGCATCAGGGGTCGGTACTAAGTCCACTTCTATTTGTAGCTGTGATGGAGGTGCTGGCTCGGAACGTAAAGGAGGATTTACCGTGGGAGTTGTTGGGTGCAGATGATCTGGTGTTGATTGCAGAAAGTATGGATGGACTGATGGAGAAGATGAACAAGTGGAAGGAATGTATGGAGACAAAAGGTCTGAAGGTGAATATCGGAAAGATGAAGGTGATGGCAAGTGGTAAAGCATGTGGTGAGGTGGAAAGAACTGGGAAGTGGCCGTGTGCTGTGTGCAGGAACGGTGTCGGAGTGAACTCCATTCAATGTACAATGTGCGCTGAGTGGGTTCATCAAAAATGTAGTGGTTTGAGAGGGTCATTAACCAGTGTGGCAGCTACATTCAAGTTTAAGGTGTGCACAGAGGGAGCTGCAGATGGAGGAAATGTTGACTTGGATCTTGGAGAAGGCGTGAAAACATTTTGTTACCTAGGAGACATGCTGAATGGAGAAGGTGGATCAAACTCGGCAACGGTTGCTGGAGTGAGATGTGCATGGAAGAAGTTTCCGGAACTGAGTGGTGGGCTGACGAGGAGGGGAGTGTCATTGAAGCTGAAGGGAAAGGTGTGTGCTGCATGTGTGAGAAGTGTTATGATTTATGGGAGCGAGACATGGTTAATGAACGTAGAGTAGCAACGAAGGCTGGAAAGGGTGGAAATGCGAATGGTTCGGTGGATGTGTGGAGTTTCGTTGAGAGAGAGGAAGACAAATGATGAAATGTGAAAGATGATGGGAATAGAGCCTTTGATGGATGCTGTGAAGAGAAACAGTTTGAGATGGTTTGGTCACGTTGTGAGGAAGGATGAAAGTGACTGGTTGAGAAGAGTGTTGGAAATGAATGTAGAAGGAAGTAGAGGACGGTGAAGACCGAGAAAGACTTGGCTAAAGATGGTCGAAGAAGAAATGCGGGCAAGGGGGTTAACAAGGGGATATGCAGAAAATAGGGCAAAATGGACAAGATTGTCATGTGGACCGCAAGGCTTACCCCCGCTCTTGCAGGGAAAATGGCCTTAAAATGCCTGTTGTTGTTGTTTTATTCATATTGAAGTTTTGTAGTTTCCTTTTTTTTTTGAGAACAAAAATGAGGTAAAAACATGGAATTCGTGGCAACTTTCCAACCCCCTGTAGTTGATCACAACCACTTTCTGCTCTCATTTTTACCCCCTCTCCTCTGTCCCTCTGGCGGATGCAGTGATGCGACTGCATTCGTGACTGCGTCAGGTGATGGGACGTCGAAAACCTTCTGCCTGCGCCAGGTTTAACTTCCTTGGGCCACAATCTCACACATAGAACTTAAACTGATTTGTACAGAATCCCTGGATGATTACTATTTCTCAAGAAGTGAAAGCTGCAGTTATTCTCATTGTTTATATTAATATTACTTGTGATATTCAAACCTCTTGTTTGAATACTTTGAACTTTGGTGGAGATAAAACGCTTTCTTTGTCTGCAAATAAATATTTTCTCCTTTCTGTTTTAAAAATTTGGTTACTTTTATTATGATTTGAACAAACGATTGTGGAAAAAGTCATAATTAATTATTTTATTGTCTTTAATTATGGCTGTTGTAATTATCTCGGTGCCTTTTGATGCACCACCGTTATTCCATCGCCGAGGGCCATCTGTTACAAATTTGTAGTATGTTGTGATTTCCACACCCCATTACTTATGAAAGGTTGATTTGGAATACTAGTACACCCACTCACTATGGGAGGGGCAGGAAGTGTCATTCCTCTTTGGGGAAATAGATTACAGTCAATCTATGGTCGGGTCTCAAGAACATTGGGTGTGTGCTCATTTACCAAGTTTCTTTTGGAGAGATCACCAAGTGGTTTAAGCATTGGAGCAAGTGCTCCATTCAAAATCGTTAAGGAATGGCTGACTTGGCAAGTGCTAGCTAGCTGCTTGGTAAATGAACACAACCCAGGCTTCCTCCCTTTCAGTTTTGTGTTAAACATCAGGAGCGAGTTTCAAAAGTTCGCTATGAAAAACGTCACGGTATCGGCAGAAAGGGTCATGTTATTAACCCAACCATTGTGGGGTATATAGAGTACAGTAGATCTTCGCTCAGTTCTGTAAGTAAAACCTACCTCACTGATGTTGGGATTCCTCCAAATTTCTTTATTTAGTGTTGTAAATAGCATTAGCGACATACGTGTTTGTGGTTTATAATATTTTTACCACTGGAAGAGGCCGTTGCTCCCATGGAAACGCCATGATAAGCTATTTATAAACGTTGACTCGATGTTTGTTCAAGGAGGAAAAACCCATTGGGGAGGTGGGATAATAATGGAATTAATATTGTTTTGTAATAACATTACTATTATGCTATTATCGTTAGTTTTGTTATTCGAAGCAGCCTTGGAAAAACGCCACGATAAAGCTAACTTTACATGGATATACACCTCAACATGCAACCCCATTGACAGCAATGGCAGGGAAAACCCGCTCGGGGGAGAAAACCTCCTTGGGGAGCGGGCAAATGAATGCGCTACAACCTTAATTATGTCACCCGTAGTCGTCCTGTCAAGTTTGGTTGAGAGTGGATAAGTAACGACAGAATGTATTGGGGGCAAAAATTCATCAGACAGACAGACAGACAGACACCAAATGGCATATTTTAGTATGATGATTCTTGACTTTACAGCCTATGTATTTCTAAAGTGTAAGAAGCAAATTTGTGGATTAATTATTTCATCTTGCTGGTTGGCTTGCATGAGAGCTGTTGCACAGCACAGATCATCCAAGAGACATTTTAGGATTTTTTTGGTAAAAGCAGAATCTACAAGCATGATCTCTTCTAACCCAAATTACACCATTCCCAAGTACTCCCCATTTCCAAGTTATTCTCCCATCTACTTTCTCAACAATCCTCTCCAAGAAGTTCTGTCACTCAAGCTTTTGGGTATCACTATCTGCCATGATCGTTCCTGGGAAAACCACATTTCCAAGCTGGCCTCCAAAGCCAGTCGCCGACTGGCCATCCTTCATCGTGCAAAGTCCTTCCTTGGCACACCTGAGCTCCTCACCACATTCAAGGCTTTCATCCGCAGCTCAATGGAATACTGTTCTCCCCTCTCGGCTGGTGCTCCTGCCTCACACCTAGCTCGGCTTCACGCTGTTGAAACCAAAGCTTTCAGAATCATTGGAATCTCCCGTGATGAAGCTAACTCCGAGGGCCTTTCATTCACTCACCGCAGGCAGGTTGGTGGTCTTTCTGTCTTCTACCGACTCCTCTCTATGACCTAGCCCACTCTCCCCCACCCCCCCCCCCCCAGCCCTGTCTGTGCTCTGTCCCCCAAATACTCCTACAGGTCGCACAATATCTGCCAGCAACCACCTTATGGTGAAACTGCCAAAATCAAGACTCTCTGCTCACCTTCACTCTTTCATTCCTCTTTTCTCCCGTCTCTGGAACAAACTCCCTCACTCTCTTCAATCCCACTCCTCCCTCCAGGTCTTCAAAACAGCTGTTCACCACCATCTCTTATCTTCCCCCATCCAAAACCTTGATCTTTTCTACCCGTGTTAATTCACCCAAGATCCACTTTTTTGAAATACCGACTTCTTTCCTGGAAGTCCTAGCAGTGTCCATGTGTTTTATACCTCTCCCACCCCCCATTCCCATGCCTCTTCCCCCCCCCCCACCCCACCCCTTTCCCTCCCACAGATCTCCCGATGTCCCTGTTCTCGACTGTTGTACTTGTGTGCTTCCCTCTCTCTCCCCATTATTATGTTTTTTTTTATTTGTCCGTTTGTTTTTTTGTGATTAATGTTTGACATGAGCCTCGATATTGTATACAAAAGAAAAAAATTGTGATTTTGTCCCCCTCTCCCTCACTTTTTTTTTTTTTTTGTGTTTAGCTTACCCGGAATGTAGTTTTTGCGAGCTTATGGGATGGCGCGTCGTCCGTCCATCAGTCTGTCAGTCCGTAAACACTTGCAATTTCTTCTCCCAAACGGCTGATGGGATTGTCACCACACTTGTTTGTTCACAGCATTAAGAAAATCGGGGTCTTGCGGGGTCTACAGGAGGTCAACGTGGGTCCAGGTTTGACCCCCCCCCCCCCCCCAAAAAAAAATAGGTATTTGGCTTTTCTCAGAAACTACACACGCAATTCCGATGAAACTGGACCACAACCTTCATCATCCGTGATGTAACAACGTTTGTTCACGACACTATAAAAAATTGGGGTCTAAGAGGGTCTACCAATGGAGGGAGGGGAGGGATAGTTGCCCCCTAAAATAGGTATTGTTTTGTTTGTTTAAAGTCATATGATTATGTTAGTATGATTGTACATGCTGCTCTGACTTCAAGCAACCATTGAAATTGGTTTAAAATACCGTGATACTGTTTAAAATACCTTTAGTCAGTGTAGTCTACTGCTTTATTCTACCAGGTGAGCACCTAGGTGTATTGCCCCATTTTTGTTTTTCGGTTAGTTTATTCCTTTTCTGTTTCATCCCCGTTATTTCCCTTATATTCTTGCTGTGTTTCATTCTGCTTGTGTGCAGCTTGGTCACTCTCCAAGTGTTCTTCTCTTCCTCCCCTTGATCTCACTCTTCAACTCTGCTATTGGTGTTTCCCCCTTTACATTTTGTTCCATTCCATTTTGCTCTAGCTCTTCCACGAGCCTTGATCATGTATACAGAAAACAAGCACAATAGGCAGTTCCCAGGCTGCTCAATCAGGGGGGGTTACATGGGGCTTTCAAAACGTTCTACACATTGAGATACTCACAACCGAGAAGATCATTAAGGTCACTTTTGGTAAGAAAGTCATCAGGGCTTCAAGCAGACAGTGCACCATAATCCCTCCCCCCCCCCCCCCCTCCTTTGTCTCCAGTGAGGTGCCAAATTGCCTTTACTTGCCATATTGTAGAGTCACTGAATAGGAGAATGCTGGAGCACTCGCTTGGTGCCATCACATAAACACAGTAGAAATACTCCAAAAATATGACTTGTACAAAGTCCAAAGAATGTGATACAGTAAAACCATATGTTCTAGTGGGCAACCACTTTATCATGAAAAGGTGGCTAAATAACACACATATCGAAAAGTAATAAATGCAGACTTGAAGATCGGGGTTGGGAACTGTGAATTGAATGCTCTTTGTTTCTGTTAGATACATCAATTTGAAACATCTCCATAAACCTTGCCGTTAGCTCAGGTTAAAATGATTGGTCTCCTGGAAAATATCAAAAGTACATTGACTCATTGACATTTTGACACAGCATTGGTCTCTTGGGTTACAGTCATTAGTTATTGCATGCAGTTACCTATGTATAACATTCCACTGATTGTGATCCCTGCTCCCTCCACCCCTCCACCCCCTCTCTCTCCCACTCCCCTCTTCCCACTAGCTCTTGTCTTTTAAAAAATGTCTACACTGTCTAACGCTTATTGAGTAGCTAAATGTACATGTTTCACATGCTGGATAAAGACGCATCAGTGTTCCATAAGTTTTCATTTAAAGACATGAGCAGACAAATGTCAAAGCAAAACATTATATGGGATCTGAATTTGGAATGCCAGAATATTCAGCTCTTTTCTCATATTTGAGCGTCTGTCACACCCATCAAAAGTCTCTTTCTGCTCATATTATCACAATGTGAACCTTCATCTGCCATAAAGATGGAGTTTTCATCAATTTTTAATGGAATTGTCATTCTCTCAGCTTAATTGTTGTGAAGACTTTCTGAAATTGTTCATGACACACGATAATCCTTTTTATCCAATCAACTTTAATTGGCAACTCTGTGCTTTGACCTTTACGCTCCACATATTTCTGGCAGACTTGGATGTCCAGCGGTGCAAAAGAAAATGGAACACAGGAAATGGTAGTGAAAGCTGCATCCCAGTGCTCCCACATTATGCAGGTCATGTGTCATGAAAATGAAATAATAAATTCCAGGCAGGAATGTCACTCCCTCACCCTCACCAACCATCAACATTCATCTGGATTTGTGAAGGTCTGAGAGTCAGGTCAAGTCTGCTCTATCCCTCCTTTTCTTTTTCTTCAGTTTTGTGAAAGGCAAATCGGCAAAGTTTGTGTCGGTTAGAATGGGCAATAAACTGCACATATTTATTAAATACCATTGCTTGATTTTATGAATGATCGTTTTAAGGCCATTTTCCCCGCTAGAGCAGGGGTTAGCCTTGCGGGCCCCATGACAATCATGGTTCCCTTTTTAAGGAAATGTTTTTATGGCCGGATGCCCTTCCTGACGCCAACCCTTCGTCGCCTCTTACGATGCGCAGGGAAACGGTGTACCTATTCTAAACCGGGGTACACACCGGGATCATTCATCCCAGCAAGCTGGTACTCAATTTGCCGACCTCATTCATCCCAGCAAGCTGGTACTCAATTTGCCGACCTCGGAAGGATGACAGGCTGAGTCAACCCCCCTGGCGTTAATTCAGCAATCGACCGGGATTCCAACCCAGGATCCCAAGCTGGCACCCTAACCGCTAAGCCAACACCAGCCATTTTATACACCACAATAAACGGTGTAATCAAAAACTTCCAACCTCACAAAGCAGCTCCGTTTTTCTGAACCACTGTCCAACCACATGCATCGTATCAACCAGTTACCAGCCAGCATATTACATAATGCCATTCATGGTGGGTCATCCCAAAGTTCTTCAATGTCAATGATATCCTCAGATGACTGGCAACAGGCAGATGTATGAAGTCATGTTGTGCTCTTCAAACAGGTCTTGAACAACACAAACCCAGTGGATGGTGGAGATGGAGTCCTAAGTTATGCCATTGAAATAAGGATACAGCAGCATCATAAAAATGCAAACCTGGTAAATAATGCTTTGATGTCGTGAGGTATTGTGATTGGAGGATAGGTCTTAAAGCCAACAAGCTGTTCAGGTGTGAAAAACCCTCTCGTCCTCTTCTGCATAAGACTCCACATTGTATTCTACAGTAAGCCAATCCCACTGACAGGCAACCAACAGCTATGTCACTCTCTGCTGATCTTGAATTGATGAGATGCTGGTCTGAGAAACTGGAACATGTTTTTCAATCCTGGCAAATATCAGTGCCTCACCCTGTTGCTCCTGAAGGATCGTCAAATTAACCCAGGTATTTTCTTTGTCACCCACTGGAAGCGGTTTAGTTTGTTGAACATCGAGGCCAAACCAGCAGCCACAACCTTTCCTGTGTTAACCATATTGCCTAGCTGACCTACAAATCCAGCTGCGGACTGGGCATCCTCCATCATTCCAAGTCATTCCTTGCGAAATCAGAGCTAATCACAGCTTACAAGGCCTTTTTCTGGAGCTCAATAGAGTATTGCTCTCCCTTATGGACTCGCACCCTGGTATCACATGTTTCTCCTGGATTCTCTGGAATCTAAAGCTCTCATTATTATTATTGGCATCTACCACAATTACATCGAACCACAAGGTTTATTGCTCTTACATCGCAGACAGGTCAGTGGTCTCGAGTTTTTATCAACTGTCCTCTGATCTAGTTCCTTCTGCTCTGTGGTCTGACCCTCTTCGGATACTCCAGGACACACATTCTTCCAGTAACTCCTGAGTGGAACTGTCTTTTGTAATATTAAGGCAGGTGTAACAACTTTCCGAAAGTGGTTCAGTCGCACTCCAATCTCGGGTTGAAGGCGGATGTTGCTCCACTGACCACCATCTCAAGTCACCCACCCCTATCTCTATCTACAATCTTTTTTTTACCCCCTTACCCAACCCTCCTGTTTACAGGTTACTGTGTTTCCTCTTTCCTCTTTACTTGGTCATTATTTATTTTGCTTGTTTTGTCCATGGTGACCCCAGTGTCAGTATGTTACCTGCTTTCATCCTCCATCACCTCACTCTGCCATGAGCATAGAACCTGCATAGAATAAAGATGAATCTTCCCCAAAACTATTGCTCCACCTCCAGTTGTAGTGGAATTGATGTGTTTGGGGTGCAATGATTCATGAGGTTTCTGCAATGCACAAATCATTCTCAATGTTTACAGTTCTTGTTTGAAATGTTTACAGTCTTAATGGATGCATTCTTCAGCTTTGTCTCTTTTCTTTGAGATAGCAAAAATTTTAATCCACCAATTTGATGCATCTTCATGAGTTGTTTGGGCTGAACATCCTAGCATGACGACCAGCAAATGTTAAAGCTTTTCGCCATTTTTGGTTTTAATAATCTGACCACTCAACTCCATTCACCATCCTGGAAACAATCTTGGATGAGGACATACAAAAAACAAGAAACATGCTTCTTGAGAAGGAAGGAGAAGAAGAACCTCCTGTGAGCAGATATTGAAAAGAAGAATCCCCCGGTGATCAATGAATGTGTGACAATTGTGCATCATAGTCATAGCTTCAATACAGGATGATTAAATTTCTTCTAAAAATTCTGGGTTTCCCAGAATTTCTGATCCCTACCTACAGGAAGTCGGTAGGGATCAGACCTCCATTGTGAGTTGTGACTCTTCCCGATAGAAATGTATTTATTAAAACGTGCATGAATGGGGATGGGTGGAATCCACCCTTATGTATTTGTGATTATGTAAACACTGTCTGATCGCTCAGTTGCACCTTGGGGAGAGATCACATGGTGTGATTGGTCTTTTAAAGCTCAGACACGTTAAATACCCATCAGCATCCTCTTTTACCACGAGATGTCCATCACCCAGAATCCTTTGTCATTTTTTGCGCATGGATACTTTTTTTTTTTTCATTTCAACTTGTTAGTAGTTTTGTTCGTATGTCAATATTTGTGTTAATTCCTGAAACCACCAAGTTGAGCCAAGCAGTAAAGCTCCTGAAAGCTCAAAGCCAAACGCCAAAGTAGCATAAGTTTTTAATGGTCCCTCAGAGTTTCTTAGACCCCTAGCAGTACTAAAGCATCATTTAGGGGTTTTCTGCCAATTTCTGAGCTGTATCTCGGAGCTGGCTGGGACTTTTGAAATGATTTTTTTTAGCAATAATGTGAATAGAAAATATGCAAGTTTGACGATTTTTTGACCTTGACCTAATTAAGGTCATGACCTAATTGTGGACATTTTAACATTTTTCACCATAACTCGACTGAGGTTTGTCTGGTAGAACGAAATTGCCCTCTCTAGATAGCAGAGAGTAAGGCACATTTACGCTTATCATACATCATACAACTCCAAGTTAAAAATCAAGGTCAATTGGCAGTCTGAAAAAAAAAAAAGACCACTATTTGACCTTTTGTCATCACTCAATTTTGCCGATGAGGAATTTCAAACATCGCTTGGCCTTCCAATATGTTCTTGCAACATAATAGTGCACTTGCACTGAAGTTGTGCCACTGATATTTGATTCATGTCCTTGACCTACTTTTTCAGATTGTGACCTATTTAACAAAAAACACATTTTTGATCAGAACGAATAATTTCTCTCTGATTTTCAGGATGTTGAGTTTTATGGATAGACTGCACAGTTATACTTAGATTAAGGGGAGTTTTCTACATAGAATGGAGTTACAAAAGGGCTGCAGTTATATTTAAAGCTGATGTTACATATATGTATATATATATTGTTGCGGATATGGGATTTGGCCTCCATCCATATCCGCTTCTAAATATTCCCCTATTTCCCCAATACTCCCCAACTATCCCCAATCCCCCATTCCCTAGTCCCATTATCTGTAAACAACACTCTGTAGCCCCGACCTTCCCCTTTTTCCCCCATTAAATGTCGCACCCAGGTTCACCGCATCTCACGTAGACAACGATAGGACATCTTGTTAGTTATTCTTAGTCTATGTCAGTTAAGGACTCGTTTCCATTAATTCTGACTCTTCGTTGCACCAGAATGTGATTGTATGGCACCGTTAGCAAGTTTAGGACCTCCCAATACCTCCCCGCATCTCTTCCTCATGGAACAACAACACCAACAACAACAACAGCGGCGGCGGCGCGGGGAGTGTGCGTCCTCACTCCGGCTTGGTTAGCCGCCATTGAACATGTGCTCCGACGGGGTTACCACGCAGGGGCTCACTGTCAGCTCCTCGTCAAGGGCGGAGCCCGGTAACCCCCCGCACCCAATAAGAAGCGGCGGACCGATTCCATCTGGGGCGGAGCTAACGAGCCGAGGGCGTGTCACTCCCCGCTGGACATGCGCAGGAAGACGGAGGTGACGTCAGATGCGCCTCAGCTTGGAGAAGAAAGGACGCCACCTCCTAGCGCTGAGAAATACCTCCCCGCCTCTCTGGACCGGACCGGGTCGATTCTGCCCCTGAGCCAAGGTGCACCTTGAGCTATCGACTGCCTGCCCTTCCTTGCCATCAATCCCTGTGTGAGTCAGTCTTGTCCCGTTTGTCTGTGGTCTGTCGGGAATAAGACAAGACTGTGTCTAAGTGCCCATCTTGCTGTGCTTTACCTCTTGCCGTGTAATCTAACCGTTCTGCATAACCAATATTATATCCTCCTCCGGAGGTCTTGAGAACTGTACCCCTTGTGTCGTTGCCTTAATCCCAGCCGTTGTGTCCTTTCCTTCATTGATTTAGCATAGCGCGATTCGGCCAACGTTCGAGTGTAATCGGGTAACTTGTGCGAACACGGCGGCCATTCCGCTCGGTCAAGCAACATCTAAGTCGTGTCCGTAACAATTGGTGTCGGGAAGTGGGATTGGACCCGGAGCGCGCTTCACGCGCTCGAAATTATTAACGGCGAAATTTGATTTTGTTTTACAAAAATAAAAACCCGAATTTTGAAAGTCGCGCTATGGCAGATCAAGACGGCTGGGTTCCGGTAGAGGAGAGTGAGGCAGGGTCGATCCAGGACCAAATTGAGGGACATGAGGAGAGCGAAGCAGTGAGGGTAGCAGGGTCGCAAAATGGCGTCCTCGCGCACGAGGTTGCGGGCGCGCAAAATGGCGCCTCGCACATAGCTACGGCGGCCGCACCCGCTGCACAAGTGGGAGGGATGGCCCAAATGCAGGCCCTCATGGAGCAATTTATGGCGCAAATGCAGGCGTCCCTCAAACTGCAGAGTGAGCAATTGGGGGTAATGGGAAACCAAATGGGGGTAATGGGGAACCGGATGGATGCTCAGGGTGAGCGATTGGAGGGCCAAATGGGGGTAATGAGGGACGAAGCGAGGGGTACCGGTGAGGGATTAGACAAGAAATTAGAGGGGTTAGACAATGGGATAGAAGGGGTGAAACATGGGTTAATGGGGGTGGAAAATAGAATGGCTGCCCAGGAGAATCAGATAGAGGGAGTGAAAAATGGGTTAGAGGGGTTAGAAAACAGTATGGAAGGCAAATTGAGGGACATGAGGGACCAAGCGGAAAGGGAAGTTAAACAAATGGGGCAGCAGATAGTGGGGGTCAGAATGGGGGTAGAAACTAAACTGGATGCTCACACGGAGGAAATGGAGCAGATGAGGGTGGCATCTGGGCAGGAGATGCAAGTGATGGTAGAAGAGATCAGAAGAGGGGTGAGTGAGGAGGTCGGGGGAGTGCGCGAGGAGGTGAGGCACTGTAAGGAGCGCATGGAGAAGGAGGTGAGAAAGGGGACTGTAAAATTGCAAGGTGGTATAGAGGAGTTGACGCTGGGAGTAGAACAACTGACAGTGGGACAAAAGGAGTTGGGGGAACAGGTAAAGAAGAACACAGCGGTAATAGAGGGTTTAAAATCGACACAGAAGGAGATGAAAAAGGACGTAGGGGTAATTAAAAAAGAGTGTCAGACGGTACATGAGGACCTGACGAGGAAAATGGACAAGGTGGTAGAGGTGATGGAGGTTAAAGAGCGGGAGGTGCGGGAGCACATAGAAAAAAATAAAGTGGAGTTAGAGGAAGAACTTAAAGGGGCGCACGAGGAGATGAAGGAGGTGAAGCAGAAATTAGAAGAAGTGGAAGAAGGGGTGAGCGAAATTAAGAAGCGACGGAGAGAGGATAAGAAAGAGATAAAGGAGGAAGTAAAAGAATTGGTCCAAAGTCTGTGTTCGGATCGTGATGATGTGCTCATTAACCGGATGAGGGATTCGCAGGTGATGGAGGAGAAGCGAAGAGAAAGAGGACCCGGTGTAAGTGGTGACCAATATGGTCGTGCGTATGATGCGCCAGGTGATTTAATAAGCTTGGGGGTCGAGATAGACCCGGATGTTCGTGAGAGGCCAAGAGTGAGGTGTATGGCTGGTCCGGAGGGTATGGAACGAGAGGTGCGAGGTGTGGGTGAGCAAGGTTGTGGTGGTATGGAATGGGTAGCGGGTTGCGGAAGTGTGACCCATGCATCGACACCAACAGGGGTAGTTGTTAGAGGGACAGGGGAGGCACGAGAGCCCCTTGGGGGTAATGTACTGTGGGGGCCCGGCCGGTTCGGCCCCGCGCTGACCCCGCAAGGGGCGACGCACGGGGTCCGGCAGGCAGGCAACGACTCGCATACGAGGTGGTCCCACAAGGTCCCACTCGCGCCGTATGACGGCAAGAGTGATCTACGCGCGTACCTGGCGCAGTTTGACTGTGTGTGTAAGGGCAACGGTTGGGGTGAGGACGAAGGTGGAGTACACCTGGTGGCCGCATTGCGCGGCGCGGCGGCGGAGGTGCTGACGGCATTACCAGCGGGTGCTCTCACCCTGCCAGCCCTCCGTGACGCCCTAATTAATCGATTCGCCATTGAACAGCAGAGCGAGCTTGTTAAAGCTCAGCTCGCGCTGCGAAAACGCAAGCCCCAGGAAGCCATCGGGGAACTTGCCCACGACATTCGCCGCGCAGTGGGGATCGCACATGCTAGCATGGCAGCGGATTCCCGGGAAAGCCTGGCGCTGGACCATTTTATCCAGGCCCTCCCGGATATTGAGCTCCGGCAACAGCTCGCCATGTGGCGCCCGCAGACTCTGAGCCAGGCGGCTGACGCTGCGGCCCGTTGGGAAGCAGCGAGGCCCCTGGCCCGGGGGGGCGAGCGTCACGCAATGGCGGTCCGCCAGGTGGGACCCCCGATGGAGGGCGGACCCCTTAGGGGGCCCGCCCCCGACGTGAGTCCTGACCTGGCGGGCATGGTCCGGAGGCTGGTGGACCAGCGCCTGGCGGGACCTGGACCATGGCAGGCGGCCCCGGAGGTGGCCCGCGGTGGACCACGAGTGGGTAATCCAATTCGGACCTACAGGGGGGGAAATTTGGAATTCCGGAGACAAGCACCTTATCAGGTGAGGTGCTATACTTGCAACCGTCTGGGTCACCTGGCGCGGCACTGTCGAGCCACGCGCCGGGATGATCCCCGGCGGTTGAGGTCCTCAACTCCGCCCAGGGGGGAGCGGGTTAGCCGACCCCAGACACCCCCCCGCCAGACCCCGGGAAACTAGAAGGTGTCGGGCACGTAGGGCGGTGTTCGGCAGAAGAGGATGAAGGAGAGCCCTCATTGACGCGACAGGTCATTTATTGTGGCCAAATTGGAACCGGTAGCCTGACAATCAGATGCAAAATTGCCGGCGTGGGGGTAGACGCCGTAGTGGACACAGGAGCTAGCGCCACGATCATCAGCCCTGTGGTCCTTGATTCGAGCGCAGGTGGCTGGGATAAGATCCAGCGCCTGCAAAATTATAGTTTGCAACTCGCTACCGGGGTAACGGCCCCGATCATAGGGCGTGGTTCTGTGACCCTCAAGTTAGGGTCGGTAAGGAGGGAGATAGATGTTTGGGTGGCGGAGGTGTGCGACCCATGTTTAATAGGGTTGGATTTGTTGACTGCCAGCGGTTGTAAAATCGACTTGTGCCGGGGGATCCTGCAGGTGGGAGTCGAAGAGCTGCCGTTAGGGGGAGTGAGCACGGCCGAGAGAGCGGAGCTGGAGGCTTCCGAGGCCGTGACCATCCCCCCAAGGGCCGAGGCGATAGTGCCGGCCCGGTGGGCAGCTCGCCCAACATGGCAGGAGTCCTGCGGCCTGGTCGAACCGGTGGCAGCGCAGTCCATACCGGGTTTAATCGTGGGCCGCACCCTTGTAGAAACGGACGGACCGGTAGTGGCCGTTCGAGTAATAAATATAAGTACAGAACCACGCACTATAGTAAGGGGCACGAGGGTAGCTGGCTGCACCCCAGTTGAGGAAGTCGCGACAGTGAGGGGCGAGAACGTCCAGCCGAGCCGGCCCCGGGGGGAGCCTTCAATAAGAAGTAGGAATTGGCCCGATCCCATTTGCGAGATGGTAAATCGTAGTAGCGTAGAGTTGGGAGGTACCCAGAGGGAGGCCTTACACAAACTGGTTGGGTCCCATTTGGACCTCTTCTCCCTGTCCACCGAGGATATTGGACGTACGGGCCTGGTGAAACATCAGATCCACACCGGTGAGGCCCGGCCTATTCGTCAGGCCGCCCGACGGCTCCCTTGGAGCAAGAGTGCGGAAGCTGACGAGCAGGTTGAAAAAATGCTCAACGCAGGCGTGATCGAGCCCTCGGGAAGTCCTTGGATGTCACCTGTTGTGCTGGTCAAAAAGAAGGATGGGACCACGCGGTTCTGCGTGGACTATCGCCAGCTAAACAACGTGACACTCAAGGACTCATATCCCCTGCCAAGGATTGATGACACCCTCGATGCCGTTGCGGGCTCAAATTGGTTCTCAACTTTGGACCTCAAGAGTGGGTAATGGCAGGTGGAGATGGATAGGGCAGGGAAGGAGAAAACGGCATTTTCCACAGGTAAGGGACTGTATCAGTTTACTGTGGTGCCGTTTGGTTTGTGTAACGCCCCCGCCACCTTTGAAAGATTGATGGAGCATGTACTAGGCGGCATGCCATGGCAATCATGCCTGGTGTACCTGGATGACGTCCTAGTACATGCCAAAACGTTCCCCCAGGCAGTAGCTAATTTGGACCAGGTGTTCGGGTGCCTCAGACAGGCAGGGTTGAAGCTGAACCCGAGTAAGTGCACCTTGTTTGCCAAGGAGGTGGCCTATTTAGGCCACGTCATCGGTTGCGAGGGGGTAAAAACGGACCCAGACAAAATTAAAGCGGTAGAGGAGTGGCCCGCACCACGTACCATCAAAGAGGTGCGGGGATTTTTGGGACTCTGCTCCTACTACCGGCGCTTTGTGGCGAAATTTGCGGAGTTGGCCCGTCCCCTCCACCGGCTTACGGAGAAGGGGACGCGATTTAATTGGACACGGGAGTGCCACGAGGCCTTCCAAAAATTGAAGGGGTGTCTAACATCCGCACCCCTTCTAGCTTACCCCACTAGCAACGGGGCATTTACCCTGGACACGGATGCGAGCCAGGAAGGATTGGGCGCAGTTTTGTCTCAGACACAGGAGGGCGTGGAGAGAGTGATTGGTTATTATAGTCGGGCCTTAAGTAGGCCCGAGCGAAATTATTGCGTCACTCGCAAAGAGTTATTGGCTATGCTGGCTGCCATGAACCATTTCCACCCGTACTTGTACGGGCGGAAATTTTTGGTTAGAACTGACCATTCCTCCTTGCAATGGCTCCTTCGGTTCAAGGAACCAGAGGGCCAAATTGCAAGGTGGTTGGAAAAGTTGCAGCAGTACGATTTTGATGTGGCCCATAGGGCCGGGAAGGCCCATGGTAATGCGGACGCACTCTCTCGGCGTCCTTGTCTGGGGGAAAACTGCAAATTTTGTGCGAGACACGAGGAGAGGGAACAATTGGGCGATTCGGACCCGACCCTCGTTGTCCGGGCAACCCGGGTGAGAGGGCCAATTTTGCCACTAACCGCAGATGAGGAATTCGGAACTTTGGCATGGAGCACGGCCCAGCAGGAGGATCCTGTCCTGGGGCCAGTGTTCAATTGGGTCAAATTGGGGCAAAGACCAAAGGGGGAAGAGGTCACCCCCCTCGGGGCACAGACCAAGGCGTATTGGGCTCAGTGGCAGACCCTGGAATTGAAGGATAACATCTTGTATCGCAAGTGGGTGGAGGTTCCCTCTGATAAAACTTCCTGGCTGGTGGTAGTCCCAAATAAATTTAAGACCGATATATTGCAACAGGTGCATGGTACCCGCCCCGGCGGCCATTTGGGCAGGACAAAGACGACATCGCAGGTACGCCGGAGGTTTTATTGGGTGAATATGGGGCGCGACATACAGGACTGATGTCGGAGATGCGACGCCTGTACTGCCAAAAAGGGACCAGCACGGAGGATGAGGGCCCCCCTTCAATTACACCAGGTGGGGGCCCCCCTAGAGCGGGTGGCCATGGATATCCTAGGCCCACTACCCCGCACCCGCCTAGGTAATAAGTACATCCTCGTTGTGATGGACTACTTCACCAAGTGGCCGGAGGCCTACGCCCTCCCCAACCAAGAAGCAGGGGTGGTAGCGCAGGCCTTCGTGGAAGGATTTGTGTGCCGGCATGGGATTCCACAGGAGTTGCACACCGACCAGGGACGAAATTTTGAGAGCAAATTGCTAAAAGATGTGTGCAGTCTCCTGTCAATTCGGAAAACCAGAACAACGCCTTTAAGACCTCAATCTGACGGGATGGTGGAAAGATTCAACCGAACTTTAATCCAACAACTGGCACTGTTCACCGCCACCCGTCAGGATGACTGGGACGAACATCTCCCTTATTTGCTCATGGCCTACCGAACCAGCCAGCACGGGGCCACCGCATGCAGTCCAGCGTTGCTTATGTATGGGCGGGAGTTACGGGCTCCCGCCGACTTGCTATGCGGTCCCGTGCCAGACACAGTGGTTAACCCGCCGAGGGAGGGGTACGCACGTCACCTAGAGGAAGGCATGGAGCTAGTCCATGCCTTCGCCCGCCGCCAACTCCATCTGGCGGGGGAGAAGATGAAGCGCAGGTACGACCACCGGAGCCAGGGGAGTCAGTACACTCCGGGGATGAAGATTTGGTTCTTCAATCCCCGGAGGAGGAAGGGTAGGTGCCCGAAACTCACCTCTCCCTGGCAAGGCCCGGGGGTCGTCCTGTCGCAAGTCTGTGACGTGGTAGTAAAAATCAAAATGGGGCCACGAGCCCTCCCTGGGATCGTCCACGCCGACCGGATAAGGCCTTACACCGGCGAGCAGGCGCCCCCGTGGATTGCCTCGGCTTTATATGCCGAGGCGGGACCCAGTACCTCTGAATAAGGGGGGCTTATTAGTGCCAGAGGACTGGGGGATTGATGAGCGATGGGCCCGGTGGGTAAGGGTGGCATCCCTGCCACCCTTCCCAGGTGGGGCAAAGGAGCAATAGTTTATGGGGTGTATGGCAGTGAAAACTAGCCCGGGTGGGTTAGGATATTGATAGGGACCTAGAAGATGACATTAGGTAACGTTAAGGTTAGTTAGTGACTGATACCTGTAGTGGGGACGCAGGTAGATTAGTGTGGATTATAATGACGAGGGAGCGCAATAGTTTAAAGGGACGACTGGGAAGCGCGAGTTTCAGAGGGGAGTAGTTAGATGAGATGATGCCGTGTGGTTGAGAATTGAACAGGTGTGATTGCACAGGTGTGCAACTGGACAGGTGTGTGGAGCAGTGTATGAGTAGTGAGTGTTGTGGATCAGCGCGAATGCGCTTGGGGAGAGAAGGGTGCAGGTGGCACCAGGTGTGAGAGCACAGGTGTGCGAGTACAGGTGTGTGGAATATATGGAGTAAGTGGTACGGAGTGGTGTGCATGGTGCGAAGGTGTGGATGGGGGAAGAGTGGACCCCTTTCACGAGTACCCGGGGCGGGTAGTGTAAGTGTTAGGTAGAGGGTATAGGTAAATTGTGGTTGGATATTGGCATTTGTGGTGCGGTTGCAGAATGGTATTGTGGATGGGTGCATTAGTGTTGTGGAAATGGCTGGGCGTGTAGCCTGTTAGTGTGTGTAGTTGGTTTGGGCACTCCACCACTGTGAGGATGTCGGCCAGGTGAGGCCGCAGGTGGGTTCTGGGAGCCGTTAGTGTCAGTGGGTGCCTGAGGATCCCGGGTGTGGATCGGGCAGCCCGTGCCAGAGAGGGCACTGAGGGGGTGAGAGTGCGAGAGGGCCTTCCCCAGTTAGTTAGGTTAGGGTGAGGAGCAGGTAAGCTCGGGTGGCAACTACGGTGGTGGAGGTGTGCAGGTGGGTAGACCTGCTGGGAGAGCTACACGTCACAGCCCAGAAATTGTGCGAGGGCACCGGGAGATGAATCGGGGGAGTGAGACCCCAAATTGAGAGGCACCACAGATTGGGCAATGGGAATTGGTTTTTAGAACCCATAGTGTAAGTGGGCCAATGGTTTGGCAGGAGAAAGACCCCGGGTAATGTAAAGTTGTTAAAGTCATTTAGGAAATAGTTAGGATTGATGAACCTGTCGCACCATACGCAGCCACTTACCTGAGGTGATGATGATGACTCCACACCTGTGTTTTCTTTGTTCTGTGTGCAGGAAATGAGAATTGCTGTGTGGATTTGTGAGACGCATCACGACGTGGATGAGACATTGGGGTGATTCCATCTCTCCCTCCTTAGGAGGGACTGATGATGAATTGGTGATGGCAAATTTTGATGTTGAGTTGGAGATGGCAAATTTTGATGAGAGTTGGAAATGGCAAATTTGATTGGTTAGGAGGGAGAGAAGACGAATTTGGTTTATGGGAGGAACGTGGAAGACAGTAGGGACGTTGTTGATTTGTAAAGTAGATGTTTATGGGTAGTGTTGTGTTTTGTGGATACAGTAAGGGGTAAGGGAGGGGCAATGTAGGTTACCTGGTGGGGGGGGGGGGGGCGTACGGTAGGAACGTACCTGTCTCACCTGGTTCCCATGTGCCCCCAGTGTGCATCACCTTGTATTGCGTGCACTTTTGCGCCCTTACCAACTTACTCACTTGTCTTCTTCTTTTGTCTCCCACCTCCGAGGATCTGGCTTTGGGGCAGAGAGAGAGGAGAGAGAGGTGCTGGCTCTGCAGTTGTGGGCCTGCACTTTCGCTGCTTGCTGCCTGGATCGATACACCATATGGACCGCAATTTTTGTGGCCGCCCACAATGGACCGCAGTTCTTTTGCGGGCAAGCACCACCCGTTGATGGACCTATGGGTCAACGTGGCACCTATGCCATACAGGTGAACCACTTTTAGTTGGCCCCCTGACGGCCACAATTCAGAAATGGACGCGGTTGGCGCCTTTCTTTATTTTTTAAGGAAGCCAGAAGGCCAAGTGCACTTCAGGAAGGCAAGACCAGCGGCAGAACATCGGCCGGCTGCGACACCACCCACCGGTGACGTTGAACACTTTATTGGTGCACCGGATGGTGCTGACTGTATGAATAAGGGTGGTGCTTTTGGTGCTTGGATGGGGTGCTCTGCACATTATTAAAGGCCGTAGGGCCACAGAGCACTCGTGGGTTGGTGTATCGATGCTGGCATGCGTGCTCTCTCTCTATGCATAACATCTGCATGTGTTCCTCCAAAAACAGGTCCTGGATCGTAGTGTAAATATCAGTGTAGTCTTGTGTAAATAATGCTCCCTACCGGCTGTATGTTTAGTTTGAGGATTCTTTCCGCGATTCGGTTATCCTGTGGGTGTGTTTCTGTGAGGAGAAGGGTGCAACGTCGCAGGGGGACATATTTACTCATTTGTGAACATCTGTAAAACTGTCGCACTCAGGGTTGAGTTAATAGTAGAGGGAACTACATCTGAGTGCCACACTAACGTAGGTAAAAATTTATCGGGCCGGGAGGCCCCGAGGTAGAGAAGGGTGCAATGTTGCGGATATGGGATTTGGCCTCCATCCATATCCGCTTGTAAATATTCCCCTATTTCCCCAATACTCCCCAACTATCCCCAATCCCCCATTCCCTAGTCCCATTATCTGTAAACAACACTCTGTAGCCCCGACCTTCCCCTTTTTCCCCCATTAAATGTCGCACCCAGGTTCACCGCATCTCACGTAGACAACTATAGGACATCTTGTTAGTTATTCTTAGTCTATGTCAGTTAAGGACTCGTTTCCATTAATTCTGACTCTTCGTTGCACCAGAATGTGATTGTATGGCACCGTTAGCAAGTTTAGGACCTCCCAAAACCTCCCCGCATCTCTTCCTCATGGAACAACAACACCAACAACAACAACAGCGGCGGCGGCGCGGCGGCGGCGCGGGGAGTGTGCGTCCTCACTCCGGCTTGGTTAGCCGCCATTGAACATGTGCTCCGACGGGGTTACCACGCAGGGGCTCACTGTCAGCTCCTCGTCAAGGGCGGAGCCCGGTAACCCCCCACACCCAATAAGAAGCGGTGGACCGATTTCATCTGGGGCGGAGCTAACGAGCCGAGGGCGTGTCACTCCCCGCTGGACATGCGCAGGAAGACGGAGGTGACGTCAGATGCGCCTCAGCTTGGAGAAGAAAGGACGCCACCTCCTAGCGCTGAGAAATACCTCCCCGCCTCTCTGGACCGGACCGGGTCGATTCTGCCCCTGAGCCAAGGTGCACCTTGAGCTATCGACTGCCTGCCCTTCCTTGCCATCAATCCCTGTGTGAGTCAGTCTTGTCCCGTTTGTCTGTGGTCTGTCGGGAATAAGATAAGACTGTGTCTAAGTGCCCATCTTGCTGTGCTTTACCTCTTGCCGTGTAATCTAACCGTTCTGCATAACCAATATTATATCCTCCTCCGGAGGTCTTGAGAACTGTACCCCTTGTGTCGTTGCCTTAATCCCAGCCGTTGTGTCCTTTCCTTCATTGATTTAGCATAGCGCGATTCGGCCAACGTTCGAGTGTAATCGGGTAACTTGTGCGAACACGGCGGCCATTCCGCTCGGTCAAGCAACATCTAAGTCGTGTCCGTAACAATATATATATATATATATATATATATATATATATATATATATATATATATAATGGTATCTGTAATCTGGTTCTCCAACCTAATGAGCGGACAACATGACGTCATCGCCATGCACGTCCGCCTTGCCTGCAAAGTTCCAGAGGAACCATCTAGCAGTGCGTCATTACGGATTATAAATACAGATACTGTCACAAGTGCATGCAAAACTCACAGTTACCGACCTGGTTTCGCCCTTGTTGGGGCTTCATCAGGGCAACGCAGTGAGGCTTGCACTTGTGACTTCTCCACTGATGATATGAAGGTCGCATAGTGACTGATAGTGATAGTGACTGATATATATATATATCAGTCACTATGCGACCTTCATATCATCAGTGGAGAACTTGTCACAAGTGCAAGCCTCACTGCGTTGCCCTGATGAAGCCCCAACAAGGGCGAAACCAGGTCGGTAACTGTGAGTTTTGCATGCACTTGTGACAGTATCTGTATTTATAATCCGTAATGACGCACTGCTAGATGGTTCCTCTGGAACTTTGCAGGCAAGGCGGACGTGCATGGCGATGACGTCATGTTGTCCGCTCATTAGGTTGGAGAACCAGATTATATATATATATATATATATATATACATATATGTAACATCAGCTTTAAATATAACTGCAGCCCTTTTGTAACTCCATTCTATGTAGAAAACTCCCCTTAATCTAAGTATAACTGTGCAGTCTATCCATAAAACTCAACATCCTGAAAATCAGAGAGAAATTATTCGTTCTGATCAAAAATGTGTTTTTATATATACACACACACACACACACAGTCATGTGAAAAAGGGACTTTTTCTTTTTCCTGAACATTTTCATTTTCTGAAAATTGTTTCAATTTGTAAATTGACTTTACAAAACCATGTAAAGTTTTGACTTTTTCAACATATTTCAACAGACAGCTATTTGATCTTCATTTCAACAATATTGATAGATAAAGGTGATATAATATAACAAATATCATGAAACATTTACATTTTGTAGTCCATTGCATAATTTAAATAAACATAAATGCAAATTTCGCATGTGGAAAAAGTAAGTACACCTTTGGCTCTATTAGGTGGTATTGCCCCCTTTGGCAGAAACAACCTCAAGTAGGCGTTTCTTATAACTGTCTACCAGTCTCTGACATCGACTGGGAGAAATTTTTGCCCACTCCTCCATGCAGAATTATTTCAGCTGTGTGATGTTTGAGGGGTTTCTTGCATGCACAGCTCGTTTCAAATCCCCCCCACAACATCTCGATGGGATTTAGATCCGGGCTTTGACTTGGCCATTCCAGAACCCTCCATTTCTTTCTTTTCAGCCATTCCTTGGTGGATTTACTGGTATGTTTAGGGTCATTGTCATGTTGCAAGGTCCACCTTCGGTTGAGCTTCAACTTTCCGACAGATGGCCTCACATTATCCTCAAGCACCCTCTGGTACAATGAAGAATTCATAGTGCATACTACGATGGTGATCTGCCCAGGCCCTGATGCAGCAAAGCTGCCCCAAACTATAATATTTCCACCACCATGCCTTACAGTTGGTATCAGGTTCTTGTGGTCAAATGCTGTCTTTGGTTTTCGCCAAACATGTCTTCTGGTACTGTGGCCAAATAGCTCTACCTTTGACTCATCTGTCCAGAGCACATTGTTCCAGAAGTGCTGGTCTTTGCCAAGGTGTTCATTGGCAAACTTTAGTCTTGCCCTGATGTTCTTTCTGGACAGCAAAGGTTTCCTCCTGGCACACCTCCCATGTAGATCAAATTTGTGCAGCCTCTTTCTAATGGTAGACTCGTGCACTTTGACATCAACAGTGGCAAGAGCTACCTGTAGGTCCCATGATGACATTCTTGGGTTCTTTGAGACTTCTTTCAGCATCTTGCGGACCTGCTCTCGCTGGGGCGGCCTGCCCTGAACAAGTTGGCAGTTGTTTGGAATCTTCTCCACTTGCAGATGATCTTCCGGACAGTTGAATGATTGATTTCAAATTGTTTGGAGATCTTTTTAAATCCCTTCCCAGACTCGTAGGCATCTATAACCTTCTTTCTGAAGGCCTCAGAGAGCTATTTTGATCTAGGCATGGTGATGCCACACACTTCAACAACAAAGAGCAAAGCAAACTAAATGTCTGAGGTTTAAATAAGACAGGTTCCTCCAAGATCCTCTCTAACGATGTTCTAATCATTTGCACCTGAGCTGGTGCACCTGATTCTAATTTTAGGTATTTGAAGTAGTGGTAAATGTAGGGGTGGTACTTACTTTTTCCACATGCAAAATTTGCATTTATGTTTATTTAAATTATACAATGGACTACAAAATGTAAATGTTTCATGATATTTGTTATATTATATCACCTTTATCTATCAATATTGTTGAAATGAAGATCAAATAGCTGTATGTTGAAAAAGTCAAAACTTTTCTTGGGGTGTACTTACTTTTTCACGTGACTGTATATGCATGCATGCTATTATCGTCAAAATTGAGTCCAAATAGACATTTGGATAGGTGGCAAGGGTAATTTTGTTAAGCGGTCACCAGATATTATCTTCTTGAAAAAGGGATTAGGAAACAGCTTGGGAGGTCAGGCAGGATACGATTAAAAAGAGAGCCGGATCCATTGTGAGAACAGCAAGTGAGAACGGAAGAGGTGATTCATCAATTCCACATTGGGAATTGAGTGATGACAAAAACACGTTATTTTATTCAGACCGCCATTTGACCTTGACCTTTATGGATGGATCCTGCCTTGACCTTGACCTTTAACCCCGAGGAGTATGATGTAAATGTGCCTTGCTCTGGAGTAGTGGTTCTCAACTGGTGGTCCATGGTGACTTTTTTCGGTGGTGCACAGGAACATTGTCCAAAGTCACACTGCGTGAGAAATAATTTTCAAACCAAAATGTTTGTTGTCCATTCTTGTTGTCATGAATCAAAATGTTGGTGGTCCACGAAAAATTTTTGATTGGCCTGGTGGTCCGTGGACTGAAACGAGTTGAGAACCACTGATCTCGAGTCTGGGGCTCGAGGCTATATAGAGGGAAATTTAGGTCCGTTCGGATAAACCTTAGTGGAGGTTTGGTGAAAATGTTAAAATGTCTAATTGGGTCATTATCTTATAATTAGGTCAAGGTAAAAAAAAGATTTATTCATAAATTTTGACATTGCATACCCGTTGCTTCCTTTAAATTTTATCTTATTTTTCAGATGCTTAAGACCAACAGCTCTTATCAGTTCCTTTTGAATGATTTAATGGGTATGGTGACAGATACATGTGCTATGCAGATCGCATGGTTAATTGGGGGATTTGGGGGGTATTTGCTGAGACTGGCTGCCCTCTCAAAACCACGTGTGCATGAGGAAGGCAGGCGACCCAGCAAAATGGAGAACGTCACACATGTCTTTCATCCATGCTGTTGCCACACACGCAGTAAGGCAGACCGTGGTACAGCAAGTGGTGGTGGTTTAGCGGTGAGGGCACTGGACCCTCATTCCCAGAGGTTGTGGGTTCAAGTTGAGAAGCAGTAGTTATGGTTTGGATTCTAAGCTTTTGGAACCTGAGCTGCTTGCTCTCATGAGAATCACCATATTGCTATTGCATTCTCAAAACAAACCCATAGCTACCTCGCTAATGCTGGCTTAGGCAGTCCATTTTGTAATTTGTGCCCAAATACCAGCAAGGTAGTGTGGGATGGGTGCTAATCAAACCTGCCATAGTTCAAAACCAAACGAAGTACAATTAATGGCACATTTGATAATTGCCACGTAGAAAGCGTCCACATGAATCATATATGATTCGTGAAATCTATATGCATTTATGCTGCAAAGTCCCAAAAGAGTAAATGCAAAAGGAGAATGATTACAAATTTGTTGTTTTTGTTACACCCTAATGCAGTTTCTTGAGGAAGCAATTGAAACGTTCACTGTGCTGAAGCAGTTTTTTGGTGTTAAATCTTTACTCTCGAGGAGATTGCATGGCATGAGTACCCCCAGGGGGTCGTGACCGGTCTGGGGAAAGGGGGGTGCTGTGGAGGGTCGAAGGGGGTTGAAAAGCGTGCAAAGCATGCAGGGAGGCATGCAGGCAGACACGTGCAAGCACTTACAGCAGAGATAAAGTCTGTGCACCAGCCAGACGTATTCCGCATCCCGTAGACTGCCTCTCGTGTTCCTGTCGCAAACCTTCCGGATATAAGGGGCACTTCCACCACAAACAACAGGAGCGTCAGGAAGGATCACTCATGACCTAAAGATGTAGTTTTAACATCCCAGACTGACGGTCTCCTGTCATATGTACCCGCCAAATTGAGCGTTTCCTTTCAAAGTACATCCCTTTATCCCCACAATGCATCACCATTAACGGGCCTTCGGTGACTTGTTTCCCTCTGCCTTTCCTGATCCTTGGCCAATGGAAATAGGTACGGTTAATAACACCGGATTACTTTTCAGGACATCATGCAATTGTTTTAAACTCCAAAAGAGTTATGTAAACAACTGAACATGGCGTATGAAATGTACAAGTACCATTTAATGACTTTTTTTTCTTTTTCTTTTTAAAAGAAATGATTCCAAGCCTTCATGTTGAATCTGTTTATCCCAAGACCTGAGCTGGATGGATCCTACCTTGGCTGATTTCTCATTCGGTGTGTACTCGAACACCCACACAATACTCCTGGGCCATCTGCCTGCTAAAGCTTGCAAGACTTGGCTCTCAGGACAGTCAGACCTAGAGTCCCTGTATAAAGAGAGTTGCGCCATGCGCTGACCCGAGATTTCTGGTCACGTGATTTCGTGGCGCCATTTTGTGTCTAACTTCACCGTGCGTGAACGTCAGCTTGGTACGGGAATGTTGTTTATTGCCAAACAAAATGACTGGTTGTTCTGCTTTTGGTTGTTCAAACCAATCTGGGAAATATAAGATGTATAGATTTCCAAGTGATAAAGTCAGAAGACAAATTTGGGAAGCGAAAGTCAGACGAAAGAGCTGGAAAGCGATCGACTCCTCGAGACTCTGCCAGGTAGGCCCACGCCGCTTGATGATCGATGTTCAAAAGCAATTCTATCTGCTCGGTTTTTTTTTGGTTGTCTGTCCGTTGAAAACCCTTTTAAAGGGAAGTGATTTGTGTTTGTTTATAATTTTCAAGGAGCTGACCAAAAATGCATTTCCGTGGGAAGAACCCTGCTCAATTTTTTTCGGGTAGTCCTAGCGGACCGCATATTGTCATTGATTGATGAAATGTCCCGGTACAGTGACATTGCCTGGTCTGCGGTTGGGTAGTCTGCGGGCAATGTCACTGTACTTTTTCAGAGGGAATTAATTTTGATTTTATAGGGGTGGGAAACCCATGGTCCGTTTTGTTTTCAGTTGTCTGTCCGTCCATTCAAAACTTATTCCGAGGCAAGTTATTTTTTTGGTTTAAAATCTTTAGCCTAATCGGCAATCATAAAAGCAATTTTAGGGGGGGACCTGCTCAATTTTTTTGCGGATTGTGCAGCCATCCATACGTCCAACGGCGAGCCATCCATACTCGCCGTATCGTGAGCAGTCTCTCCGTCTGTAGTCATATTCAAGTCTTCACTTGTCGGAGTAGTGATGAGTTTCACTTGTGAGGAGTGAACGGAGTAGTGATGAGTCTCACTTGTGAGGAGTGAACGGAGTGGTGATGAGTTTCACTTGTGAGGAGTGAACGGAGTAGTGATGAGTCTCACTTGTGAGGAGTGAACGTAGTGGGATGAAGTGTTGGTCTGGTCAGAGTGTTGTATTACGGGCAGAGTTTTCTTACGGTCTGAATGTATGAATCATGTTCTGTACTGAATGTATGAACCAAGTTTTGTACTGAATGTTTACTGTGTTGGCCTCATCGTGTTCCTGGTGAAATTAAACAAGTTATGGTGAATACGACGTCTTATCTGTGCTTTTCCATATCTGTTCGACTCGACGAACCGTGAACACTGCAGGTATTTTAAAAAGTTTTTTCTCTGTTTGGCGCAGTCGAAAATTAAGTGTTAATTAAGTCGCCAGCTATGAAACATATTAATCGATCAGGCAATATCCATCAGAGTTCTGGGCAAGGGTGTAGTAATAAATGAACGTTTCAATCTTACTAGATGCCGATGACGTTTTCCTTATGTCAGAGACAGAAGCTGACTTGCAGCTTGTTAAATCATTACAATGGAAATTGAATATAAATGTCGATAAAACTAAAGTTGTACACTATAGAAATATGGCAATACCACGTACAGAATTTGTTTTAAGTGTGTTAGACTATATGTCGGCTGGAAGTCCTACACCGGAATTGCTCTCGGCACCCTTTAAAAAATATTGGATATGCCCACACTCCTTTCTAAAAGTGATTAAAATTCAGAGAACGACAGTATTGGTTTGTCTTACTTATAATGTTAGCTCTTATATGCAGTGTTGGCTTGTAATATGCATTGCCATACCACTTTTAATATCACCACACAGCTCTTTTTCACGGCAATAGCTGAGTTTTTTACAAAACAAATATCACCTGTATGTAATAATAAGACTAAATATGTGTAGTAAAATTTTTTTTCGCAGGTTTAGAATATATCACCCCATATCGCGAATGTACATGTATATCTAATCCGACACACTTAGACACAAAATGGCGTCCAAATTTGAGTTGACACAACTCTCTATATACAGGGACTCTAGTCAGACCCAATGTGCTATAAATTTGTACAGAAGTGAAACTATTTACCTGGCGGGAGTTTTGAACATGTTTTGACTTTATCGTCCAATCTGGCTTCCTAATTCATGCCTGACGTGCAATGTGCACCCGGTGCAGCGTCTCGCATGAAAAATACCATTTGCTTCTTTGCAGATTTGTGCACATTCACCCAGGTTGACCTGCTACTTTTTTTTTGTACTTTTAAGGTCATACTTTAACTATAATTAATAAGGGTTGAGCTTATCTATTGGAATCTGGTGATTGCAGGTTCTTATCCTCACTCTGCTGAGGATGCAATGGTAAACCTTCCAGTGCATCCCTTACCACAAGACTGCTTTTTTTGACTTCAAAGTGAATAACAAGGGGTGTTATAAAATATCTCTGCAATGCTTTTGGTGGTAAAATTGGATAAAGCAAGGCATTCAAATACAGCTTTTGGATTGTGCGTTGGATTTGCTCTCCATTGTGGGTTGGGACTCCTGCGCAGCACACTTTGCACAGAATGCTACAGGCAGGGCAGTGACATCTTTATTTCCTTTTTTTTTTGTCTTGTAATGTTTCTAAAGGCCTTTAAAGTAACTTGGGGACATGTCATGTACAATTTGTGTATATAATATTGTTGCGGATATGAGGATTGTATTTTTTTGATTGTGTGTATTGTAGTGGTAAATTGTTGTGTAACATTGGTTGGATATGGCCCCTCCTGCCTCCAGAGTTGTGTAAAGGTAAAAAGGGCGTCCCGGTAGTTATTCCATGAAACACCACATTGCAGGACCCGATAAAACCCTTGTTCAGTAGCTTATATCTTATTATGTGTTTTTGAGTAAGGCCTTGTCTTCCATTAGAATAATACTCCATTGCACCGAATCAATTAAGAATAGCTCCCCTTCAATACTTCCATTTCCCAGCCAAACTCTCCATCTGCGGGTAAAGCAGTTCACAAGCGTGGGGTGCACGCCCTCTCATTTCGCTGCTATAGTGAATATGTGCTCCGTGCTCTGTTTGAACAGGAGGGGCGGGGTCGCCTGGGAGAGGCAAGCCCAGGGCGCGCCACAAAGGGCAGGGCTGTTCAGCCCCATGCCCAAATAAGGAAACAAGCCCGTGGCTCGCCACGAGGGGCGTGCCGTCGGCGCCATGCCCAAATAAGGAGACAAGCCCGTGGGATTACCATACAAGGTCACGAAACAGAGCACGGGGGGGAGGGCGGTACCGAAACCAAGGAGGGCGTGTCACACCCGCGCTGAAGGTTTGGAGAGAAGGGTGCGACGATCGCTGGGACAAGCTACACGAGGGATACGGCAGATGAGTCCAGGTGCGTAAGAGGGTTGGCAGTCCACCGGGAGAGAGTTCAGAGTTGCACCGGAGTTGCGTGAGAGATACGAAAAGCCTTTGACAAAGAGCCGCTTCAACCAGCCCCGTTTCAACCAGCCGAGTGACCCTGCCGGCGTGCGCTGTAAAGCCGAATACAAGGAGCTGCCGGCGTGCGCTGTAAAGCCGAATACAAGGAGCTGCCGGCTCCTCACTTCCCGCCCGGAGTGGACCTGCTCGCTGTGCCCTGTGATCCCACCTGCTCATCCCTCCAAACGATTCCTGCCCTTACATCCATTTGCGTACGTGAGTTTGTTTTGTTTGTGCTGTCCATGGGTACTTAATTAAGCTTGTATAAGGAATTCACTGTGTCTCTAAAAAGCTTCTGTATATTATTTTCTTATCTTTCCTTCTCCTTGGTTATTTTGAGCCTGTAAATAGTAATAAATAGTAATCGTATTTCCAAACCTTTCTTTGCCTTCGTCTTCCTTTTCTTCACATTCGTCGTCTTAGTCTTTTCCCTATTGAGTAGCTGTGGCACGATACGGCCAACATCTGGGTGGATCGGGTGAATTGGGGAAACTGTTAGGTCGCGGAGCCTCCGCTCGGCAAACATACCATCCTTAACCGCGGACCGTAACAATATACAGTGTAATATTGTCACATCGCCCTGGCGATTAAGATCGCCTGGGGACGGATAGCCGGAAACCAGCTTTAACTCCGAGGCGACTCCCAAAAATGGTGGTTATTTTTAGCGCGGGGGAGGGGGGGGGTGGGGGGGGGGGGGAAGGAAGAAATGCGAGGCATTTACTGAATGAACACAAGGGTTTATTCCCAAAACCACAAAGAAATAAGAAAAAGAGCAATCAGATTGTAAACCCTCGCCAGGATGTATTTTCAGTGGTTTTTAAGGCTTTTGTGTTAAAACAAATTTGGCGGCCGAACCACGTGACCGATGACGTCATCATTCTTTTTTCTAAACGAATTTATTCCTCGATTATGCTCAAGAAATTTCATCTTGATCAGATGAAGTTTTGTACTTGTCGATTTTATGACGTCATGATGGAGGAACCTATGACATCATCATTGACATTTTATTCCCCATGGAGAGTTCTTTACAATGAGCCATGTCTCAATTTTTTCTATTCAGCACTTACCGAGATATAGAGGTGCAAAGTTTTTCGATTTTTCCAAGATGGCGGCCGAACCACGTGACCTATGACGTCATAATTATAATTTAAAAATTCTACATGTGGAGTTGCTCCTATGGTGAAAATTTCCCGCCAATCGGACCAACGGTTGCAGAGAAAATCATATTTATTCTGTGCGGACAAACAGATAGACAAACAAGAAGACGTCATGCGGAGCACGATACTTGCAAAATCCGCCCCCCCCCCCCCCCAAGAAAGAAAATTCCATTGATACAGCAAATTGTCCATTTCATCAAGATTAAAATTGACGATCTGGATCAAAGCTTGGGTCAATAGGATGAAAAGTGACGATTTTTCAGAAGAAAAATGATTTTAGAAATTTGACCTTGAGTTGACCTTTGACATTTTGACCTCAAAATAGTTGGTTTCCCTATTTAGTGACAATGTGCAAATGCTGTTCTATTTTCAAGTCAATCGGATGAAAATTGATGGTTTTTCAGATGAAAAGTGATTTTGTAAGTTTGACCTTGAGTTGACCTTTGACCTTTTGACCTCAAATATGGTATGTTTCCCAATTTAGTGACTCAATATGCAAATGCTGTTCAATTTTCAAGTCAATCGGTTGAGAATTGATGGCTTTTTAGATGAAAATTGATGATTGTAAAAATTTGACCTTGAGTTGACCTTTGACCTCAAATTGTTAGTTTCCCAATTTAGTGACAATATACAAATGATATTCAATTTTCAAGTCAATGGGATTTAAAATGGCGGTTTTAGAAATTTGACCTCCAGATGACCTTTGACCTCAAAATCAATAGGCTTCTCAATTGGGACGACCTATACAACTTCGTGAAGTTTTGTGACGATCGGTTTAGAATTGTGACCTGTAGGCCGGTGACAAACAGACAGACAGACAGACAGAACCACAAACGCAACTGACCAATATACTTGAAAAATCTTCGATTTTGCAAGTAACAAACTGACTCAAATGCAATACCCTCTCCTCTGGCGATGGTAATAAACACGACAATAAAATGTACACATATGACCCAATCTATCTATAATTCCAGTAATCTCTGTGTGTATGTATGTATGTATGTATGTATGTATGTCTGTGACCGCTGTTTCTCGACAACCACGGGTTCGATATACTTGAAACTTGCCAGGTATATTGCTGGGGACCCGAGGATGTGCCTTTTCAAGGTTTCATATTAATCGGACAAGTAGTTACCGAGCTATGTCCAAAAAACGATTCAACCAATCAGAGAGCAGCGAGCTATCACGTGTGCCGAACGTGCCGAACAGACTCTGCCTCGGACGGCACATTTGAGAGCGTATTCATTTATTTCACGTTGGCAAACTATGTTGCCGCTATGTTGGCGTTAAACTATGTTTTAAAACTAATTAAAACTAATTTGCGATTCTTTAGCTTTGCTGCGCATTTGTGCACGTTATGGCGATTTCTTTACCAAACTCCGCAAGCCGTTCGCTTTGGACCAAACCATTTCATGTAAATAGAGGGGGGGGGTTGTCACCGTACTCGCAAGCCGTTCGCTTTGGACCAAACCATTTCATGTAAATAGAGGGGGGGGGGATTGTCACCGTACTCGCAAGCCGTTCGCTTTGGACCAAACCATTTCATGTAAATAGAGGGGGGGGGATATAATTTTAGATATACTGTATATATAGTACGGGCATGCCCGAGTAAAAATAAATGCGGACGAAATAAATGTTGAAGTAAAACTAAGACTTTCGACTCTGAGGTACTTCACGCATCAACTCGACCACACACACAGGGGAAAATAAAACAAGAACAAGTCAGGAGACGACGATGGTTCACGAGCGAGCGGTATTCAATGACAAAGGACAGACTGTAACCGAAACAGGCCCGGACAGGCCAGGCCCAGAAATGTCAAAACGAAGGTTACTGACCATGAAATGAGATAGAAAATAATGTATAATCAGTTATGAGGTTCGTTAGCTACACAATACCGAAAATTCGGTGAAAAATGAAATGAGAAAAATTTTTTTTTTTTTGAAAAATCGAGCTCCGTGGGGCTAGATACAGTCACGTGAAAAAGTCAGTACACCCCATGTAAAGTTTTGACTTTTTCAACATATTTCAACATACAGCTATTTGATCTTCATTTCAACAATATTGAGAGATAACGGTGATATAATATAACAAATATGAAATATTTACATTTTGTAGTCCATTGTATAATTTAAATAAACATAAATGCAAATTTCTAATGTGGAAAAAGTAAGTACACCCCTACATTTATCACTACTTCAAATACCTAAAATTAGAATCAGGTGCACCAGCTCAGGTGCAAATGATTAGAACATCGTTAGAAAGGATCTTGGAGGAACCTGTCTTATTTAAACCTCAGACATTTAGTTTGGTTTGCTCTTTGTTGTTGAAGTGTGCGGCGTCACCATGCCAAGAACAAAAGAGCTCTCTCAGGCCTTCAGAAAGAAGGTTATAGATGCCTACGAGTCTGGGAAGGGATTTAAAAAGATCTCCAAACAATTTGAAATCAATCATTCGACTGTCTGGAAGATCATCTACAAGTGGAGAAGATTCCAAACAACTGCCAACTTGTTCAGGCCAGGCCGCCCCAGCAAGTTCAGCCCGAGAGCAGACCGCAAGATGCTGAAAGAAGTCTCTAAGAACCCCATAATGTCATCATGGGACCTACAGGTAGCTCTTGCCACTGTTGATGTCAGTGCATGAGTCTACCATTAGAAAGAGGCTGCACAAATTTGATCTACATGGGAGGTGTACCAGGAGGAAACCTTTGCTGTCCAGAAAGAACATTAGGGCAAGACTAAAGTTTGCCAATGAACACCTAGGCAAAGACCAGCACTTCTGGAACAATGTGCTCTGGACAGATGAGTCAAAGGTAGAGCAATTTGGCCACAGTACCAGAAGACATGTTTGGCAAAAACCAAAGACAGCATTTGACCACAAGAACCTGATACCAACTGTAAAGCATGGTGGTGGAAATATTATTGTTTGGGGCAGCTTTGCTGCATCAGGGCCTGGGCAACTCACCATCATATAATCCACTTTGAATTCTTCATTGTACCAGAGGGTGCCTGAGGATAATGTGAGGCCATCTGTCGGAAAGTTGAAGCTCAACCGAAGGTGGACCTTGCAACATGACAATGACCCGAAACATACCAGTAAATCCACCCAGGAATGGCTGAAAAGAAAGAAATGGAGGGTTCTGGAATGGCCAAGTCAAAGCCCGGATCTAAATCCCATCGAGATGTTGTGGGGGGGATTTGAAACGAGCTGTGCATGCAAGAAACCCCTCAAACATCGCACAGCTGAAAGAATTCTGCATGGAGGAGTGGGCAAAAAATTCTCCCAGTCGATGTCAGAGACTGGTAGACAGTTATAAGAAACGCCTACTTGATGTTGTTTCTGCCAAAGGGGGCAATACCACCTATTAGAGCCAGGGGTGTACTTACTTTTTCCACATGCGAAATTTGCATTTATGTTTATTTAAATTATACAATGGACTACAAAATGTAAATGTTTCATGATACAGTGGAACCTTGACTTACGAGTGCCCCAACTTACGAGTTTTTCGAGATACGAGCCGTCGCTCCGGCAGTTTATTGCTTTGAGATGCGAGCCGAGATCCGAGTTACGAGCTTTCGCCACCCGGTCACGTGGTTATCTTGCCGTTCAAGTACGTATCTCTGTCGTATAGCGCTGCATTTTTTTTTTCGCATTTTGGTTATTTCGAGTTCACGCCGCCAGGTGGGTTGTTCTGGTCACGTGGTTATCTTGCCGTTCAAGTACAGTACGTATCTCTGTCGTATAGCGCTGCATTTTTGTTTTCGCATTTTGGTTATTTCGAGTTTACGCCGCCAGGTAGGTTCTGGTCACGTGGTTATCTTGCCGTTCAAGTACAGTACGTATCTCTGTCGTATAGCGCTGCATTTTTGTTTTCGCATTTTGGTTATTTCGGGAAATTTCATGTTCATGTCGAACATTTCATGTTCATGTTCATGTTTTCATGTTCATGCCATGCCAGGCCACAACTTGTTCAGAGTGCCGGCGATAGCTCGCCTTCTCTTTGTGGAAAACACGGTGAGATCCTTAACATCCAACAACTAATGGGACGCAAACGGGGCGCCCAGTTTAGCGGTACACACATTGATGAATCACCCTGCCTGTGATTCACCCATGACAGGTTATAGCTGGGTCGGGATTCAAACCCAGGCTGGACAGTTTAGACTTTAGAGTCAAGTGTGCGTACCTCCAGTCCAGGCCATCCTGCCAACTTGTATGCTGCATACAGGTGAAATATAAAGCGCGAGATATTTTTATATATACTGTATATTTAAAAAAAAATTGGTGTGGTTTTTGGCGGGCTGGAACGGATTAATAGCATTTCAATGCATTTCAATGGGGAAATTTGATTTGAGATACGAGCAATTTGAGTTACGAGCTCGGTCACGGAACGAATTAAACTCGTAAGTCAAGGTTCCACTGTATTTGTTTTATTATGTCACCTTTATCTATGAATGTTGTTGAAATGAAGATCAAATAGCTGTATGTTGAAAAAGTCAAAACTTTACATGGGTTGTACTTACTTTTTCACGTGACTGTATATGACATTCGCCTAACCAAATATCGAAACCCATGTCAGATTCCACCAAACCCCTCGGAGAAGATGTAGCTTGAACTCGATTACCCCCTAAAAAGACATCTTTTTCGGGCGTGGCTCCGCCCACAATGGGCGCAATATGCCCACTCTCGGCAGGACACAACTAGATCACGATATCAACCTCCCACCCAAGTTTCATCAAGATCGGATGATATCATCAGGTAGTTATGCTGCGGAGACAGACACACACACAGACAGATGGACACGCTCACATGACGAATATAGTGGTCACTTGATAACTCGTGAACCAGAAAGAGTAATCGGATATTGCAAACCCTCGCCAGGATGTATTTTCGGTGGTTTTTACAGGTTTTGTGTTAAAACAAATATGGCGGCCGAACCACGTGACCGATGACGTCATCATTTTTTTCTAAGCTAATTTATTCCTAGATTATGCTCAAGAAATTTCATCTTTATCAGATGAAGTTTTGTACTTGTCGAATTATGACGTCATAATGGAGGCACCTATGACATCATCATTAACATATTTTATTCCCCATGGAGAGTTCTTTACAATGAGCCATGTCTCATTTTTTTATTCAGCGCTTTTGGAGATATAGAGGTGCAAAGTTTTTCGGTTTTTCCAAGATGGCGGCCGAACCACGTGACCGATGACGTAATTTTTTTTTTCTCCACCAGTTTATGCCAACATGGCGCTCAATAAATTTCATCTTGATTGGATGAAGTTTTGTACTTGTCGAATTATGACGTCCTGATGGAGGCACCTATGACATCATCATAAAAAAAACAAAAAAAAAACACCTTTAGAGGCCATTTTCCCCGCAAGCAGGGGTTGGCCTTTTTCGGCAACTGTGGTTGTTGTTGTTTTTCGGTCCCATTTTTGAAGCAATGTTTTACGGCCGGATGCCCTTCCTGACGCCAACCCTTTTTGCCGCCTTTAACGACAAGCAGGGAATTACCAGTGAACTGGTACTCAATTTGCCGACCTCGGAAGGATGACAGGCTGAGTCAACCCCCCTGGCGTTAATTCAGCGATTGACCGGGATTCGAACCCAGGATCCTAGGATCCTAAGCCGGCACCCTAGCCGCTAGCCCAACACCAGGGATTACAACATCATCATTAACATATTTTATTCCCCATGGAGAGTTCTTTACAATGAGCCATGTCTCAATTTTTTCTATTCAGTGCTTTCCGAGATATAGAGGTGCAAAGTTTTTCGATTTTCCAAGATGGCGGCCGAACCACGTGACCTATGACGTCATAATTATCATTAAAAATTTGTATAGGTGGAGTTGCACCAAGGGTGAAAATTTCCTGTCAATCGGACCAACGGTTGCAGAGAAAATCATATTTATTCTGTGCGGACAAATAGACAAACAAACAGACAAACAAACGGACTCAAATGCAATACCCTCTCCTCTGGCGAGGGTAATGAAAATCAAATGTTCCCTCCATTACTTAGCTGTCTCCAAAGAGTCTTTTTAGGTGGTTGGTGGTCATTGAAGCTTGATGCCACCACTCAGGAAGCACACAAGATGGCGCTGGCCAACAAAACCCGCGCGTCGAATAGCCCAGAGTCATGGGGAAAGCGGTGAAGACGGCCTCCTTTACCTCACCCGCAGCTTCCTCCGCCTCCGAAAAGCACCACCGCCACAACCTCCCTCAAAATGCTGCTGACGCAACAAAAGCTCCAGAAGCGCGCACAAGATCTCTCAGCCCCTGGACCAAAGATGGTGAAGCCTTCTTGTTCGGGGCGTGGCCTGCCGGCCTTTCCATCCGCCCCCTGATTCTCCGCCTCTTATCGGTGGGGCCTTTTCCTTATGAGGTCCATGGGGCAGGGCTTAGCCCGAACGGCTCGTTCTTTTGTCCATGGTAATTGTAATTTAAAGGTTGTGCAAAAACGTTAGGGAAAAATTACAGAGGGAAGCCACACACTGGGGAAAATTATCCTTTAACCCGACCACTAATTAGCACTGCATCACCTCTCACATGATGCACAATTAAACAACCTTAAGCTACAGTCTCCCTACTTAATACTCAAAATGCTCCTACACTTCACGTGGTCCATGCTACTTCCTGTACAGTTCTACCTCTCCTACAGTATTATTTTACCTACCCCCATAAACATAATAGTCCCCCCTGGAACTGCAGTTCCTTCAAGGTTCAAGGCAGAGGTTACAGTTCCAGCCTTATCATTTACCGACACACACCTAATTAACCTACAAAATAAATTGGGAGGGGCTGTGGGGGGAAGCGAGCCATAGCTAACTTACCTATTCTCCTTTACGTTCTACCCCCTTAGCTGCAACAATTCAAACACGGTATTTACAAATTCCTTTTGGTCCTCCTTTTGGTCCTCGCTCCCATCTCCTGGGCTGGGTAGGAATGGTTCAGAAACACAACAAAACATGCAGGCCTACCTTAACAAACATTTTACTTCGCCAAAAAACTCATCAACGTTTGCACAACGATCATTCTAAAGACCACGTTCCCCGGTGGATGCCACAATTCCTAATGTCACCTGTGGAGCCATCCCAATTTGCCTAATCCCAAAATCTGGCGGGCCCTGTCCTTTTGGCACAGTTCAAGTTGTATGGGTCGGGTGGACTCTCCCCTCACACACTCATACACAACATTCAAAGATGAACAGATTAGATTTTGGCATCAAAGGTCAGAGGTCATGTCAGATAAAAATGTGATACTTGAGAACAGCTGAAGAGATTTAAATCAAACTTGGTACAAGTATATATATATATATAACGCTGTAATAATGTGGGCGGAGGCATATCGGTTGACTTTGCAACGTCAGAGTGCCTTTCTAGTGAAATGATAATTCACCATTGTGAGACGGGGCCAAAAACGACATTAAAAAGCACAATCTACGATATAAGAGAGATGTTGGTCTGTGTGTGTGTGTCTGTGTGTCGCCATTTTTCTCAGAGTTGGCTGAATGGATCGTCGTCAAACTTTCAGAGGTTCATTATTGAGTGCCTGCGGGAGTGTTTTAGGGGAAAAAAAAATTGAAAAAAAAACTTCGTTTTTTTGGAGTTAAAAAAAAAAGAAAGAAAAATCGCCTGATAGTGCCTCAGTCTTTTTAAACTAATGACAGTTATATACAAGTGCACATTCACATAAATAAATACAAAACAATCACCAGACATTTGAATACAGATAAATCGAACAATTCCGGAAGTGTACGAAGTTGGTAGGATGGCTTCTTCTTCTTCCTGATCGTCATCACACTTAACTCAGAAACGTGATGAACGCCACATTCACCCACCAGCATATATATGAACCCCCTTCCTCCCCGCCTCCCTCCCTTCCCCCCCTCCCCTTCCTCCCCTTTCCCGCCCCTTTTCCCCTCCCCCGCCCGGCAACGCCGGGTACTTCTGCTAGCGTTTCATAAAGTTGTGTACAAGTTATGACCAAACTCGTTGGATGAGTTGGTTAGGCAACGAGAACAAGCCAATTTGATTTTGGTTCAGATCTGGGTCCAGATCTGACCTATCGGTGGGATACAAAATGTAAACTGTTTAGCCTGGCGGAGGTATGCTCTGTACCGAGTGCTGTTCTAGTTTTGCCTGTAATTGTCTAATTCCAAAATGGTTGCAGGTGTTTTCTGTTTTCAGATCTCCCCACAGGTGTTCAATGGAATTTAGATCTGGTCTAATTACTGGCCACTTCAGAACAGTCTTGCGTTTTGTCTTTAACCATTTCTGGGTGCTTTTTGAAGTGTGTTTGGGGTCATTGTCTTACTGCAAGACCCATGACCTTCGACGGAGACCCGGCTTTCTGACACTGGGTTGAACATTGCGCTCCAAAATGTCTTGGTAATCTCGTGATTTCATGATGCCATGCACATATTCAAGGCACCCAGTGCCAGAGGCAGCACAGCAACTCCAAAACATAACTTAACCTCCTCCATGCTTGACTGTAGTGAAGGTGTTTTTTTCTTTGAAGGCTTCATTTTGTTTTCTGTAAACAGAGATGATTTGCTTCACCAAAAAGCTTTAATTTGGTCTCATCTGTCCACAGGACATTCTCCCAGAATGATTTTGGCTTGTTCTGGTGTGTTTTGGAAAAACTCCAGTCGGGCTTTCTTATGTCTCTCTCTCTCAGCAGTGGTGGGGTCCTCCTGGCTCTCCTACCATAGAACCCCCTTTCATCGAGTTGGTGATAGATGGTGCGAGTTGAAACTGTCGTACCTTGGGTCTTAAAGTCAGCTTGAATCTGTTTGGCAGTTGATCGAGGTGCTTTCTCCACCATTCGAACAATCCTTCGCTGCAATTTTCGATGAAGGTTTCTCTTGCGGCCACGTCCAGGGAGGTTGGCTTACAGTGTAAGTGACACAACACTGCAGAATGACTCCTTTTCTCCATTCAAAGTAGTTGAATGAGTGATTTTTATATTGCAGGCTACTGCAACTCTCCAAAGAGGAGTTCAATTCCAAGGTAAAGGAGAATCGCCTGCTTGAAATCCAATTATGTCTAACAACTTCTAAAAGGTGCCAATAATATTGTCTAGGCCATTTTAGGATTTCTGTGTGGAATAAGCTCAGATGTAGTAATTTTTTCTGCTTTTTTTGTTTTGTTCCACTGCAAACCAAAGTAATAAATGTGTGGATACCAAAAGGTTTTTTAATTTCAACAATTTTCTGGAAGAAATGGTGCATTATTTGAAAAAAGTGCAAGGGTGCCAACATAATAGTGCACTTGCACTGAAGTTGTGCACCTGATATTTGATTCATGTCCTTGACCTACTTTTTCAGATTGTGACCTATTTAACAAAATACACATTTTTGATCAGAACGAATAATTTCTCTCTGATTTTCAGGATGTTGAGTTTTATGGATAGACTGTACAGTTATATGGATAGACTGCAGAGTTATACTTGGATTAAGGGGAGTTTTCTACATAGAATGGAGTTACAAAAGGGCTGCAGTTATATTTAAAGCTGATGTTACATATATATATATATATATATATATATATATATATATATACAGTCACGTGAAAAAGTAAGTACACCCCATGTAAAGTTTTGACTTTTTCAACATATTTCAACAGACAGCTATTTGATCTTCATTTCAACAATATTGATAGATAAAGGTGATATAATATAACAAATATCATGAAACATTTACATTTTGTAGTCCATTGTATAATTTAAATAAACATAAATGCAAATTTCGCATGTGGAAAAAGTAAGTACACCCTTGGCTCTATTAGGTGGTATTGCCCCCTTTGGCAGAAACAACCTCAAGTAGGCGTTTCTCATAACTGTCGACCAGTCTCTGACATCTACTGGGAGAAATTTTTGCCCACTCCTCCATGCAGAATTCTTTCAGCTGTGCGATGTTTGAGGGGTTTCTTGCATGCACAGCTCGTTTCAAATCCCCCCACAACATCTCGATGGGATTTAGATCCGGGCTTTGACTTGGCCATTCCAGAACCCTCCATTTCTTTCTTTTCAGCCATTCCTTGGTGGATTTACTGGTATGTTTAGGGTCATTGTCATGTTGCAAGGTCCACCTTCGGTTGAGCTTCAACTTTCCGACAGATGGCCTCACATTATCCTCAAGCACCCTCTGGTACAATGAAGAATTCATCGTGGATTCTATGATGGTGAGCTGCCCAGGCCCTGATGCAGCAAAGCTGCCCCAAACCATAATATTTCCACCACCATGCTTTACAGTTGGGATCAGGTTCTTGTGGTCAAATGCTGTCGTTGGTTTTCGCCAAACATGTCTTCTGGTATTGTGGCCAAATAGCTCTACCTTTGACTCATCTGTCCAGAGCACATTGTTCCAGAAGTGCTGGTCTTTGCCTAAGTCTTCATTGGCAAACTTTAGTCCTGCCCTGATGTTCTTTCTGGACAGCAAAGGTTTCCTCCTGGCACACCTCACATGTAGATGAAATTTGTGCAGCCTCTTTCTAATGATAGACTCGTGCACTTTGACATCAACATTGGCACGAGCTACCTGTAGGTCCAGTGATGACATGCTGGGGTTCTTAGAGACTTCTTTCAGCATCTTGCGGTCTGCTCTCAGGCTGAACTTGCTGGGGCGGCCTGGCCTGAACAAGTTGGCAGTTGTTTGGAATCTTCTCCACTTGCAGATGATCTTCCGCACAGTCAAACGATTGATTTCGGAATTGTTTGGAGATCTTTTTAAATCCTTTCCCAGACTCGTAGGCATTCTTTCTGAAGGCCTCAGAGAGCTCTTTTGATCTAGGCATAGTTACGCCGCACACTTCAACAACAAAGAGCAAACCATACTAAATGTCTGAGGTTTAAATAAGACAGGTTTCTCCAAGATCATCTCTAACGATGTTCTAATGATTTGCACCTGAGCTGGTGCACCTGATTCTAATTTTAGGTATTTGAAGTAGTGATAGATGTAGGGGTGTACTTACTTTTTCCACATGCGAAATTTGCATTTATGTTTATTTAAATTATACAATGGACTACAAAATGTAAATGTTTCATGATATTTGTTATATTATATCACCTTTATCTATCAATATTGTTGAAATGAAGATCAAATAGCTGTATGTTGAAATATGTTGAAATATGTTGAAAAAGTCAAAACTTTACATGGGGTGTACTTACTTTTTCACGTGACTGTATGTGGATATCAAAATATTTTTTATTTCAACAGTTTTCTGGAAGAAATGGTGCATTATTTGAAAAAAGTGCAAGGGTGCCAATATTTTTGGCCATGACTGTAGATATGCTTTTGATGATAGAGAAGGCTAAAAGAGGTGGAATATCACAAGTCTGTTCGAAGATATATGCTGAAAGAAACAATAAATATCTTCCTAACTATGATGCTCCAAAAGATAGTTTTTACTTCATGTATTATGATGCTAACAATTTGTATGGATGGGCTATGTCTCAATATTTACCTTATGGAAAACTTAAGGATTTATGAAAACTTTACCTTTACCTTATGGAAATGGGTAAAAGATAAAGATTATGAAAAAAGTTTGAGAAAACGTTATCTCTTCTCAAAAAGAATTAGATAAAGCAGAAGTTGGTTATTATTTTGAGATCGATTTGAAATATTCAGAAGAACACCACAACAAACTTAAAGACCTGTCTGTCCTATGCCCCTGATAAAGAAAGTCCGAAAAAATAATGGCTCAGTGGTCATCAACAATCATTTCTTACTGAAGGCAAACCAACAGAAAAACTACTTACTACATTATATGACAAAGCCAATTATGTTATACATCAAAGGAATTTAAGACAATATTTATCTGCTGGGTTTAGAGTGAAGAAAATTCATAGAATTTTACCGTTTTGACAAATTCATTGGTTGAAGACTTATATTGATTTTAATACGAAAAGGAGAACAGACGCAAAAACAGATTTTGAGGACTTTTCCAAATTAATGAATAACTCTGTATTTGGAAAGACTATGAAAAATGTTTGGAATGGACAAAACATAAGACTTGCTACATATTGGAAACAAGCATCCAAATTAATTCATAAAGCAAGTTTTCAGAGTAGAGGTGTTTTCAGAGAACTTTTGTGCTATTCATATGAATAAAAACAAGAGTATTAAAATGAATAAACCTGTTAATATAGGAACATCAATTCTTGACTTGTCAAAGTTGTTAATGTATGACTACTTGTACAACTTAAAGAAGAAATATGTGGATGGAGTTAATCTTCTTTATATGGATACAGACAGTTTTATTTTGAAAATCAATAAGGAAGATATTTATAAGGATATGTTTGAGGATGCTTATACTTATGATACAAGCAATTATAAATCAGATAACAAACTATTCTCTCCAAGAAATAAAAAGGTTGTTGGAAAGTTTAAAGATTAATTGGGTGAAAAGATAATGAGTGAATTTGGGGGATTGAGAACAATATACTTATGCTTATAAATATATTGATAATAATATTGAAAAGTGATAAAAAGTTAAAGGGGGGTAAAGAAAAATGTAATCAAAGAAACAATAAACTTGGAACATTATTACAACCGTTTAGCCTTTAAGAAAGAAGGGTATCGAAAAATGAATGCAATAAGAAGTTATAAACATAAATTATATAGAGGAGGTAAAGAAGAAAGCATTGGGGGCTTTTGATGGCGAGAGGTTTATTTTAGAAAATGGAAGTGACAGCCTCCCTTATGGATATATATATATTTTAAAAGATAAGTAAAAATATTGACATATACATAAGACTTAATTTAAAAAAGAAGGCTACCGCCACCTTTTTACTGGTATATAAATGATAGAACCAAGCAATAACCAAAAAGAGTGGAGAAAATCACAGTCTTGGTATAAAAATGGAAAACATCACAAATGTGAGGAATATCAAATAAGTCTTATTGAAGAAATAACTAAAACAAAAGTAGATGAAACAAATAAGCAGATACATTTAAATACAAATAAGATACAGGATGTAAAGAAAATAAACATCCTTGAATGGACAGAATCTTTGATGGTTGTCAAGAAATCAATGGAAAAATAATTTACTACAATCTCAAAATGACATATGATTCAGGAGGTGCTCAGACAAGAGATTAAGAGAGGTTTATCATTTCATCTCTGCTCAACAACGATACTTAGACCAAGAACCCAAGTTCTGACATACTATTTATCAATATACTTGACTAGCCGAAACCCGTGGAACATCCACGGAAGGGAGGATGTGGTGTATGGATAGAGTGTACCATTATGGATGGCATAGGGGAGCGCTCATGGGATCTTCTTCTTCCGTTAAGCTCCAATTTTTTCTCTTTAAGTTAAGTCCAATCAGTCCTCTCTGCTCGAAGTGCTCAGGCCATGCCTTCCCGCTCTCATACTTTTATTTCCGTTCGGTGTAGAAAGAGATTGACATATCGTTCGTCTGTTTTCAGCTCGTTATCTTTAAGCTTCCTTACGTCTCGCCACCTGCTACACCTCTCTGAGTTACGAGGATTTATGCAACGCACCCTGAGTATCGCAACGTCACTCCATTTAACTTTATTAAAATGACGATAAAGACGTTTCCTTATATATCCTAATTTAAAATGTTCAAGGGAATAAAAAGACCATTTGGTTCACACCACCCATGTTCACACCACTCGACTGTCCAATCAGCCGACGGCTCGCTTCGCCTTCGCCCAGCAGACGCCAATACGATGGTGTCGTAAGATGGCGTCATATCGGCAGTTAATCGGATGCTTTTGGGCCCCAACGTCGGCTAATTCAGATTTTTCGAGTATGTCTGTATGTGATAAACAAAGAGCGCGGCTCGTAGATCGTAAATCCATTAGTGCCGTGGGCATCGGGTCACTGGGTGTGGCGTAAAAGGGATAACAAAGTCGAGTCCTTACGGTATTATTATATAGATGATGGTGAGAAGTGCCATAAGAAAATTAAGTTATCCGCTAAAATAGAACGCAGTCAGATATTCATTGGCTCTCCATATGACTTTAATGAAAATATGGGAGAAATAGCAGGGATGTGAGTGTTTTAGAATCAACAAAGGGTTTGGGGGATTGAGGGGGAGAGGGGCTGTGGGTCTATTGAGGATGTAACCTTTGTTAATGGCTTGGTTGGGGAAGGGAGAAATAGATGGATTTTTAAGGGTTATGGGGTGTTGGTCAAATCGTTTTCCGTTTTTCCCTATTCACTTACAAAAAAAATTGGGTGTGTTTTAGAACTAACATTCTCCTACTACTATCCTCGCAAGGACATGTTTTAGTGGTTTTTAAGGCTTTTGTGTTAAAACAAATATTGTGGCCAAACCACATGATGGATGACGTCATGATTATTATTTTTTTCTCCACCTGGATGATGCTCAAGAAATTTCATCTTGATTGGATGAAGTTTTGTACTTGTTGAATTATGACATCATAATGGAGGCACCAATGACATCATCATTAACATATTTTATTTCCCATGGAGAGTTCTTTACAATGAGCCATATTTCAATTTTTTCTATGCAGCACTTTCGGAGGTATAGAGGTGCAAAATTATTCAGTTTTTCCAAGATGACGCCTGTACCACGTGACCTATGACGTCATAATTATGATTAAAAATTATACAGTAGGAGGTGCAACTATGGTGAAAAGTTGCTGTCACCAACAGGTGCAGAGAAAATCATATTGATTCTGTGCGGGCAAACAAACAGCCAGACAAATGAAAAATCACTCATAGAGTGACACTTGGCAAAAGAGAACAAAGTAGAATGGCCCTCATTCCTCAATGGCCCTCAGAAAAGTAGAATGGCCCTCAGTAGAGCATCCTTTTGACCTCAAAAATAATTGGTGGTTGAATTTGATGACCTGATATGCAAATCGTCTTCAAATTTTAATTTAATCAAATGAAAATTAACAATTTTAGAAATTTGGCCTATATTGACCTTTTGGCCTTTGTTGACCTCTAAAATAGTTGGTGGTTGAATTAATTCAGCTGATATGTTAATCCGATTCAAATTTCAAGTCAATCGGATGAAAATTGAGGATTTTAGAGATTTTAAAAAGGTTGTTGACCTTTTGGCCTATGTTGATCTGAAAAATAGTTTGTGGTTGAATTCACTTCGGTGATATGAAAATCCTATTCGAATTTCAAGCAATCGGATGAAAATTGAGGATTTTAGAAACTTGATAAAAAGTGATTGACCTTTGCCCTTTGCTGACCTTGTGACCTGTGTTGACCTAAAAATAGTTGTTGGTTGAATTCAGTTTAGTGATATGAAAATCCTATTTCAATTTCAAGTCAATCGGATGAAAATTGAGGATTTTAGACATTTGAAATGGTTGACCTTTTGGCCTATGTTGATCTTTTGGCCTTTGATGATCTCCAAAATAGTTGGTGGTTGAATTCAGTTAGTCGATATGAAAATTCTATTCAAATTTCAAGTCAATGGGATGAAAATTGAGGATTTTAGAAATTCGAACAAAAACATAGTTGACCTTTGGCCTATGTTGACCTTGTGACCGATGTTGATCTCAAAAAGAATTGGTGGTTCAATTCAGTTTGCTGATATGTAAATCCCATTCAAATTTCAAGTGAATTTGATGAAAATTGAGGATTTTATAAATTTGAAATTGTTGTTGACCTTTGGCCTATGTTGATCTCAAAAATAGTTGGTGGTTGAATTCAGTTAGCTGATATGAAAATCCTATTCAAATTTCAAGTTAATTGGATGAAAATTGAGGATTTTAGAAATTCGAAAAAAAATGGTTGACCTTTGGCCTATGTTGATCTCAAAAATAGTTGTTGGTTGAATTCAGTTCGCTGATATGTTAATCCTATTCAAATTTCAAGTCAATCGGATGAAAATTTAGGATTTTAGAAATTGTGAAAAAACGTGGTTGACCTTTGACCTATGTTGACCTCAAAAATATATAGGATTTTGTCGGACCACGAACTCGAACATTTGGTGAAGTTTCATGAAGATCGGTTTAAAATTGTGACCTGTAGGCAAGTATAAGTGACATACTATTTGACAAACACACAAACCAGAGTGATCAACATACTTGTCCAAAAAAATTTTTTTTGCCAAGTAACAAACAGACAAACGGACTGAAATGCAATACCCTCTCTTCTGGTGAGGGTAACAAGGTAGGTCATTCACCTGATGAACGTTCAGTGACCTATCTTGTTATTTAATTGATAAGCAAACCTACCTTTTTTCAACCGTGCTTGGAACTGGTGCGACCTTGTCGCTTCAAATCCTCGTTGACCCTCATCGACAATTTCCATCCATTTTTCGGCAAAATTCCGCACTCGATCCCAACTTTTTTGGTTAAACTCCTTTAGTTTGTCACCCCCCCCCCCCCACCCCCTCCCCCGGGACAGCGATCCGCGATGCTGATTGGCTGAGAGCGCGCAATTATGTGATGTGGTAACCACATCATTCCAATGTAGTTTGTGCTCGGTACATGCGCCAAATTCAAACAGATCCCGAGATCAGGCTTGTGGAAAAGTGGAAGTTGTGTTTTGAGTTGAGAATGACCAGTTTAATAAAAAAACAAAACCACCTTTAGAGGCCATTTTTCCCCGCAAGCGGGGGTTGGCCTTTTTCGGGAACTGTGGTTGTTGTTGTTTTTCGGTCCCCTTTTTGAAGCAATGTTTTACGGCCGGATGCCCTTCCTGACGCCAACCCTTTTTGCCGCCTTTAACGACAAGCAGGGAATTACCAGTGAACTGGTACTCAATTTGCCGACCTCGGAAGGATGACAGGCTGAGTCAACCCCCCTGGCGTTAATTCAGCAATTGACCGGGATTCAGAACCCAGGATCCTAGGATCCTAAGCCGGCACCCTAGCCGCTAGCCCAACACCAGGGATTAATTTTAACACCAGGGACAACACCAGGGACACCAGTTTAATGATACACATTAATGATATTTTAGTTTCAAAAGTGGGTATGTTGCACGTTTTCGGAGGGATAGATAATGGCCTAGATGTCTTAACCCACAAGTTTGCCTCCCAAGTGCACCCAAACCCATCAGTCTCAATCCCCACCTTACCCACTCATACCTTTGACTCCTGGAAATTGTGACTATTTCACTCCATGAGGTGGATAAACTTCTGGCCAATGTTGAAATTGATCCGGCAACAGGAATGGATGGCATAACATCCTGCTCTGGTACTTTCACTTATTCTGTTTTCTCTCTTCAGCGAGTCCTGGACCTTAGGCTGCCTCCATAGCCCAAGCTGCAGACAGGGTATCCCAGTTGTGTCAACTCCATGTTAAATCAGAACTTCGAAAATCCTGCAAGCCTTGCTCTATAAATGAATGGATATCTCTATTCCCTCATATGAGCTGGTGCTCATGCTTCACATGCCACGAATGCTTCACTCCTGGATGCCGCGAATCCAAAGTTATCAATATCACTGGCATTCCCCACGAAGAAGCTGAAGCGCAAGGCCTGCTGCTCTCACATCAGAGACAGACATGTCTATGTTCTATCCATATCCCTCAAGTCTCGCATTCTCTGCTCTTTCATCACTGCAGGCCATACTTGTTATTTTAGAAATTCCCTGCTTTGGAAATTCCCCAAAATTCAGGTTCACTGCTCATCTTCACTCCTTGTTCCTGTTTTCTCCCACTTGTAGAACCCTCTAAACTCAGTCGGTTCAATTCCTCTTCCTTCCAGAGCTTTAAGTTGGCAGCGTACCACCATCTCATCATCATCTTTCTTCCATCCATCCTTACCCATGAGATTATTTCTCATAACCTCCTGTATTTCTTCCAATCTATTGGCAGGTTGCTATGTTTCCTTTTCCTTCTCCATTCTGCTGTTTGCCAATCTTACCTTCTACTCTCTGTCAACTCGGTCTTCCATGAGCCTAGATTTTGTCCGAAATAAAAACAAAACCAAACCGTCCATTCTCTCGCCCGTGCACCAATTTCTCGGATTCAGACTCATAGAAACACAGCGACAAAACCAAACTAGGCCATTGTAGCAAAGCCTTGCTAATTCTTACTCTCCCCAACCATAGTCCCCCTACCACCCCAAGACATTCAGAACTCTGTAACTGTCCCACACCCCCAAATTAATATAATGCATCATGACGCGGCTGGTGGGGGGTTTGGCGTCCAAATTTGGCGTCAGGAAGGGCATCCGGCCGTAAAACATTGCTTCAAAAAGGGGACCGAAAAACAACAACAACCACGGTTCCCGAAAAAGGCCAACCCCCGCTTTGCGGGGAAAAATGGCCTCTAAAGGTGGTTTTTTTTTTAATGACGTTTGTTTAAATGAAGTGTCAGAGGCACTACCTTGCAAAGATTAGCATCGAGTAATCCCAAATTTACAGCAATTTGGTCAAAAGACCAAGGCCCGTCCTTCATGCAACGGGATACGGGGTTTTACAATCGCTTGTGTGTGTTTGTGTGTCTGTCTGTCTGTCTCTCTGTCCAGGCTGTAAAATTTTTACCATTTGAGCTCTTGCCCTCAAATTTCCAACAAAGCTTTATTATGAGAATATGACAAATTAATAATTTTAATTGAGACAAATTAATAATTTAATCAAAAGGTCGTCACATAAAATCTTCAATTTTCATCCAATTGACATCAAATTTTAAGAATTTGCATATTGGGTCACTTAATTGGTTCAATTAAAGGCTATAATTATATAATAAATCACCAATTAAAAGCTATAAGGTGATTGGGTTGTTTTTTTAAGATCAAAAGGTCAAAGGTCAAGGTTGCATAAATCATCAATATGTCAGTCATATCAATATGCCCGTGACCAAATTCAGAGGGTAACGTGTGTTCCGTCAAGGTCAAAGGTTAAGGTCACAAAATCATCAATTTCCATCTAATTGACTTTCAATTTGAGCAGGGTTTGCATATTGGGTCACTGAAGTCTATTTATTTCTTTTGAGGTCAAAAGGCCAAGGTCGCCTAAAACCGTCAATCCTTTTGTATTGTTTTCGTCATATTTAGCAAACGGAAGAAGTCCGAATACATAGCGGACGCGGACGGGATTTGCATTTTCAGATGCTTTATATATATATTTTATTGCAGTTTTTACACAATAACATCTTGACCACTGCAGATGAAATATTTTGATCTTGAAATCTGAGAGCAGCAAATAATTTCTTCAGTCGAACTGTTCAACAAAATCATTTTTAAGGACCATTAAAAGGTAAAAACACGACAGGCTATTCATGAACACAATACACCCTCTGAGTGCAATGCTAAAAGCATATTTGGCGAACTTAGTCATGTTTGGAGCATGAAGTATCCTGGTTCAAGTTATCTTTGTGGTTGACTTTCACTTGCAAATTAAACATACATACATACATTCTTTCTTTCTTTCTTTTTCTTTTTCTCTCTCTCTCTCTCTCTCTCTCTCTCTCTCTCTCTCTCTCTCTCTCTCTCTCTCTCTCTCTCTCTCTCTCTCTTTTTCCTGCATGCTGCAGTGTAACCAACAGAAACTACAGTTTTTATTCCTTCGTTGTATCTTCACAAAGCCAAGGCCGGAGCTATCTTGAGTATCGCCGAATGAAATCCTGTACCTTGCTCCGAAAATCTTCCTGTAAGAAAATAAGCACAGTCATGAACAAGACAGCATTTAACAACGTGGACCCTCAATTGAGCACGTACGTTGTAATTTAAATGCAAAACGTAGAACTCCGTTTCATTGCTGCACAAAGCCCACATGTGTGTGATGTAATTTTAACGCCTTCAAATGAATGATATAGATTACAATAGACCTAGGTGCGAACAAGCACACCCTTACTAACAGGCACGGCTAACTGGAACATAAACCACATTCAAGGTTTAAAATCAATTTGGGGTTAAATTACACGACTTTCGTTAACTGTTCCCAAGGCCACCCAGCTAGTCGAGCTCATAGGCCTCAGAGCACACCTCAAATGACAGGTTTACTTTTGCAGCTGAAAATGTGACAAAGGCCACCCGGGTGCACGAGTCGAGCACATGGACTGAAGTGTGCCGCAAGGCCTGAGAAAAATGATGTTAACGTAATAGTAAATAAACAACTTGCTGTGGCCGCAGATGCTGTAAATAATCTGTGCATTCCTCACTTGTTATGGTTAAATTAGACAGCTGTGCTAATTTCATTATTAACCAGAATAAGAAGCCTAAGGAGTGTTGCCTGGGAACATAGATTCCATTAGATTTGAGAATGAATGGTCTGCAGTAAAGTACAGGTAGTGAACAAAAAAAATGGAAATACCTGGGTAAATGAGGAGCACCAAGTATATTGAAAGCAAAGGCTTCCACACAGGTGGGGCCCATGTGTTAATTAAGTAAATAACATCCCAGCATGTTTATGGTCATGTATACGAATGCTGCACAGGCCTGGTTGCTTATAATTATGGCTAGCATGGCTGCAAGAGGAGACCTCAGAGACTTTGAAAGAGGGGTGATTGTTGGGGCACCTTTGGCAGGAGCTTCAGCGACAACAGCTCAACTTCTTTTTACGGCGTAGCCCATTGGGAAAAGCCGTCTAAAACAATGTTTGGGGTGTATCAACGGGGGTAGAAAAGATCAAGGTTTTGAATGGGGAAAGATAAAGAGATGGTGGTGAACAGCTGTTTTGAAGACCTGAAGGGAGGTGTGGAATTGATGAGAGTCTAGGAGTTTGTTCCAGAGGCAGGAAAAAAAGAGGAATGAAAGAGTGAAGGTGGGCAGTGAGTCTTGATTTTGGCAGCTTCACCAGAAGAGGGTTGCTGATGGATCTTGTGCGTCCTACAGGAAAATGTGGGGGACAGAGCACAGACAGAGTAGGGGTGCAAGGCCGGAGAGGAGTCGGTAGAAGGTAGAAAGACTGCCAACCTGCCTGCGATTTTTTTTTTTTTTTTTGTATACAGAGTCGAGGCTCGTGAAAGAGCTAACATTTATCAAACAAACAAATCAAACAAACAAGCAAACAAAGTATATAAAAAGGGGAGCGGTCGACAAGATGGGGAGAGAAGGGGAGGAAGCACACAAACACAACATTTGAGAGCAGGGACATCGGGAGATGTTTTTGGAGGGAGAGGGCCTGGGGAGAGGCCGGATAGGTATAAAACGCAAGGACACCAAGGACTTCCAGGAAAGAAGTCAAAAGTCACCTCAAAAAGTGGATTTGGGGTGAAATTAGCAGGGGTAGAAAAGATCAAGGTTTTGGATTGGGGAAGATAAGAGATGGTGGTGAACAGCCGTTTTAAAGACCTGGAGGGAGGAGTGGGATTGAAGAGAGTGAGGGAGTTTGTTCCAGAGGTGGGAGAAAAGAGGAATGAAGGAGTGAAGGTGAGCAGGGAGTCTTGATTTTGGCAGTTTAACCATAAGAGGGTTGCAGGCAGATCTTGTGCGACCTGCAGGAATATTTGGGGGACAGACCCTAGAGAGAGCTGGGGGAGCAAGGCCGGAGAGGAGTCGGTAGAAGACGGAAAGACCACCAACCTGCCTGCAGTGATTAAGTGAAAGGCCCTCGGAGATAGCGTCATCACGGGAGATTCCAATGATTCTGAAAAATGAGATAGAGATGCGATGAGATGAGAGAGTAAAAGGCCCTCAGAATCAGCTTCATTGCAGGAGATACCAATGATTCGAAAAGCCTTGGTTTCAACAGCGTGAAGCTGAGCTAGGTGTGAGGCAGGTGCACCAGCCCAGAGGGGAGAGCAGTACTCCATCAACCTGTGGATGAAAGCTTTGTATGTGGTGAGAATCTCAGTATTGCCAAGGAAGGACTTCGCACAACAGAGGATGCCCAGTCGGCAACTGGCTTTGGAGGCCAGCTTGGAAATGTGGTTTTCCCAGGAAAGATCATGGCTGATAGTGAGACCCAAGAGCTTGAGTGACAGAACTTCTTCGAGAGGATTGTTGAGAAAGTAAATGGGAGGGTTGTCCAGACGGTCTTTTTGGAGAGACATAGTGAGAGTGTGAGATTTGTCAAGATTGAAGGACATGTTTCACTTGTTTGACCAGTTTGTGATTTTATCCAAGTCTGCAGAGAGTGTTAATCTGAGGGATGAGAGATGGAGCAGCAGAGGGTGGAGTCAACAGCAAAAAGACAGAGGATTTTCCAGAGTCAGATAGATCATTCATGAAGAGCAATGGATGTTAAGCAACAGACTGATGCTTCATGAGCAATGGAGTCTAAGGTGATGTCGGCATGGACTTCCGAGGGAATGACATCATCAGCAAAGGGCAAGCGTGGGCAGAAGTGCACACTCCAGTATAGTGATATCGGTACCTTAATTTGAAGTGCAAGTCAAAGCAAGCAACTGCAGATCAATTGATCGTAAATTTCAACCTGGGGAGCGAGCAACCCGTTTCATAAAAAATGGTCTGCAGAGAACACCACAGAGCGGGATACCATAGTCGGATTGCAGTGCACAAACCACTCGATACACCTGACAATGTACGTTTGTGAGTCCAACGGTGCAAAGAGCACAGGCAATCAACTATAGATCAGTGGAGAAATGTGATTTGGTCAGGTGAATAATCCGTCACCATATTTCTCGACAAACGGATGAATGCACATGTGGCACAAACCTAAAGAACTCTACAACCTTGAGTGCTTGGGTTCTACAACAGTGACGTGTTCTGGTGATTCTGTAATGTTGTGGGGCGCATCTTCCTGGCATGGTTTGGGTGCAATAATTGCCTTAGAAAGCAAAGTCAATGTCAATCGCTACTTTTTGGTACCGAGTGATCATGTTCACCCCATGTTGCAGCATTTCTTTCCTGGCGGAAGGGGCGTCTTCCAGGATGTCAATGCCCACATCCACGGAGCCTGTGTGTTCGCCCAATGGTATGATGAGCATGACACTGATGTTATCCATGTGTCATGGCCTTCTCAGTTACCAGTTCTGACCACAATTGAGCATTTTTGGGATATTCTGGAACGACACCTAAGACAGCGTTTTCCACCGCCATCAAACAGGTGTGAGTTGATTGACTTTCTCTTGGAAGAATGGTGCCGTATCCCTCCTGCAGAAATCCAGACGCTGATGGACACTATGCAACGGTGCATACAGGCTGTACTCGCCGCACACGGTGGCCCAACACCCTATTCAATGACTTTACATTTGCGTTTCCATTTTTTTGGTCCACTACCTGTTGGTCTACATATGGACTCATTCACAAACTTACTCACTGACATACAGACAGATTACAACAGCCTCTAAACATATCTAAACATGCTCGTTGTCTCCCTTTAAACTAATTTGCACTCCACAAATACTCAATAAAACCGAATCGGTCTGCACAGGAAAGACTACCAAGGACCAACACAGACAGGTTTGGAAACAAATAAATAATCTACGACACATGACAGAATGTAAACAGCAACCCCACACAAAGACAAAGAATAAACACAACAATTTGCCATGTAAAGAAACTAAACCAACCCTATCATCCCCCCAAGGCAAGCGGACACACACGGACACACACACACACACACACACACACACACACACACACACACACACACACACACACACACACACACGACGGTAATAGCAGACAGTTCATCCTGGCTGCTCAGCAGCAGAGCAGGCCCTGAGAGGGAGCAGGAACAAGCAGGCAAAGGGTAGAAAACAGCGTTTCACCCTGTTGATGTAACAGTAGAGAGATGCGAGAAAAACATACTGAGTCCCACGCACAGAACCAACTATGTGCAACCCAACCAACCAATCGTGGATCAAAAGCAGTTTGAAATCTGCTTCCCCGACATTGATGAACAGCTGCAGGGTAGCAGTCTTCTGCCTTCATGGATGAGAGGGAAAATTCCGAATCGCCGTCTCCTTACTCACCCAGCTCGACACATCACAGGACATCCTCAACACTTCCTAGCCACAAACAATTACAACGTCACCTCCCAGTGGCGCACAAGCAAGACAACTTATCCCTATCCACGTGTCCTTAACACAAAGTTTCATAAGTCGTAAAATTATGTTAACACAAATGCCGTTGGGGGGGGGGAGGATGAGGTGTCGGGTCTCTACCTTAATTTTAAAAGCACAACGCCTCCGATGACTTCGTCTGCAGTGGCATAAAAACTGACCTATAAAAAAAATTATGTACATGTACAGGGTGAGCCAGAAATATGGTTATTTTTAACACTCGTGTAAAGGAAATAAAAAGTTGTCTTTCAAAACAAATTCTTACAAGAAAGTGAAGTACAAAACATGCCATTTATTTGTGGAAAAGAACATCCAGGAGATGCGCACCATTTCATCTGACACATTCCTCCAATCTTGGCCGCCAATTATTCATGACGTTCTGCAACATGGCCACGTCAATATCATTGATTTTGCGTCTGATGTTTTCCTTAAGTTCATGAAGAGTTTGTGGACGGTTAACATACCGAATGTCCTTTAGATATGACCACAATAAATAATCACATGCAGTCAAATTGGGTGACCTCGCTGGCCATGGAATATCGCCGTTTCTGGAAATGACATGCTTTGGAAAGATCGCCCTTGCAGTAGTCATGGACACTGGCGGTGTGGGAGGTTGCACCATCTTGCTGAAACCACGTCATTGGGCTTACTTCTGCAAATCTGTTTAATTCTCTGGAGAGGGAGTTAGAAACCATATCGGTATATGGAGCTGCAGTAACAGTGACGGCATTTCTGTTATCGTTCTCAAAGAAGTAAGGCCCTATGATGCCGAACGACGAAAGTGCACACCACACTGTGACTTTGGGACTGTATAATGGTTTCGTGTGCATTTCTCTTGGGTTCTCGGCTGCCCAAAAACGAGTATTTTGCTGGTTGACATCGCCGCACAGATGAAAATGTGCTTCATCAGACATGAACAAATTGTCAGCAATGTTTTGGTTTTAATTTCCTTCCATAATATGAAAGCATTCCCTCACAAAATTTATTGCGGGCAATCTCATCATCTTGGCTTAATTCCTGGACAGTTTGAATTTTATAGGGTTAAAAGTTTAAATCCTTATGCAATATGCGGCGTAGTGACGTGTGAGAAATGATTAAGGCTTATGCATGCTTTCAGCTGGAGCGATGCGGACTTCTCAAAACTGACTCCCTTACACGCTCAATGTTTTGTGCCGTTCTTACTGATTTGGGTGCTCCCGGCGGTTTCTCTTTGAAAGTTGAACCATCCTCTCAAACTTCTGAACCCATAACTTGATAGCACGAACAGACGGCACATTTCCATGACGTTGAACATTGAAATGGAGTTTGAATTGACGTTGTGCAGCAGTTGCACTATCATTATTCTTGTAAAAAGCTTTGATAGCGAAAGCGCGTTCTTCACCAGACCAGTTCCACATGGTCACTCAAGTGTTCTGCCTGCAAAAAATAAAACTAAATCAGTAAAAAATAGAAATAATAAAAATGCATGTTATGTACTTCAATATCATGAATTAATTTATTTTGAAATACAATTTTTTATTTCCTTCACACTAATTTCAAAATTTCCCATAAATGTTTGGCTACATTGTGATTATATTCCTCGGATCATTCCAATTGCACTGGGCCATGGACTGACACCCAGGCCTAAGGGCTGAGGCCTGCCGTCTGTGCTGCTTCACGAAATGGCGACACATGATTTTAATTGTGGGTGGGGGGTCAGGCCAGCTGTCCAGCCAATGGGTGTACGGCAGTCCTTCGATGATGTGAACACTGATTTACTAATACGTACAAACAAACATAGTCATGTGAAAAAGTAAGTACACCCCATGTAAAGTTTTGACTTTTACAACATATTTCAACATACAGCTACTTGATCTTCATTTCAACAATATTGATAAATAAAGGTGATATAATATAACAAATATCATGAAACGTTTACATTTTGTAGTCCTCAAACTACAAACCGCCAAAATTAATATCAGGCGGTCGCGGATGCCGATCACGAAAGCTTTAACTCCGAGGCGGAAACTCAATGGCGGATTCCAAAATCGAAAACACCTAAGCGCGCGGAATGGAGGGAAGCGGCGAAAGTCCCCGCAGCCTTAACTATCAAATCAATCAGGAAACTGCATTCAGGTATTATGTACAAAAAGTAATATAAGGGTTTATTCAATGAAAGCAAGGACAGGAAAAAGCACGCACCGGTAATAAAATTTCCTGCTTCGGGATCCCGCACACCAGATATCAAATACAAAACGAGGGATCAGATATGAAAGAAACACGTCTGTTGTGTATAATGTATACGCGGAGCTCGGGCTTATCTGTCTCGTCGTTGGCTTTGGCTGCTGTCCAACACGTGGCTCCTTTCGTCCCGCGGCACGCCCCGCTCCAGGTTCCAAAGCTCCGAGCACCGAGCACCACGAGGTCGACCCTCGTACACGGTCGACAAGCCAACTCGGATCACCGGGACGACTGCCAGGAATCCAACTGGTCCGCAACTGCTCACTCGTGCGTAACTCACTCAGGATCCAATTCACAAACGAACTCCACCAGCAAGCCAGGCCTCTCTCAACTGGACTGCGAACCAACTGGCGTTCGGCGCTTGCTCATCAACTCTCGAACTGCGCATGAACTCAACTCTGCGCACGAACTCACTACACTCTGCGCAACTCCACACGCCGAGTCTCAACTCACTCGCACCGGGACTCCAACTGAACGACTTTCTCTCTGCTGCCCAAAACGAACTCCCGACTCTCTCGTACACACGAACTCTTGACTCGGATCTGAACTGAACTGCTTGAAAAGGCGTCCGGCCCCCATTAATATCTCCGGCCGATGACGTCAGCTTTAGCGCACTCTCCTGCCAATCAGAGCCTCCACCGACTCGCCGGCTCGTCCAGGGGCACGCCCACTGCGCCACTCTCACTCCCGTCCCCTGCTCCTTGCTGCGTCCTCCACTCCAATTTGTTGCGGATCTCCTGAAGCCCATTCCCATTACAAAGGGGGGAATAAACCCCGTTTTTTCCCCCTGGGTCTTCGGGTCCGCGAGGCCGAATCGCCACTTCTGTGAAAAAGGGTATCGGGACAAATTCGCATGTACCTTTAACCCACGCTGCCACGAAAGCGGGGATCGAACCTCACACAAGCCACGCTTAATCGAGTATGCCCGAGCAGTATGTGTATCACGTGACATGCTGTTACTTTTATTGAACCGATCCGAGCGGTTCTATTCATACCATGCGAAGCCAATTGATGGAAGGGACAGGACGGTCAAATCAGAGGAAAAACACAATTTATTTACACTGTACAATGATTCAGAATGAAGGAAAGGGGGACACAGAGCAGAAGCTTAACAATGTCAACTTATTCCCCAGACAAAGGGCCCACTCACTCACACGGGAAAATGGAGAGAAGAATGTTCGCGCGCCAAGCGCGCTTCGCCGTCGGTCACTCCGGGGCAGCTCGCCCAGCCCGGCTCTCCGATGTTCACGCCACGTGTGCAGGCAAAGGCAGGCAGGAGGAGATGGCGCGTCCGTGGCCCGGCACGGGTCGTCCTCTCGAGCGCGTGATTAATACAGCGCAGGGCACGGGGAAAGTTCGTGTACAATAGGCAATTCAATTCGCTCGTTCTGCAGCTCCACTCGCGTTCTCAAGCTCAACCCAACTCATTCTCACGGGGAACTGTAACTCGTCTCACAGGGAACTGTAACTCGTCTCACAGGGAACTGTAACTCAGCACACGACTCTGACTCATCTCCCGTCTCTCTCTTCAACTGCTCTCGACTCAACTCTTCTGACGTGCGAGGGGGTTCGGAGCAGGGTTTTATCGCCCCGCCCCAGAGTCTCGGGCAATTTCAAGCCCGTACCATGTTACATTTTAGCCTGGTGTTGGCTTAGCGGTTAGGGTGCCGGCTTGGGATCCGAGGATCCTGGGTTCGAATCCCGGCCGGTCGCTGAATTAACCCCAGGGGGTTGACTCAGCCTGTCATCCTTCCGAGGTCGGCAAATTGAGTACCAGCTTGCTGGGATGAATGATCTCGGTGTATACCCCGGTTTAGAATAGGTACACCGTATGCCTGCGCATCGTAAGAGGCGACTAAGGGTTGGCGCCAGGAAGGGCATCCGGCCATAAAAACATTGCCTCAAACAGGGAACCATGATTGTCATGGGGCCCGCAAGGCTAACCCCTGCTCTGGCGGGGAAAATGGCCTTAAAACGATCATTCATTTACATTTTGTAGTCCATTGCATAATTTAAATAAACATAAATGCAAATTTTGCATGTGGAAAAAGTAAGTACACCCTTGGCTCTAATAGGTGGTATTGCCCCCTTTGGCAGAAACAACCTCAAGTAGGCGTTTCTTATAACTGTCTGCCAGTCTCTGACATCGACTGGGAGAAATTTCTGCCCACTCCTTCATGCAGAATTCTTTCAGCTGTGCGATGTTTGAGGGATTTATTGCATGCACAGCTCGTTTCAAATCCCCCCACAACATCTCGAGGGGATTTAGATCCGGGCTTTGAGTTGGCCATTCCAGAACCCTCCATTTCTTTCTTTTCAGCCATTCCTGGGTGGATTTACTGGTATGTTTAGGGTCATTGCCATGTTGCAAGGTCCACCTTCGGTTGAGCTTCAACTTTCCGACAGATGGCCTCACATTATCCTTAAGCACCCTCTGGTACAATGAAGAATTCATAGTGGATTCTATGATGGTGAGCTGCCCAGGCCCTGATGCAGCAAAGCTGCCCCAAACGATAATATTTCCACCACCATGCTTTACAGTTGGTATCAGGTTCTTGTGGTCAAATGCTGTCTTTGGTTTTCGCCAAACATGTCTTCTGGTACTGTGGCAAAATAGCTCTACCTTTGACTCATCTGTCCAGAGCTACCTGTAGGTCCCGTGATGACATTCTGGGGTTCTTCGAGACTTCTTTCAGCATCTTGCGGTCTGCTCTCAGGCTGAACTTGCTGGGGCGTCCTGGCCTGAACAAGTTGGCAGTTGTTTGGAATCTTCTCCACTTGCAGATGATCTTCCGGACAGTCGAATGATTGATTTCAAATTGTTTGGAGATCTTTTTAAATCCATTCCCAGACTCGTAGGCATCTATAACCTTCTTTCTGAAGGCCTCAGGGAGCTCTTTTGTTCTTGGCATGGTGACGCCGCACACTTCAACAACAAAGAGCAAACCAAACTAAATGTCTGAGGTTTAAATAAGACAGGTTCCTCCAAGATCCTCTCTAACGATGTTCTAATCATTTTCACCTGAGCTGGTGCACCTGATTCTAATTTTAGGTATTTGAAGTAGTGATAAATGTCGGGGTGTACTTAGTTTTTCCACATGCAAAATTTGCATTTATGTTTATTTAAATTATACAATGGACTGAAAAATGTAAATGTTTCATGATATTTGTTATATTATATCACCTTTATCTGTCAATATTGTTGAAATGAAGATCAAATAGCTGTATGTTGAAAAAGTCAAAACTCTACATGGGGTGCACTTACTTTTTCACGTGACTGTACTACAAACACAGTTTGGCTATTTAGATATGGATGATAGATTAAGTTAATGGTGTGTGGACAAAGCACACATTCCTTAATTTGTATACAGCACATGGTTGCTGATTTACATCACTGATAGGAGCATGGCTAGATGTGTCGATAAGTTAGCCAGATAAGTTATGTTCGGAGTTTGGAATTTGGCAAGGTGGCCGGTGATACAGTAGGCAGGGGGTGGTGGGTCGTGCCAGTGGTAAAGAGTTGTGCTGGCAGCAAAGTAGTCATGCCGGTGACACGTGGCCCAGATTAACATCCTTCTGAGAGACGGTGCACTCACTAATGCACCACCCTGCCTGAGAAGCACCAATCCAACAGTTTATAGTCGGTTAGCAAATTAAATCCAGACTACACAACACAGAGCTAAGTGCACTACCTCGGTGCCATCCTGTGTGGCAAAGTACAAGTATGATGGGCCAAGTGACCCTTTGGTGTCGAATTTCCTTGTATATTCCATGCTTGGCAATATAATACCTTTAATCTCACAAGTCACAACCCTTCATCATGATTTCCAAAACAACACAGCATTTAAAAATGAAAATAACAAGATTTTAAAAAAAATTGGATACAGAGCCAAGGCTCTTGTAAGAGCTAACACATTAAACACGAAAACATGCACGGACACATAAAGCTTACAATAAAGGGAGCGGAAGACAAGAAGGGGAGAGAGAGGAAAGCATACAAGCACAACAACATATTTCAAAAACAGAAAAAAGGAAAAACACTATCATTTTGTCTCTCCGAAAATACCGTCTGGACAACCCTCCAATCTACTTTCTCAACAATCCTCTCGAAGAAGTTCTGTCACTCAAGCTTTTGGGTCTCACTATCTGCCATGGTCTTTCCTGGGAAAACCACATTAACAAGCTGGCCTCCAAAGCCAGTCGCCATCTGGGAATCCTCCATCGTGCAAAGTCCTTTCTGGGCGCTTCTGAGCTCCTCACCACATAGAAAGCTTTAATCCACAGCTCAATGGAATACTGCCCTCCCCTCTGGGCTGGTGCTCCTGCCTCACACCTAGCTCAGCTTCACACGGTTGAAACCAAAGCATTCAGAATCATTGGTATGTCCCATGATGAAGCCGATTCTGAGGGCTTTTCACTCATTCACCGCAGGCAGGTTGTCGTCTTTCCGTCTTCTACTGACTCTTCTCTGGCCTTGCTCCTGCTCTGTCTGTGCTCTGCCCCCCAAATATTCCTGCAGGATGCACAAGATCTGCCAGCAATCCTGTTCTGGTTAAACTGCCAAAATCAAGACTCTCTGCTCACCTTCACTCTTTCATTCCTCTTTTCTCCCGCCTCTGGAACAATCTCCCACACTCTCTTCAATCCCTCTCCTCCCTCCAGGTCTTCAAAACAGCTGTTCACCACCATCTCTTATCCAAAAGCTTGATCTTTTCCATCCCTGTTAAAACACCCCAAATCCACCTTTTTCAATCCCCAACTTCTTTCCTGAAATTCCTAGAAGTGTTCATTTGCTTTAAAACGTGCACCTTTCCTCCCCCAGCCCTCCCCCTTCCACAGATCTAGCGACGTCCCTGTTCTCTACTGATGTTGTGCTTGTGTGCTTCCCTCTCTCTCCCTCTCTTGTCTCCCACTCCCTTCATTGTATGTTTTATGTGATTGTGCATGTTTTAATGTTCAATGTGTTGGCTCTTACACGAGCCTCGATTCTGTATACAAAAAAACCCCCAAAAAACAGTAGAGAACAGGGAAGTCAGTAGATCTGTGGAAGGGAGAGGACTGGGGGTGGGGGAGAGGGGCTCATTTTGTTCCATCGTTAGCATGAACAATTCATTATTTTGTGAGACCAATGTACCCCCTCCAAAGCTCCAAATTTTAAGGAGGCATACTTTAGAAAATAGTCAACAGATGCACAAAGCCAAAAATGTAACAAAGGTAACTCTCAATGACAAACCTTGTTGCGCAAATGATGTTCTGCCGCCTCGATGTTCAAGGGATCATCAAAGTTCAGCAAATCCTACAAAACATTGCATTAAACAAGCTCAAAAACAAATTTTATTTTCATACAAGCATCGTCAATCCAAACAAAGTTTGTACGACTGGAGGGATGTTTACTTACGGTAAACAATGAATTCAAGCCCCAAATGACATCCTATAAGAAGGACAAAAGGATACATTGACGAATTTGGGAAAACATTTTACAACTAGAAATAATCTCAAAATGCAAAGCCCGTCCACTTTGTACTCAAACTAAACGTGATGAAAAGGACAGTTAAACAAATTGCACATTTTATTCATTTCCCCATTTTCTCATAATAAAGGATTGTTGAAGATTTGATGACAACAGCTCAAATAGTAAAAATGTAATGGCCTACCTAGACAGACACACTGAAAGCTCAATGGTAAATAAAGAAATAAGGAAGCGATAAAAAAAAAAAATACGGGGCATCTTGCATTGACGCTCTGCGGCGGGGCTAATAATGGCTATTTATAGTCACTGACTTTTCCCTTTCACATTTTGACCCAATTGTCAAAAAATTTCTCCATATTCTCATTGTAAAGCTTTGTTGAAAATTTGATGACAAAAGCTCAAATGGCAAAAAAATTTTTTATAGGACACACACACACGCGCGATTACAAAAGCCCGTCTCCCACTGCGAGGTGGCCATGCTAATAAACCTTACTTTCCATGAACTATTGATTAAATAGAAAGTTTAAAATGTGTTTCCTCGAATAAACCAAACTGCCATACAGCCAGTCCCCTAAGAGATAACCCAGCTGAAATAAACTTCTGCTGTAATATTCATTAACCCAAATTAATTATTTTATGGGATTTATTAGCATGGCCAGACTGCAATACCAGAAAATTCTGGGATAAGGGTCGATGCAACAAGGACATGACATGCCAAATATCCTCATCCTGCATCTCAATTTCCTCAATTAAAATGCCTTCAAATACAGAAAACACACCGACCTCTAAACACACTGATAATAACACATATGCTGTCTGATTAAACAGTACAAGCGGCTCATACCACGCAACACTCAAGCTCGGTGCTTCTTTGTACCTTAAGTGTGCGAGTGGGAGCCCACCCAGTGCCATCCATAGAGTGCTGCCGCAGTAAACTGAGTGCACACAGAGAAACACAGAAAAATAATGTCAGGGATACAGAGCAATACATATGGATTCAGAGCAATATATATCATGGATTCAGAGCAATACATATGGATTCAGAGCAATACATATCATGGATTCAGAGCAATACATATCATGGATTCAGAGCAATACACATCACTTATTCAGAGCAATACACATCATGGATTCAGAGCAACACTCATACCATCGATTCAAAGCAAAACTCGCATCATGAAATCAGGACAACACTCGCATCATGAAATGAGGACAACACTCGCATCATGAAATCAGGACAACACTCGCATCATGAAATCAGGACAACACTCGCATCATTAAATCAGGACAACACTCGCATCATGAAATCAGGACAACACTCGCATCATGAAATCAGGACAACACTCGCATCATGAAATCAGGACAACACTCGCATCATGAAATCAGGGCAACACTCGCATCATGAAATCAGGACATCACTCGCATCATGAAATCAGGACAACACTCGCATCATGAAATCAGGACAACACTCGCATCATGAAATCAGGACAACACTCGCATCATGAAATCAGGACAACACTCGCATCATGAAATCAGGACAACACTCGCATCATGAAATCAGGACAACACTCGCATCATGAAATCAGGGCAACACTCGTACCATGGATTCAGAGCAATACATATTGTTACAGACACGACTTTGATGTTAAGGTGGGCCGAGCGGAATGGCCGTCGTGTCCGCACAAATTACCCGATTGTACTCGAACTTTGACGAAGCCGCGCTACGCTGGATCAATAAGAAAAAGAAGACACCCGGCTGGGTTATAAAATGACGACACCAGGGATACGGTTCTCAAGACCTCCGGAGGAGATTATATTCGTGCGGAAGGTCAGATTACAGGGACGAGAGGTACAACATAGAAAGACAAGCACTTAGACACAATCTTATATTATTCCCCAACAGACGACAGGCAAACGGGACAAGGCTGACTCACACGGGGGTTGATGGCAGGAAAGCGGTTGTCGATGGCTCCAGGTCCTCCTGGGCTCAGGGCAGGATCGACCCGGTCCGGTCCAGAGATGCGGAAGGTTGCACAGCGCTCGAAGTGGCGTCTTTTAGTCTCAAGCTGGGGGCGCATCTGACGTCACATCCGGCGCGTGGCCGCGTATATCCGGCGGGGAGTGACACGCCCTCGGCTCGTTAGCTCCGCCTCGTGGAATCGGCACGTTGCTTCTCATTGGGTGCGTGCGGGGGGTTTACCAGGCTCCGCCCTTGACGAGGAGCTGACAAGGAGCCCCTTCGTGGTAACCCCGTGGAGCGCATGGTCTGGAGCGCATCGTCTGGAGCGCATTGTCGATGGCGGCGAACCGAGCCGGTGGGAGGACGCACACTCCCCCCCGCGCAGCGCCGTGCCCCTCTGTTGTTGTAGACGGGGAAGAAGATGGGAGGAGGTATGGGAAAGGTCCTAAACTCACTACTGGTGCCATATAATCACATTCTGGTGCAACGAAGAGTCATAATTAATGGAAACGAGGCCTTAACTGACATAGACTAAGAATAACTAGCAAGATGTCCGAAAGTTGTCTACGTGTGGTGCGGTGGACCTGGGCACGACATTTAATGGGGGAATAAGGGGAAGGTCGGCTCTACTGATTGTTGTTTACAGACAATGGGACTAGGGAATGGGGGATTGGGGATAGTTGGGGAGTATTGGGGAAAATAGGGGAATATTTACAAGCGGATATGGAGGCCAAATTCCATATTCGCAACATTGCACCCTTCTCTACCCTCGGGGCGTCCCGACCCGATAAATTTTTACCTACTTTAGTGTGGCACGCAATGTAGTTCCCTCTACTATTAACTCTACCCTGAGTGCGACAGTTTTACAGATATTCACAAATGAGTAAATATGTCCCCCTGCGACGTTGCACCCTTCTCCTCTCAGAAACACACCCACAGGATAACCGAATCCGGAAAGAATTCTCAAACTAAACATACAGCCGGTAGGGAGCATTATTTACACAAGACTACGCTGATATTTACACTACGATCCAGGACCTGTTTTTTGGAGGAACACATGCAGATGTTATGCATAGAGAGAGAGCACGCTTGCCAGCATCGATACACCAACCCACGAGTGCTCTGTGGCCGACGGCCTTTAATAACGTGCAGAGCACCCCTTCCAAGCATCAAGCACCACCCCATCACACAGTGAGCACCATCCGGTGCACCAATAAAGTGTTTATAAATCATTGTGTGGTGTCGCAGCCGGCCGATGTTCTGCCGCTGGTCTTGCCTTCGTGTGGTGCACTTGGCCTTCTTACTTCTTTTCAAAAATAAAGAAAGGCGCCAACCGCGTCCATTTCTGTATTTTGGCCTTCAGTGGTGTCAACTATAAGTGGTTCACCTGTTTGGCATAGGTGCCACGTTGACCCATAGGTCCTTCCACGGGTGGTGCTTGGCCGCAAAAGAACTGCGGTCCATTGTGGGTGGCCACAAACATTGCGGTCCGTATGGTGTATCGATCCAAGCAGCAAGCAGCGAAAGTGCAGGCCCACAACTGCGTAGCCAGCACTGCTCTCTCCTCTCTCTCTACCCCAAAGCCAGATCCTCGGAGGTGGGAGACAAAAGAAGAAGACAAGTGAGTAAGGTGGTAAGGGCGCAAAAGTGCACGCAATATAAGATGATGCACACTGGGGGCACATGGGAACCAGGTGAGACAGGTACGTTCCTATCGTACACCCCCCCCACCAGGTAACCTACATGGCCCCTCCCTTACCCCTTACTGTATCCACAAAACTCAACACTACCCATAAACATCTATTTTACAAATCAACAAACATCCCTACTGTCTTCCCCGTTCCTCCCATAAACCAAATTCGTCTTCTCTCCCTCCTAACCAATCAAATTTGCCATTTTCAACTCTCATCAAAATTTGCCATCTCCAACTGCACATCAAAATTTGCCATTACCAATTCATCATCAGTCCCTCCTAGGGAGGGAGAGATGGAATCACCCCAATGTCTCATCCACGTCGTGATGCGTCTCACAATCCACACAGCAATTTCATTTTCTGCAACAAAACAAAGAAAACACAGGTGTGGAGTCATCATCATCACCACAGGTAAGTGGCTGCGTATGGTGCGACAGGTTCATCAATCCTAACTATTTCCTAAGGACTTTAACAACTTTACACTACCCGGGGTCTTTCTCCGGCCAAACCATTGGCCCTCTTACACTATGGGTTCTAAAAACCAATTCCCATTGGCCAAACTGTGGTGCTCTTCAATTTGGGGTCTCACTCCCCCGATTCATCTCCCGGTGCCCTCGTACAATTTCTGGGCTGCGACGTGTACCTCTCCCAGTGGGTCTACCCACCTGCACACCTCCACCACTGCAGTTGCCTCCGAGCTTACCTGCTCCTTACCCTAACCTAACTACCAGGGGAAGGCCCTCTGGCTCTCTCCCCACTCGGTGCCCTCTCTGGCACTGGGCTACCCGGGTCCATCCTCCGGATCCTCGGGCCCCATCCACAACTCTACCGGCTCCCAGAGCCCACCTGCGGCCTCACCTGGCCGACATCCTCACAGTGGTGGAGTGCCCAACCAACTACACACACTAACAGGCTACACGCCCCGCCATTTCCACAACACTAATGCACCCATTCACAACACCATTCTGCAACCGCACCACAAATGCCAATATCCAACCACAACTTACCTATACCCTCTACCTAACACTTACACTACCCGCCCCGGGTATTCGTGAAAGGGGTCCACTCTTCCCCCATCCACACCTTCGCACCATGCACACCACTCCGTACCACTTACTCCAACTCTCTCCACACACCTGTACTTGCACACCTGTGCTCTCACACTTGGTGCCACCTGCACCCTTCTCTCCCCAAGCGCATTCGCGCTGATCCACACACTCACTACTCATACACTGCTCCACACACCTGTCCAATTGCACACCTGTGCAATCACACCTGTTCAATTCTCACACACACGGCATCATCTCAGCTAACTACTCCCTTCTGAAACTTGCGCTTCCCAGTCGTCCCTTTAAACTATTGCGCTCCCAGTCGTCATTATCATCCACACTAATCTACCTGCGTCCCCACTACAGGTATCAGTCACTAACTAACCTTAACGTTACCTAAGGTCATCTTCTCTAGATCCCTACACACAATATCCTAACCCACCCGGGCTAGTTTTCACTGCCATACACCCCATAAGCTATTGCTCCTTTGCCCCCACCTGTGAGGGATGGTGGATTTGCCATCCCACCACATCGGGGGTCTCTCACTACCAATTTTGCACATCAAATTTCAACAAATCAAAAATTTGCCAATCACTGCCCATCATCTGCCAATCACTACTGCCAATCCCTTGCCAATCATCAAATTTTGTTTTTCTCCAATTTTGGGTCCAAAACACTAACCTCATCACCCAGTCGACTCACTAATACCTCTCGGTGCGCCAATCCCTGTCCAAAGCCCGGCTTCGTAAAGCCAAGCAATGGATGCTGGTTGTTTTGTGCCAGCGGCTGGATGCGTCCGGCATTCGGGGCAGGGACGGGGGCTTACCCGGGCCGAGATCCCACGCACCACCTCGGCGTGGAGCCATCCAATGTCCCGATCTCGACCTGCCGGCACGTCTCAACAAAACGTGGTCGCCATAACGACCCTTCCTATCGGGCTGCCAGCTCCGCCTAGTGGAGCACGGACGCGGCCGTTCAAAGCGAGGCCCGGCACGCACCGAGGGCCCGCTTCGGCTAAAAGTCGTTCTAAACTCTATCCCGTCTAATGTCGATGCTTCACCTGCATGCTTACACCCCGAAGCCCGTTCCTTGCTCACACATCCAGCCGTGCTCATGCTCCTCGTACCTTTCCTTACACACCCCGGTACCCTCATTCCACTCACAGCCTTGGTCACACACCTGACCACCGAACACTTTGGCACACATTCGTTGGTCGCACACCTCACCAAAACACCTCTTCGCGCCCCCTCCTCGGTCACCTCCTCTGTGACAATCACAGGTGTGCCCTCATTCACACACCCAACCACGTGCCTCACCACCAACTCCAGCGTGCATTCCCACTCACGCTCTACCATTCCAGGTGTGCATCCTTCCATCCCAGGTGTACATCCTCTCTCACCTGTCACAACTAACTCACGCTCCATGTCACTCTCACTACTCTCACCTCCATTCTTGGCAGCGCACTCACCCTTACTCTTGACAGCGCACTCTTTCTTCGTGCACCTGTCCGTCACACACCTTTCTCGCGCACACTCTCCCGTTACACCCTCTGTAACACTCACCACAGGTGGACACTCTTCCTTACTTCTGACAGCGCACTCTTTCCTCATGCACCTGTCCGTCACACACCTTTCTCGCGCACACTCTCCCATTACACCCTCTGTAACACTCACCACAGGTGGACACTCTTCCTTACTTCTGACAGCGCACTCTTTCCTCATGCACCTGTCCGTTACACACCTCTCTCGCGCACACCCTTGCGCACACTCTCCCGTCACACCCTCTGTAACACTTACCACACCGCGCTTCCATGTGCTCCCTCGCACACTCGCTACGACCGACTCACTCTCGCCAGCACCCTCACTCCTTGGCGTGCACTTTTTCCTCACACACCCCAGAGTCGGACTTTCTCGCACACCTCCTTTTTCGCACACCAGACCTGTCGCACACTTCACCAGTGGCCTCTCACGAACACCCGGGTCTATCTCGACCCCCAAGCTTCTTAAATCCCCTGGCGCATCATACGCACGACCATATTGGTCACCACTTACACCGGGTCCTCTTCCTCTTCGCTTCTCCTCCATCACCTGCGAATCCCTCATCCGGTTAATGAGCACATCATCACGATCCAAACACAGACTTTGGACCAATTCTTTTATCTCCTCTTTTATTTCTTTCTTATCCCCTCTCCGTCGCTTCTTAATTTCGCTCATCCCTTCTTCCACTTCTTCTAATTTGTGCTTCACCTCTTTTATTCCCCGGTACGTCTCCTCAAGCTCGTCCTCCAAGGCTACCTTGACCGTTTCCAGGTGCGTCCTCACCTGCCGGTCCTTCGTCTCCATTACCTCTATCACCTCGTCCAACCTCGTTGTCAGTCCCTCACGTACCATCTGACATTCCCTCTTTGTCGCTATCAAGTCGTTTTTTATGTCGTTTTGTGTCGCTTTCAACCCTCCTAATACCGCAGTGTTCCTTTGAACCTGCTCCGTTAGTCCTTTTTGTCCCTCCGTCAGCTGTTCCACCTCCTGCGTCAGGACCTCTATGCCCCCTTGTAACTTTACAGTCGCCTTTCTCACCTCCTTTTCCATGTGCTCCTCACAGTGCCTCACCTCCTCGCGCACTCCTCCGACCTCCTCACTCACTCCTCTTCTGATCTCTTCTCCCATCACTTGCATCTCCTGCCCAGATGCCACCCTCATCTGCTCCATTTCCTCCCTGTGAGCATCCAGTTTGGTTTCTACCCCCATTCTGACCCCCTCTATCTGCTGCCCCATTTGGTTAACTTCCCTTTCCGCTTGGTCCCTCATGTCCCTCAATTTGCCTTCCATACTGTTTTCTAACCCCTCTAACCCTTTTTGCATCCCTTCCATTTGATTCTCTTGAGCGGCCATTCTGTTTTCTACCCCCGTTAACCCATTTCTCACCTCTTTTATCCCGTTGTCTAACCCCTCAAAATTATTGTCTAACTTCCCAAATTTCTTGTCTAACTCCTCAAAATTATTGTCTAACCCCTCACTGGTACCCCTCGCTTCGTCCCTCATTACCCCCAATTGCTCACTCCGAGCCCTCGCTTCGTCCCTCATTACCCCCATTTCGTTTCCCATTACCCCCATTTGGTTATTCATTACCCCCATTTTTGCTTCTAGCCTCTCCATAAGGGCCCCCATTTGCAACATAAAAAGGTTCGGATCCACCAGGGGCGCTGCCACGGTCGCGGGCGTGGTGACCAGCGAGGCGCCATTTTGCGCTCCCGCAATGTCGGGCACAACGACGCTATTTTGTGCGTCTGCTACCCTCGCTGCTTCGCTCTCCTCCTGTCCCTCATGTCCCTCAATTTGGTCCTGGACCGACCCTGCTTCACTCTCCCCTACCGGACCCCAGCCGTCTTGATCCGCCATAGCGCGACTTTCAAAATTCGAGTTTCGTAAAACAAATCCAAATTTTGCTGTTATAATTTCGTCGAGCGCAGTAACCGCGGGACCGCGCTCCGGATCGATTTGGTCGAGCGCCGTACGCGCTCCGGCTCGATTTTCCCTCCCAAAATTTGGGCCTAACTAATTTAGTCCCGGGTCCGAATCTCACTCCTCGACACCAATTGTTACCGTACTAACACAATTGGTGTCCAAAATTTGGGCTAAATAAATTTAGTCCCAGGTTCGAATCCAACTCCTGACAACCAATTGTTACAGACACGACTTTGATGTTAAGGTGGGCCGAGCGGAATGGCCGTCGTGTCCGCACAAATTACCCGATTGTACTCGAACTTTGACGAAGCCGCGCTACGCTGGATCAATAAGAAAAAGAAGACACCCGGCTGGGTTATAAAATGACGACACCAGGGATACGGTTCTCAAGACCTCCGGAGGAGATTATATTCGTGCGGAAGGTCAGATTACAGGGACGAGAGGTACAACATAGAAAGACAAGCACTTAGACACAATCTTATATTATTCCCCAACAGACGACAGGCAAACGGGACAAGGCTGACTCACACGGGGGTTGATGGCAGGAAAGCGGTTGTCGATGGCTCCAGGTCCTCCTGGGCTCAGGGCAGGATCGACCCGGTCCGGTCCAGAGATGCGGAAGGTTGCACAGCGCTCGAAGTGGCGTCTTTTCGTCTCAAGCTGGGGGCGCATCTGACGTCACATCCGGCGCGTGGCCGCGTATATCCGGCGGGGAGTGACACGCCCTCGGCTCGTTAGCTCCGCCTCGTGGAATCGGCACGTTGCTTCTCATTGGGTGCGTGCGGGGGGTTTACCAGGCTCCGCCCTTGACGAGGAGCTGACAAGGAGCCCCTTCGTGGTAACCCCGTGGAGCGCATGGTCTGGAGCGCATCGTCTGGAGCGCATTGTCGATGGCGGCGAACCGAGCCGGTGGGAGGACGCACACTCCCCCCCGCGCAGCGCCGTGCCCCTCTGTTGTTGTAGACGGGGAAGAAGATGGGAGGAGGTATGGGAAAGGTCCTAAACTCACTACTGGTGCCATATAATCACATTCTGGTGCAACGAAGAGTCATAATTAATGGAAACGAGGCCTTAACTGACATAGACTAAGAATAACTAGCAAGATGTCCGAAAGTTGTCTACGTGTGGTGCGGTGGACCTGGGCACGACATTTAATGGGGGAATAAGGGGAAGGTCGGCTCTACTGATTGTTGTTTACAGACAATGGGACTAGGGAATGGGGGATTGGGGATAGTTGGGGAGTATTGGGGAAAATAGGGGAATATTTACAAGCGGATATGGAGGCCAAATTCCATATTCGCAACAATATCATGAAATCAGGACAACACTCGCATCATGAAATCAGGACAACACTCGCATCGTGAAATCAGGACAACACTCGCATCGTGGATTCAGCGCAACACTCGCATCGTGGATTCAGCGCAACACTCGCATCGTGGATTCAGCGCAACACTCGCATCGTGGATTCAGCGCAACACTCGCATCGTGGATTCAGCGCAACACTCGCATCGTGGATTCAGCGCAACACTCGCATCGTGGATTCAGCGCAACACTCGCATCGTGGATTCAGAGCAACACTCGCATCGTGGATTCAGTGCAACACTCGCATCGTGGATTCAGAGCAACACTCGCATCGTGGATTCAGAGCAACACTCGCATCGTGGATTCAGAGCAACACTCGCATCGTGGATTCAGAGCAACACTCGCATCGTGGATTCAGAGCAACACTCGCATCGTGGATTCAGAGCAACACTCGCATCGTGGATTCAGATCAACACTCGCATCGTGGATTCAGAGCAACACTCGCATCGTGGATTCAGAGCAACACTCGCATCGTGGATTCAGAGCAACACTCGCATCGTGGATTCAGAGCAACACTCGCATCGTGGATTCAGAGCAACACTCGCATCGTGGATTCAGAGCAACACTCGCATCGTGGATTCAGAGCAACACTCGCATCGTGGATTCAGAGCAACACTCGCATCGTGGATTCCGAGCAACACTCGCATCGTGGATTCAGGGCAACACTCGCATCGTGGATTCAGGGCAACACTCGCATCGTGGATTCAGGGCAACACTCGCATCGTGGATTCAGGGCAACACTCCCATCGTGGATTCAGGGCAACACTCGCATCGTGGATTCAGGGCAACACTCGCATCGTGCATTCAGGGCAACACTCGCATCGTGGATTCAGGGCAAAACTCGCATCGTGGATTCAGGGCAACACTCACATCGTGGATTCAGGGCAACACTCACATCGTGGATTCAGGGCAACACTCGAATCGTGGATTCAGGGCAACACTCGCATCGTAGATTCAGGGCAACACTCGCATCGTGGATTCAGCGCACAACTCGCATCGTGGATTCAGGGCAACACTCGCATCGTGGATTCAGGGCAACACTCGCATCGTGGATTCAGGGCAACACTCGCATCGTGGATTCAGGGCAACACTCGCATCGTGGATTCAGGGCAACACTCGCATCGTGGATTCAGCGCAACACTCGCATCGTGGATTCAGGGCAACACTCGCATCGTGGATTCAGGGCAACACTCGCATCGTGGATTCAGGGCACACTCGCATCGTGGATTCAGGGCAACACTCGCATCGTGGATTCAGGGCAACACTCGCATCGTGGATTCAGGGCAACACTCGCATCGTGGATTCAGGGCAACACTCGCATCGTGGATTCAGGGCAACACTCGCATCGTGGATTCAGGACAACACTCGCATCGTGGATTCAGGGCAACACTCGCATCGTGGATTCAGGGCAACACTCGCATCGTGGATTCAGGGCAACACTCGCATCGTGGATTCAGGGCAACACTCGCATCGTGGATTCAGGGCACACTCGCATCGTGGATTCAGGGCAACACTCGCATCGTGGATTCAGGGCAACACTCGCATCGTGGATTCAGGGCAACACTCGCATCGTGGATTCAGGGCAACACTCGCATCGTGGATTCAGGGCAACACTCGCATCGTGGATTCAGGGCAACACTCGCATCGTGGATTCAGGGCAACACTCGCATCGTGGATTCAGGGCAACACTCGCATCGTGGATTCAGGGCAACACTCGCATCGTGGATTCAGGGCAACACTCGCATCGTGGATTCAGGGCAACACTCGCATCGTGGATTCAGGGCAACACTCGCATCGTGGATTCAGGGCAACACTCGCATCGTGGATTCAGGGCAACACTCGCATCGTGGATTCAGGGCAACACTCGCATCGTGGATTCAGGGCAACACTCGCATCGTGGATTCAGGGCAACACTCGCATCGTGGATTCAGGGCAACACTCGCATCGTGGATTCAGGGCAACACTCGCATCGTGGATTCAGGGCAACACTCGCATCGTGGATTCAGGGCAACACTCGCATCGTGGATTCAGGGCAACACTCGCATCGTGGATTCAGGGCAACACTCGCATCGTGGATTCAGGGCAACACTCACATCGTGGATTCAGGGCAACACTCGAATCGTGGATTCAGGGCAACACTCGCATCGTAGATTCAGGGCAACACTCGCATCGTGGATTCAGCGCACAACTCGCATCGTAGATTCAGGGCAACACTCGCATCGTGGATTCAGGGCAACACTCGCATCGTGGATTCAGGGCAACACTCGCATCGTGGATTCAGGGCAACACTCGCATCGTGGATTCAGGGCAACACTCGCATCGTGGATTCAGGGCAACACTCGCATCGTGGATTCAGGGCAACACTCGCATCGTGGATTCAGGGCAACACTCGCATCGTGGATTCAGGGCAACACTCGCATCGTGGATTCAGGGCAACACTCACATCGTGGATTCAGGGCAACACTCGCATCGTGGATTCAGGGCAACACTCGCATCGTGGATTCAGGGCAACACTCGCATCGTGGATTCAGGGCAACACTCGCATCGTGGATTCAGGGCAACACTCGCATCGTGGATTCAGGGCACACTCGCATCGTGGATTCAGGGCAACACTCGCATCGTGGATTCAGGGCAACACTCGCATCGTGGATTCAGGGCAACACTCGCATCGTGGATTCAGGGCAACACTCGCATCGTGGATTCAGGGCAACACTCGCATCGTGGATTCAGGGCAACACTCGCATCGTGGATTCAGGGCAACACTCGCATCGTGGATTCAGGGCAACACTCGCATCGTGGATTCAGGGCAACACTCGCATCGTGGATTCAGGGCAACACTCGCATCGTGGATTCAGGGCAACACTCGCATCGTGGATTCAGGGCAACACTCGCATCGTGGATTCAGGGCAACACTCACATCATGGATTCAGAGCGGGGTTAGTACATAGTGACTTTGGCCTAAATAAACATGGAAATTAGAAAAATGACCAATCGCCAAGATCTGAATGAGGTCAAGAGACCCTGGAAGCTAAGGAATGTTGACATTGTCAGTCAGAGTCGGACCAACTGGCGTGATAAGGCAGAACCTCACTGATATTTCTGAAAGCATTATTGAGAAAAATGACAACAAAGGAGCTACAATTGGAGCTGTTCAAGGTTATGACAATTCTTACAAGAGTCCATGGAACAAAGATATGAGAGCAAAACAAAAGTTCTGGTGCCAAATGTGAAAACATCACAAACTGATCCTTGAACTACTAAAACTAGAACAACTAGGCCTGGCTTGCAGTCGTCGTTCCAATTCATCCCAAAGGTGTTCGATCGGGCTGAGGTCAGGGCTCTGTGCAGGCCAGTCAAGTTCTTCCACACCGATCTCAACAAACCATTTCTGTATGGACCTCGTTTTGTGCACGGGGGCATTGTGATGCTGGAACAGGAAAAGGCCTTCCCCAAACTGTTGCCACAAAGTTGGCAGCACAAAATCATCTAGAATGTCATTGTATGCTGTAGCATTAAGATTTCCCTTCACTGGAACTAAGAGGCCTATCCCAAACCATGAAAAACAGTGCCAGACCATTATTCCTCCTCCACCAAACTTTACAGTTGGCACTATGCATTCGGGCAGGTAAGTTCTCCTGGCATCCGCCAAACCCAGATTCGTCTGTCGGACTGCCAGATGGTGAAGCGTGATTCATCACTCCAGAGAACGCGTTTCCACTGCTCCAGAGTCCAATGGTGGCGAGCTTTACACTATCCTTTATAATGTAGTGTACTTGCTATCCTTTATCATTTGCTTTCCTACCCTGAAAACCCCATTCCTTCCATCATGTTTATTTAGATGTTTACCCCATTCTTCAAACTCTTTTCACTGTCTTTCCTTTTTCTCTCTTAGTCTCTTTCTTTGTGTGATTATAGTCTGATCCATTCTCTTGACTCCCATCTTTTTTCCACCACGATGTCTCTCTTTCATGTTGCCGTGTACCCGTACAAAAATATATGCCGATAAATGTTAACAATGTTTTGGTAGTTCTATTATCATTCTTCTTCTTTGTTCGTATGCAGCACAAGGCTGCAGAGTAACATTGGTTGAGGGTGTAGCTGTGCCGTTGATGCAATGCCCTCTGCTGGTTACGGCAGGGATTTGGAATTTGGCCATGGTGCTGGAAATAGCGCGCCTACTCTTCGCGAAGGGCACCATGGGATCTTTAACGTCCACCAACCAATACTGGCAGATGAGACACCCGGTTTAACGTCCACCTGAGGGACGGCACACAGATTGATGAATCACCCTACCTATAAAACAGTTTATAGCTAAGTCAGGATTCAAAACCAGGCTAGACAATTTAGGGGCATGTATACGTGCCTCTAGGCCATCCTGTCAGCCCCCCTTTTTTTATTATTATCATTAGTACGTATACGATAGTTTTATCGTGTGCAATTTTCAAAGATTGATGTACAATAGATTCCTGAAGATCATGCATTAGCAAAGTTTTTCAACAAAATACGCCATTTTCACAGAGGTAGGCAGGTCTGGCATGTCTGAAGTTATTTCAATCTTATCTTAGTGGTTAAGACAATAATGTGTGCTAGCCTTGATCATATTTAAATGCTAAGGTGACAAAATATCTCAGTTAAGCCTAAAAAAATACCAGCAACCAACACCTTTGAGAAAAACTTTAGGTCTCATATCAATCACCTCAGCAATTTTGTTGGACATGGTGGTATAGTTCAGATCAGCTTTTGTTAATGGATTCGATTTTCTTTCGGGGCCATCTACATATTACGTAACAACAAGACATGGGTGTTGCCAGAAGGTTGTAAAACAGTTTTGTTATGCCACAGCTAATGGATGTCAAGACAGTGCACAGCCAGATGATACATCAGGCCAAGGTGAATGGAAGGTTTGACGGACACATATGTAGTGTACAAAGAAAGGTGAGAGCTATATTTCTTCACCTCAGGCAGATCTCACCCGTCTCCGCAATGTTTGGATGCCAAATTCGTGTCAAACACTTCACCTTTGGTGGCTACGGAGAACGCATGCGAGAGATGGACAGGGTGCAGAATGTCATACAGAAGCATACTGATTTGTTTCAAAGCAAGCTGAATGAAGTGTTACTCGTACACACAGTCTCAACAGAATTGGAGCAACTTTCAACATCTTATTCCAGATTACATGCTTCAGATACTGAGCACATACCTCCATATTGTATGACTCTGGAACATGAACTTCAAAGTTAAACTTGCCTCCCAGGTAATAACCCTCCTCTATAAGAAAAAAAAAACAGATATGGCAGTTAGATATACACCTGGACAGCACGTAATCTGAAATGCAATGCAAGGATTTAAGTAAAGTTGTGGTAAAAGGATAGATGAAAAGAACAAACAGTACCGTATTTTTTGGCGTACAAGTCTAATTGGCTAATTTTCCAATTTTTCTTTCCTTTGACATTCATAGATAAGTCGATTTTCAGTCTAGGACGAAGCAAAATCAACTATGGTAAGTTAGCAAAACGGTCAGTCGGTCAGAACAACAGAGGTGTTAGTTCCTCCATGACACCCACAATGCATCGCTGCCTGCTGTACTTCCAGGGTCATGAATATTGTTGTGGTTTTGGAATAAAGGATAATTCCCCCTCGTAGGTAGACGCACCACAACATGAAGCCTTGCGATAGTTCAGTTATTTCTTAGTGAATGTAAGCGTAGTCCTGTCCTGTGTTAGTTTTGCGTTGAGCAGGCCCATGAGTAGGGCGGTCTTTTGGCGATAGCATGCCACGTGGCAGGCCTGAACAAGTCTGGCGAGGCCGAAGGGAGGCGCTGCAGGAGGGAGTGGCCGGTAAGCAACGAGCCACAAATCAGGGCTCGAGGGGAGTGGCTAACCACGACGATGAGAGGTGGGGCTTGGAACATTCGAGTAAGGCCGGGGCAGAGCCATAAAGCCCTGCTCCGAGCCCCCCCACTTCAGATGAGTCCAAGTTCGAGTCAAGAGTTGAGTTCAAGAGAGTTGCGCGTCAGTTCAGTTGAGTCGGAGCCCCTGTGAGAGTGAGTGGAGTTGAGTTGAGCTTGAGAATGCACGAGAACACGCCGCAAAACGAGTGCATTGAATTGCCAGTGATCGAGATTGTACAGGAACTTGCCCCGTGCCCTGCGCTCTGTGCTGTATTAATCGCGCGCTCGAGAGGACGACCCGTGCCGGGCCACAGACGCGCGATTTCCTCCTGCCTGCCTTCTCCTGCATACGTGCCGTGACCGCCAGAGAGCCACGCCGGGCGAGCTGCCCCGGAGCGACCGACGGCAAAGCGTGTTTGGCGCGCGAACTTCTTCTCTTCTTCTCCCCGTGTGCGTGAGTGGGCCCTGTGTCTGGGGATAAGTTAGGATTGATTAAGCTTCTGCTCTGTGTCTCTGCGAATCATTGTAAATAATAATAAATTGTGTTATTCCTTTTATTTGACCGTTCCTGTCCCTTCCATTGATTGGCCTCACATGGTACGACTAGAACCACTCGAATCGGGTTCCATAAAAGTAACGGCATGAGTCACGTGATACACATACCGCTCAGGCGTACTTGATTAAGCGTGGCTTGTGCGAGGTTCGGTCCCCGCTTTCGTGGCAGCGTGGGTTAAAGGTACGTGCGACGTTGACCTGATACCCTTTTTCACGCTTGTTCCGGAAGTGGCGATTCGGCCTCGTGGACACGAAGACCCAGGGGGGAAAAGGGGTTTAAACCCCCCTTTGTAATGGGAACGGGCTTCGGGAGATCCGCAACAATATTAATGAGCACCTGTTTTGTACATATTATTTGATCTACTTTGTGGGATGACCTTTTGGATGAATTAAGAATGTAAATGGTTTTTTAACATGTTTGTTATATAGAGGTACAGTATTTAACAACAAGCCACATTTCCCGCTGGCACTATTTTCCGTGCGCAGCCGTATTTCCACCATTTTCCTCAGCAAACGTAACAACCAACAACTCCAAAGCTGCCGTGCATGACTTGTGTGACTTTACGGGAGGCATTTTGAGATGACACAGTAAGGATGGATGAGTACAATTAGGATTGAGAGGGATGGATCAAACGTAATTAGTGAGTGCATGCTCGTTATTGATTTGATAATTACCTCTGCCACCAAAGGTGTATGGAGGTTATGTTTTCACCCCTGTCTGTTTGTCTGTCTGTCAGTTTGTCCATTTGTTTGTGAACAAGATATCTCAAAAAGTTGTGGACGGATTCGGACGAAATTTGGCAGAAAGGTAGTGTACTACGTATGTGACGAGGACGAAATGATTAGATTTTGGTGAATATACACATTCGGATCTGGCTACTAGAATTTTTTAAGTGATTCTTCACCATTGGGAGAAAGGGCTAAAACCAACATATAGCAGGATATCTCAAAAAGCTCTGGATGGATTTGGACGAAACTTGGTGGAGAGGTTGTGTGTGTGACAAGGAAGAATCGATTCAATATTGGTGAAGATACTGATCCCGATCCAGCTAGAATAATTTTTAAAGTGATTCTTCGCCATTGGGAGATAGGGCCAAAAACGATACAAAGCAGGATATCTCAAAAAGTTGTGGACGGATGATTTGGATTAAATGCGATTCTGTATTGTGATTTTCTGGTCTATTCTGGGTTACAAAACATAAACTGTTCACCTGGCGGAGGTATGCTCTCTGCTGATTGCCGATCTAGTTTTGTATGCATCAGTGAGCAGATCAATGTTTAATTGCTCATCCAATCGGCAAACGTTTCATGCAATGATTTCTGTAGTGTTTTAAATTAACAATCATACAATTTATTTTAGAAAATATCGCACGATCCACTTGTGTAATTCAATGTCTTAAACCATAGATAAGTCGATTCTGAGTACAAGTCGAGGCCCAGACTTCCAGAAAAAAAGGTATCAACTTGTACGACGAAAAATACAGTAGTTTGGGATAGAAAAAGAAAGGTATAAACAAAACATTAATACAAAGAAAGGAGTAATGAAGTGAAATTAAAAACAAGAATGCATCTGAGAATGAACACAAATAAGGTAAGAAGTTACCGGGAGTCACCATGAGGCAAAAAAAGTGCAGCTCGTTTATGTCTGGGAAGTTTATCTTACAAGTGCCTGAAAAACACAATCTTTAGTTTCAATGACAGGCCAACCTTATCCCTTTCCACATCTATAAAAAATACATTTTCCCTACATACAACTGGCCATCTCACTTTCTTCTTAACAGGCCACTCAATGCAATATATTACTACATAGGTAAAAAAAAACAGACACACACACACACAATATATATATATATATATATATATATATATTGCTGCGGATCTGGTCTAGCGGTTAAATGTGGAATAGACTTGAAAAGTTAAGTACTTCATAATGTGTTAGAGCAAGTGCGGCATAATCCCCTTAATGGTAAAACATGCCGAGCACATGTTTAGAAAACTCTTGTGTCCCTGCCCAAGTGTCTGTGTTGATGCTCCGTCTCCCACCCTCCAACCCCCCTACATTCTGGAACCTCCCCCTTTGCACCACCTGTCCATAAATGACAATTTTCCTCAATGTCAGTCAATGAGCATGCTCCACGGCACGATTAAATGGATCTGATGGGTGCCCTATGGGCCATTTAAAAAACACAAATAACTAGATGGTATTCATACAATACTTTCCCTGTGGTCAACTTAGTGCGAGCCAACTCTTCTGTTTTTGAAGGGTTTCTTTAATCCAATATGGCTGCCAGACCACGTGAGCGATGACATACATTTATATTCTCTAATATAATTGTTGTATAGATCATGCTCAAGAAATTTCAAACTGATCAGACTGAGCATTGTCTCTGTCAAATTATGATGTTGAAGGAGCTGGGGCTCCCACGTCGATCGGAAGAATGGACGCGACAAAAAGCTGGAATTCATCCGAGTTGCTTTAATCAAACCAAACACTCAGGCACTCTGAAAAGCCCGTTTATCGGGCAGCAATATATATACATATTATCCCGGAGCGTTTGCCCAGGAAAGGCGAGAGGGGGCGTGGCCCAGCGTCCTGGCTGCGGCCTGGCAAGTTGAGGGCGAGCCTGGCATGCCCGGGCGTCCCGACCGAGGCCTGGCAAGTTGAGCGCGGGCCTGCCCGGGCGTCCTGGACGAGCCCGGCATGGTGATCGCTCCGCGTCCTTGATAGGTGCAAGGCGATTGTGAAAACCCAGCGGTAGCCGCTACACACGTCCCCCCAGAATCGACTTGCAGCGGCAGGGTCAATTTGAGGGGGGTCCTGATGACCCGGCCGAAGCGACCCCTGGCGGGTCGTGGGAGGGGGTCCGGTGTGGTGGTGGGCGGTCGAGTGGGGGGCACCGTGGACGGGGGGCGGCCTCGCCGCGGCGGAAGGGCCACCCGTGGTGGGTGGTCGACGTCCACGTGCGCCGGCTTGAGGCGGTCCACCGCAATCCGGTCCGACCTGCCGCCGATGTCGATGACGAACGACTTGTCGTCCCGTCGCAGCACCCGGAAGGGCCCGTCGTACGGCGGCCGGAGTGGCCCCCGATGTGCGTCGTGACGCACAAAAACATACTCCGCTGTGCGAAGTGCTGGGGGGACGTAGGACTGGGGGTCACCGTGGTGGGATGTTGGCACGGGGGCAAACCGTCAGGCGGCCTCCTGGAGGTCCGAGCGCTGGTGAGCTGCGGACCAGGGACTGGTAGCGTCGGGCACGAATTCGCCCGGGACGCGTAGCGCCTGGCCATAGACAAGCTCGGCGGTGGCTGCCTGGAGGTCCTCCTTGGGGGCCGTGCGGAGGCCCAAAAGGACCCACGGCAGCCGGTCGGCCCAACCGCCGTCTTGAAGGCCGGCCATGAGCGCGGCCTTCATGGAGCGGTGGAATCGCTCGCACAACCCATTTGCTTGGGGGTGGTAGGCCGTAGTACGGTGGAGCTTGACCCCCAGGTTGCGGGCGACCGCGCCCCACAGCTCGGAGGTGAACTGTGGTCCGCGGTCTGACGAGATGTCCGCCGGTGCGCCGAAGCGGGCGACCCAGGTGGCGATGAAAGCCTGCGCCACGTCGGCGATGGTGGTGGCGACGAGGGGAACGGCCTCCGGCCACCTGGTGGTCCTGTCCACCATGGTGAGCAGGTGTGTGAACCCCCATGACGGGGGGAGGGGGCCCACCAGATCCACGTTGACGTGGTCGAAACGTCGTTCGGGCACGGTGAAAGGTGCCAGCGGGGCCTGGGTGTGTCGGTGGACCTTGGCCCGTTGGCAGGCCGTGCAGGTGCTGGTCCAATCGCGGACGTCCCGACAAAGGCCGTGCCAGACGAATCGCGCTGACACCAGCTTCTGGGAAGCTTTCCGGCCCGGGTGGGAAAGGCCGTGGAGGGAGGCGAAGATGCGGCGTTGCCAGGTGACGGGCACGATGGGGCGAGGCTGGCCTTGGGAGACGTCGCAGAGCAGGACAGTGTCCGCGAAGGGGATGTCGGCCAGGCGGAGGCCCGTGTCCGCCGCCCGGAGGGCTTGCACCGTGGTGTCGGTGGTTTGGTCCGCCGCCATAAGCGCAAAGTCCACGCCCAGGTGGACCGCGTTCGCGCTGGCCCGGGAAAGACAGTCGGCCACGGCGTTGTTTTTGCCGGCGACGTGCCGGATGTCCGTGGTAAACTCCGACACGGCGGAGAGGTGGCGCTGTTGGCGGGCCGACCACGGCTCCATGACCTTGGCCATGGCGTAAACCAACGGCTTGTGGTCGACGAACGCCGTGAAAGGTCGGCCCTCCAGGAGGTGGCGGAAATGGCGGACGGCCAGGTGTAGACCGAGGAGCTCCCGGTCAAACGTGCTGTATTTGAGCTCGTTCGGCCGGAGCTGCCGGCTGAAAAAAGCGAGTGGCTGCCAAACCCCGTTCACCCATTGCTCATGTACGGCGCCCACCGCGTAGTCGGAGGCATCCGTGGTGAGGGCGATGGGAGCGTTGAGCACCGGGTGAGCGAGCAGTGTTGCGTCGGTGAGGGCCCGCTTTGAGCTTTGGAAGGCCGCATCCATTGCTGCGGACCAGGCGAGGTCGTGCTTGGCCGGCTTGCCCCGGAGGGCTTCGTAGAGGGGCCGCATGAGTTGAGCAGCGCGGGGCACGAAGCGGTGATAAAAATTCACCATTCCCAGGAATTCCTGCAGGGCCTTTATGGTGCGGGGACGTGGGAACGTGGTGATGGCCTCGACCTTGGTTGGCAGCGGCACGGCCCCGTTCTTGGTGATGTGGTGGCCCAAAAAATCAACGGCCGTCGTGCCGAAGTGGCATTTGGCCGGGTTGACGATGAGGCCGTGCTCGCTGAGGCGCCCGAACAGTGTTCGGAGTTGGAGGAGGTGCTCGGCCCGGGACGTGCTGGCGACGAGGTTGTCGTCCAGGTAAACGAAAAGGAACGGCAGGTCACGCAGCACGCCGTCCATCAAGCGCTGGAACGCCTGAGCCGCGTTCTTGAGACCAAACGGCATCCGCAAGAATTCGAATAAGCCGAACGGCGTGATGACTGCCGTTTTAGGGACGTCGGCCGCCCTGACACGTACCTGGTGATATCCCCGTATGAGATCAATTTTCGAAAAAATGACCCGTCCCGCCAGACGGGCGGAGAAGTCTTGGATATGCGGGATCGGGTACCTGTCGGGGGTGGTAGCGTCATTGAGACGGCGGTAGTCGCCACACGGGCGCCATCCACCCCCCGGCTTTGGCACGATGTGCAGTGGTGAGGCCCACGCGCTATCGGAGCGCCGCACGATGCCGAGGTGCTCCAACGCGTCGAATTCGGCCTTCGCCACGGCGAGCTTGGCTGGGTCGAGGCGGCGGGCCCTGGCGTAGACCGGCGGGCCCGTGGTTGGTATGTGGTGCTCGATCCCATGCCGTACTGCGACGGCCGAAAACGTCGGCCGCGTGAGGGCCGGGAACTCCGTGAGCAGGCGAGCAAACTCGTTCGCCGCCGGGACGGCGCATGCCAGCTCGGTCGGCGCGGAGCTGCTCAATGTGCATACCAGGGAGCTGAAGGTTTCGGCGTTGATTAAACGACGCCGTTGGACGTCCACCAGCAGTCCGTGTGCGCAGAGGAAGTCGGCGCCTAGCAGAGCCATGGGCACGTTTGCGGTTACAAACGTCCAAGCAAAGCGTTGGCCGCCGAAGCAGAGGGTGACGTTGCGCGGGCCGAAGGTGCGGATGGTCGATCCGTTGGCCGCAACCAAGGAGGGGCCGCAAACCGCGGATTGCCTGTCCTGGTCAGAGGCGGGTATGACGCTCAGTTGGGCGCCGGTGTCGCACAGGAAGCGCCGTCCGGACGCTTTATCCGTGATGAACAGTAAGTTGCCCGTGTGGCCGGCGCTCATGGCTGGTAATGAACGCCAGCCCGGCCGTTTCCCGGCCTGCCGAAGGTGCACGGGGGTCGGCATGTCCGGGCCTTCTGTCCGAACCTGGCATGATAGTAACACCACGCTTGGTCAGGTGGAGGCCCCGGTCGTCGTGCTGGAGGTGGTCGGCTCGGTGTAGCGGCCGCCAATTGCGTCGGCAGTTCGGTCGTCGACCGTGCCGGGTGCTCGGGCGCCATGGGTGTTGCGTCGGACGGCGGTGGGTCCCATGTCGCCGCTGCGATGCGCTGTCCTGCGGCGGAGATCTTGTCGGCTTCTCTGGCAAGGGCCCGGGGATCTGTGATCGTCGTGCTTGCCAGGGCGAGGCGTACCGGGTTAGGCAGCTGACGGAGGAACAGCTCCCGGAACAGGAATGCCGGAGAGTGCTCGCCGAGCAGTGAAAGCATGCAGTCCATTCGCTCGGAAGGGCGCGTGTCGCCGAGCTCGGGCAGGTCGAGCAGGCGCCGTGCGCGTTCCGCCGATGGGAGGGCGAAAGCGTCGAGGAGAAGCTTCTTAATCGCGCCGTATTTGTCAGCGGCTGGCGGGCTCTCGAGGAGGCTCAGGGCTGCGCCGCGGCGCCGCGGTGGCCGAACCGAGCGCTGCTACCACATGGTGGAAGCGGGTGTCGTCGGCCGTGATGCCTCGCAGGGCGAACAGGGAATCCGCCTGTGCGAACCAAACCGCCGCGTGAGCCTCCCAGAAGGTAGGCAGTTTAAGGGCGACTGCCGTGTCCATGTCGGTAGGTCACCAATGAAGGAGCTGGGGCTCCCACGTCGATCGGAAGAATGGACGCGACAAAAAGCTGGAATTCATCCGAGTTGCTTTAATCAAACCAAACACTCAGGCACTCTGAAAAGCCCGTTTATCGGGCAGCAATATATATACATATTATCCCGGAGCGTTTGCCCAGGAAAGGCGAGAGGGGGCATGCCCGGGCGTCCCGACCGAGGCCTGGCAAGTTGAGCGCGGGCCTGCCCGGGCGTCCTGGACGAGCCCGGCATGATGATCGCTCCGCGTCCTTGATAGGTGCAAGGCGATTGTGAAAACCCAGCGGTAGCCGCTACAATGTCATAATTATGGCACCAATGCCGTCATCATTAACAACACCTATTCCCCATATGGAGTTCTTTACAATGAGGGACGTTAAATTTTTCCCCATGGAGCGGTTTCGGAGATATAGAGGTGCAACATTTTTCGGTTTTTCCAAGATGGCACCTGTACCAGGTGTTCTATGATGTCATAATTATCATTAAAATATCCTACAGGAGGTGCTCTTATGGTGAAAATTTCGTGTCAATCAGACCAACAGTTGCAGAGAATTTTTTTTTAATATTGATCGGATCAAGCATTGCACTTGTCAATTTACAACGTCATAAGAAAGGCATTGATGACATCATCATTAGCGTATCTTATTACCCATGGGGAGAACTTGACAATGAGGCATGTTTCAATTTTTTCCCATGGAGCGGTTTTGGAAATATAGAGGTGTGAGGTTTTTCCAAGATGGCGCCCATACCACGTGACCGATGACATCATAATTAGGGGAAAAAATAATTATACAAGTGGAGGTGCTCCTATCGTAAAATTTTGTGTCAATCGGACAAACGGTTGCGAAGAAACTGAATTTTTAAAATGCAGACATGCAGGCCACACATACGCACCCGAACCCCTAACCTTGCTTTTCGCTTCGCGAGCGCAGGGTGAATATGTCACAATTGATACACTTATATAATTCATGGTAGGGAGGAGGGAGCGGACCACATCATCTGGTTTCAAGTGCATGTTTGACCTGGAATAATGTATTATCAACCAACCTTGAACTTTGTCTGTAATCACAATAAAGGCTGTGCCAAATCTGGTCACTGTATGACCAAATAGGTCTTTCCTGCTTGGACATACAACCATGAGACATGTTTCCTACATCAACATTACACATACAACACACAACATCAACAGGGGTCACGCTTAATTGTTTTTTTTTTGTGGTCCGCCGGGCCCCCAAACAGATTTTCTTTTGGGTGGCCCGCCAGCATTTTTGGTAGCCCGACCGTATATTATTTGCTGGTGAATCAAACTTCATAAAAATCAGTATTCACGTTTAAATTACCATTTCTCACGACACCTACAGATCAAATTTCAGTGCTTTTCATACCAGCAACCTCGCAACTCGTAATCACAGAACACTCCCGTCAGCTATTCAATCATGTACCTACTAACTTATAGCAAATAATATGAGGACAATTTTAATGTTTGCTGAAGAGAAATCTCTTCACATATTAACACATTTATTGCGTTTTCAAAAACAATTGTTAACTCTGCACAACTTTCAGCTATTTATGAGATAATTGTAGTCATGAAATCTCGAAAATACTACTCTAAAACACATGTCACTGTAAAACATGAGTCTTTTTATTTGATGAACATTCAGTTTCAAAAAATATTGGTTCAAAATTTGATGTAAAGAACAGTTTTTTTAATAGTGTGAATTTGCGTGTCGAGCATGCGGCTAACGATGTGATGAATGCATGATAACCAAGGTTAAACTACAACAACAACAACAACAACAACAGGCATTTTAAGGCCATTTTCCCTGCTAGACCGGGGGTTAGCCTTGCGGTCCCCATGACAATCTTCTCCATTTTGCCCTATTTTCTGCATCTCTCCTTGTTAACCCCCTTGCCCGCATTTCTTCTTCCACCATCTTTAGCCAAGTCTTTCTCGGTCTTCCCCGACCTCTACTTCCTTCTACATTCATTTCCATCACTCTTCTCAACCAGTCACTTTCATCCTTCCTCAACACATGACCAAACCATCTCAACCTGTTCCTCTTCACAGCATCAATCACAGGCTCTATTCCCATCATCTTTCGCAATTCATCATTTGTCTTCCTCTCTCTCAACGATACTCCGCACATCCACCGAACCATTCGCATTTCCACCCTTTCCAGCCTTCGTTGCTGCTCTACGTTCATTACCCATGTCTCGCTCCCATAAATCATAACACTTCTCACACATGCAGCATACACCTTTCCCTTCACCTTCAACGACACTCCCCTCATCATCAGCACGCCACTCAGTTCCCGAAACTTCTTCCATGCACATCTCACTCAAGCAACCGTTGCCGAGTCTGATCCACCTTCTCCATTCAGCATGTCTCCTAGGTAACAAAATGTTTTCACACCTTCGCTTGTTTTCACACCTAACCAAGGTTAAACTACATGTTGCTAATCATCCAGAAACAATTTCCGCTGTGATCAAGTCTTTCTTTTAAGCATGAAGAAATAAAGAAGAAAAAGCAATAAGAAACGCGCATATGGAGTTAAAAACCAACGACATGCACGCGCGCGCACACACACACACACACACACACACACACACACACACACACACACACACACACGGATACTTTTGAGTCCTGGTAGGGCTCCGTTCCACCTTCTGAAACCTGTATATGGAGATATAATAACTGACGAGACACATGTACACACGCACATACACCAACACACACACACACACACACACACACACACACACACACACACACTAACTCAGTATCACTGTGAAACACTTTACTGGTGATTATAACAATATACATTCACATGATAAATGAAATACATGACCATAAATGTAAGCCGAATTGGCGACTCTGATCAGGCAAACACTATAGAGTTGAAACTTCACCACCGAGAGCCAAACAATATAAAATAATAATAACAATAACGTTAAACATTTCAAAATTATATTTAATATAAAATTAATTTTCCTTACTGTGTGAAAAGTGATGCTTTTGGTCGCTTTCAATCACCAAAATGGTGGTAATTCCTGTGATTGCAGCCGAAAGCAAAACATAACACTGAACATGAACATCATATGGTAATCCAAAGTGAAGGTAATGGCGCCACTCGTTTCCGAAATATGATCACAGCGGGGTTCACTCCAGTTATAATTATATACACAATTCAGTCGGTGTGTTCCATTACCAAGCAGCTTGTAGAGCGCTCGCCAAGTGGCTCAAGCACTCAAGCTAGCACTCGGCTCCATGGAAACGGTTACTAAGGGACGGCTGGATTGACAAGCTCATTGATAATGTGACAACACAGGTCTGATAAGGCTGTTTGTGCGAGTTTGTTTCAGCGTGTCAGGTGAGATTAATCATTAGGGGGTTGATTACTGTTATTATAATAACAAAATAATTTAAAATATATTCACAGGAGCGGTCAGGGGGGATCACGCTATTCTTGTTATTCCTGCCAATTATTATGATGTTCTTTCCTTGTACCATTTTGAAGTGGCCAGAGAAAAACGCCATAAGGTAAAACGATGGCTCAAGCTGATATATATACACCTTTCCAAAAACGCCATTAGGTAAAACGATGGCTCAAGCTGATATATATACACCTTTCCAAAAACGCCATAAGGTAAAACGATGGCTCAAGCTGATATATATACACCTTTCCAAAAACGCCATAAGGTAAAACGATGGCTCAAGCTGATATATATACACCTTTCCAAGGCGGGAACAGACGATAAAAACGGGAATTGCTCCGGATTTTTTTTGCAGTCAATTAAAACCTAAAGCAACGTAGGCAAAGTGAAAATGAAAATAACACGGAGTCCTCTTCCTTGTATAACAATTGAGGATTCCGAAGCGTCATTCGTGATACCCTCGTCCACGGGCATCACCGGAAGGCGGAAGAGGCGATCGAGACACGGTAAATGTTTACGAAGATAATTTACATTGAGCGACCTTCGCAACTCCTGGTGAGGAAAGCAAATTAAGTCACCACGACCGTTGCTGTATGACCTGTAGTCCCCTTGGCAAGTGTAGTTGGTTGAGATTGCATAATGACAAGTAACAACCGAATACATCGACGATTTTGATAAGTGATCAAACAGGCCACCTAGCGCCAAATTTTCCTGGCCAAACCGAGTCTTTCGTGGCATTTGGCACCCGGGCCAGCGCTTATTTTGAACTCTGCATACAGATGACCAATTGTATTCACATTTAAAAGCTCAGCAAATTAAAGTCAAGGCATGTGGGAATACTTACTGGGAAGGAGGTTATCACTCAATTCTGAGACTTCTGAAAGATACAAACAAACATCATGAAACTATTTCATAGAATTAATTAATAAACTCAAAACAACAATAACAATAAATAAATATATATATATATATATAAATATATATATATAATTATTATTATTAAATAAAACTCATTTTAACAAGAACAATTAGGCAAACTTTACTTTGTACATCCTGAGGATTGTTAAAGGTACAGTTCCACACGGTTTCCACTCCTCCACACATTTCAATCACATGTTTTTTGTCTTTATTATATATTTTGACAATGGCTCAAACTCAAAATATCCCATTCATTCATTGGTGAAGGAAGAAAAAAATGCTTCCTCCTTAACCTACAGTATTTCAACTTATTTACACTGAGGTAGTGAGGTATACCCTGACCCATTTGACTCTTTCACCCTATTGGCGATACTGCGACATGTTGACAGGCCTGCACACCTATTTCATCATCGTCACAATATCATGGCAAAGGATTTGAATAACTTTGAATGTTGGAGAAAAACAAATTCACAACTAGAAATAAATACATTCAAATCTAAATAAATCAGCTTGAGGTACTGCAACAGCAATGCACTTGTAGTCCAAGAGCATTAGCACCAAATAAGGTGAAACCCGGAACAAATTCAAACAAAGCTGAAAATTTCAGGATATGTTCAGAAAACTGTCCTGAATAACATACTAAAAGTCCCCAGACATCGCCCTTGTGCTTCAGCGGAAATTCAAGATGGCGTCCAAAATGGCGGCAATTTTGGCATTTTATCATATTACCACCTAAAAACATGATAGAAATGCAAACAGGGTGTCAAAATACATGTTTTCAAGCACGAGGATTGTTTTAATGATTACATTATGAGTTTATAGGATTTATATGTGTCATTTTCAAGGTCAAATGATATTTATCAAGGTCATTGTTGGCCAAAAACGGCCGTAACTCTGAAACATATTATCTAGGCTCTTAGGACCCAGGTTTATTCTATTATAGGTTTATACTAGGTTTATTTTATAATATGTCTTATTCCCACTGGGCGACGCGATGGTATTGTGACGTCATAGGCGAATGACGTCATAGGCGAATGATGTCACGCTAGATGACCTGACTTCTCAGTAGTAGTCTCACGTCACTGTGTTGTCACTTTTAGCATCATCATCACAAATCAATGTATTTGATTGTGATAGAGAAATGAACAAACTGTATCTAAAGTACTCAAGAACATACTACTGGTAAGTTTATGATTTTTGGCACATTGTGTCTCCGCTAAGACGTTATGCGCTTGACCTTGCTTGAATTGTGTTGCTTGTGCCAAGGACAATTTAAAAAAGAAATATATGCTCTTTCACTCCCTCTTTCTGTTCTCTTCACCCTCTCTTTTGCTCAAGGTCATCTGCCATCTGCTTGGAAATCAGCCAACATCACCGCTTTGCACAAAAAAGGTGCAAAAACAGATCCCAGCAACTACAGACCAATCAGCCTTCTCCCAATTATCAGCAAAGTCATGGAATCCATCATTGCTTCGGATATGAAATCTTTCCTCTTCTCCAATGGCTTGATCTCTGATCATCAATTTGGTTTCAGACCAGGTCACTCTACTCTGGACATGCTGCTTCTGCTGTCTCAACAATGGATGGAGGTCCTCAATGCCAAACAGGAAATTAGAGCTGTCTCCCTCGACATATCACGTGCCTTCGACACGGTCTGGCACCCCGCTCTGCTCACCAAACTCTCCTCCTTTGGTATCCATGGAAATCTCCACGCATGGCTGGCGGACTTCCTCTCTAGTCGTCGTCAACGTGTGGCCCTGAATGGGTTTCTCTCATCTCCTCTTCCTGTTCAGGCTGGAGTTCCCCAAGGCAGTGTTCTGGGCCCCGTGCTTTTTCTGGTCTTCATCAATGATCTCTCTGACTCTCTCGAAAATCCTCTCTATCTCTTTGCTGATGACTCCACTCTCTGCCGCTCCATTCCTCTTCCCTCAGATCGGCAGTCTGCTGCCTCCTCACTCTCTGAAGACCTGGACAAAATCACAGACTGGTCAAACAAGTGGAACATGTCTTTCAATCCTGACAAATCTCACACTCTTACTATGTCTCTCCGAAAAGATCGACTGGACAACCCTCCCATCTACTTTCTCAACAATCCTCTCCAAGAAGTTCTGTCGCTCAAGATTTTGGGTCTCACTATCTGCCATGATCTTTCTTGGGAAAACCACATTTCCAAGCTGGCCTCCAAAGCCAGTCGCCGACTGGGCATCCTCCGTCGTGCGAAGTCCTTCCTCGGCACACCTGAGCTCCTCACCACATACAAGGCTTTCATCCGCAGCTCAATGGAATACTGTTCTCCCCTATGGGCCGGTGCTCCTGCCTCACACCTAGCTCGGCTTCACGCTGTTGAAACCAAAGCTTTCAGAATTATTGGAATCTCCCGCGATGAAGCTATCTCTGAGGGCCTTTCACTCACTCACCGCAGGCAGGTAGGTGGTCTTTCTGTCTTCTACCGACTCCTCTCCGGCCTTGCACCCCCAGCTCTCTCTGTGCTCTGTCCCCCAAATATTCCTACAGGTCGCACAAGATCTGCCAGCAACCCTCTGATGGTTAAACTGCCGAAATCTCGGCTCTCTGCTCACCTTCACTCTTTCATTCCTCTTTTCTCCCGCCTCTGGAACAAACTCCCTCACTCCCTTCAATCCCACTCCTCCCTCCAGGTCTTTAAAATAGCTGTTCACCACCATCTCTTATCTTCCCCCATCCAAAACCTTGATCTTTTCTACCCCCGCTAATTCACCCCAGATCCACCTTGTTTGAAATTCCAACTTCTTTCCTGGAAGTCCTGGCAGTGTCCATATGTTTTATACCTCTCCCACCGCCCCCTTCCCACGCCCCCCCCCCCCCAAAGCCCTCGCCCTCTCTCAGATCTCTCGATGTCTCGATGTCTCCATGTCTCTCGGTCCCTGCTCTCAAATGTTGTGTTTGTGTCCTTCCCCCTCTCTCCCCATCTTGTCTACCGCTCCCTATGTTATATGTTTTATGTGTCGGTTTGTATTTCTGTGTGATTAATGTTCGCTCTTTCACGAGCCTCGATCTTGTATACAAAAAAAAAATAAAAAAAAAAAAAAAAAAAAATGATATATCCGCTATGATAGAAACTAGTAGCAAAATCGCACTCAAACGAAGGAAACCCTTCAGCAATGTTCAGACCATTGAATATAAGGACAGTGTTTCGAAACGCACAAGAGAAAGATGTGATGAGTGGGGCAACAAAGTTGCCAAGAGAATAGATGCTGTCATAGATTTGGTAGCAGCTGAGGCCAAATACCATAGAGCCTGTGGTGTTGAGTTCTTTACTAATACTGAGAAAACACAATCCGTTGGCAAACCAGCTGACGCTGTAAGAGATTATGCCTTCAATACACTCTGTTCATTTATAGATGAGAATGATGAATGTCAGTTTTCTATTTCGGTGCTCATGGAACATATGGAAACGTTTCTTCAAGGTGAAGAAGGGTATTCCATCAAATACTTCAAACAGAAGCTGAACGAACGTTATGGTGAGGACATCATCATCACAAGTATCCCTGGAAAGACAAGCATTGTCAGTTTTCGTGACTCTGCGCACCGGATCCTTCGTGAAAAGTGGGTGACCGACAGAACAACTGGGAATTATAACGAAAATGATCGAATAATTGAAATGGCTGCATCAATTATTCTTGATGATATTCGCTTATCAATTTATGATCTCACTGAATACCCCACAATGAAAGACACTGAGAATGGTAACACCTTGATTCCTGACTCACTAAAGCGTTTCTTGCAAAAATTGCTAGATCCGAAGGATAAACAGTCTAGAGTTGTAAACAGACGGTGCACGGCCATAGCCCATTCCATCATTTCAACCTGCAGGCCGAGGTCATTTAGCTCACCATTGCTACTTGCCATTGCATTGTACATATATCGCAACTACGCCTCACGTGAGCTGATAGATATCCTGAGCAGTATCACCTTTGCTGACGATTACAAGGAAGTGCAACGCTTTGAGAATAGTCTAATACCCACTTGCGAACCTTCCTATGGCTTGAATGGTTTTACGCAATTTGTGTTTGACAATGCGGACTTCAACGTAGCTACGCTGACCGGTCACAACACATTTCATGCTATGGGTGGAATAGCATGTGTAACTCCTTACGGAACAGTGGATAAGTCGCCCATCAAGCGCACAGCGAAAGCACCATCAACAGAGCTATTAGGTACATTTGCGCAAATCCCCATCAAGACTTACAGCAAACTGCCAGTTCCTGGGCTTCAGTGTGTAACAGTTGAGTCTCTGAACATTTCTGACAGTCAAATTCTTCAAGTGACAGCTTTTGATTTGGTTTGGATGCTTGGGTATGTGTTGAACCTATCATCTCGAGTTCCTTGGAGTGGATTCATGAAAACTGTTGTGAGGAATGTCGAGTTTCATACCTCCAGAATTGAAACTCTCCCCTTCATCAATCTTGATCCTAGTAACCCCAGCACCATCTACTCTGCACTGTGTTTTGCCCAAGAACAAAGTGAAAAACATGATCTGAAAATCTGTCCTGTAACTTTTGATCAGCCTTTGTTCCAGAAGGCTTCAGAAATAGTTGCTGCTTCCAACGACTTGGACAGAGTGATTGTTCGACTTGGTGGATTTCATCTTCTGATGTCATATCTTGGTAGTATAGGCCATATCATGTCAGGGAGTGGGTTAGCAGAACTGTGGGGAAGAGTGTATGCCAATGGGTCTGTGGTACACATGCTGACTGGCCATGCTTACTCTCGAGCAGTGCGGGCTCACATTCTCTCCTTGTTAGCTCTCATAAGTGTCCTGCTGGAGAAGTCTGACTCGTTAAACCAGACTGACAGAGAACACCTGGCCTGTGTGCACGACAACACTATTCACCAAGATGTAGGCACCGCTAATGTAGAAGAGGACGAAATTGTTACGCAGTTCCACCAACTACTGTCACAACAGCTTGACCAAGCAGCTAGCCATAGTAGAACTGGCAAGCTATGGGTGCAATACGTCCATCAGGTTATCCTGATGCTGAACTTTGTCAGAGCTGAGAGGACAGGTGATTGGAAGCTCCACCTTCACAGTGTAACCACATTTCCACGCAGCTGGTCATCTTCCTTATGCCAAATCTGCCAGACTCTACCTCCAGCAGATGGAATCCATCAACAAAGTCATGCCACCTGATGAGTATAGTTTGTTCACTGACAAAGGTTACTTCACAATCCGCCGAGCTAATTAATTCTGGGCTGGGAATTTCTCTGATTAAACAATCGAGCAGTTCTTGATGAGGATGCTGAAAATGAGTGGGGGAATGACCCATGGTCGAGGTATTACCGACAGTACCTTGGCAAAATGGGTTCATGCTTTACCTCAATGTGTCCCTGTCTGTGATGATCTGGAGTTCACTGGTGTACACACAACTAACTCGGAACAACATAAGGATCTCCGTTCATCCACCAAAGAAAAATTCAACACGGATCATGGTGTTGTCGTGCAGTGGTTGCAGGCGCATCCACCATTTGCTGGTTATCAACGAGACCGTCTGGTGTCAATCGCGACTGGAGTTGTAGCTGATGTCTCGGTCAACTGTGATGATGCAGTGAACGTTGGTCTTACTGCGGCCTCTAGGATAGCCGGCAAACGCTTCACAGAGATCACACTGCACCGCAGCGACAAAGTGAAGACGTTGAATGATAAGCATAATAGCATCAACATCAGGGGGCAAAACACAGTCGTGAATCCTGATCTCTTCTTCAACAAGATAAACTGTGTCTTGAAGACTATCTCGGGCCTGGAAGAGTTTCTGGCATACGAACTTGGCCCTCAACCTTCTTCCCTGTTTCACGATGGCGCCATGCGGAAGACAAACAAGAGTGCCCTAGGTACACTCCTGAAGTCGTTTGTCCCTGCACAGCCGGTCATGCCCGACAAGTGTCGCTACATTGTGGATGGGGGTCATCTGTTGCAGTTGGTGTTCTGGCCACAACCATCGAAGTACAGTGATGTGTGTCATTGTTACGTTTCCTATACTTTGAAACATTATGGAGCAGGCAACACTGTTGTATTTGATGGCTATAACACCAGCTCCACAAAGGCAGTTGAACAACAGCGGCGGGCAAAGAAAGCCACATCCAGTAACATCTTGTTTGACCATAACATGCAAACCACCACTTCCCAGGCAATCCCTTGCAGCCAACAGAGTGGGGATGGAGACTGCAGGATAACAATCTCATTCCCGTTGAAACAGACCAGCCCATTGCCCCTGACACTCTGCTAAACATGGTATCATGCTGCTGCAAAGCAGATGGCTGTGGCTCGTCGTGCGGTTGCAGGAAGCTTTGGTTACCTTGCTCCACCTTATGCGTCAAGTGCAATGGCCAGACCTGCAACAATGCTGCACCATTTCCATCACTGCTGGATGAAGATGGAGAAGATGAAGAGACTAGACCAGTTTTTCCTGACAGTGATGAAGACGATGATGATAAAATATAATCTTATAAGTAGTTGAAATTGTTCATAATCGATCGAATGACACATATAAGTCATATAAACTCATAATGTAATCTTTAAAACAATCCTCGTGCTTGAAAACATGTATTTTGACACCCTGTTTGCATTTCTATCATGTTTTTAGGTGGTAATATGATAAAATGCCAAAATTGCCGCCATTTTGGACGCCATCTTGAATTTCCGTTGAAGCACAAGGCGGATGTCTGGGGACTTTTAGTATGTTATTCAGGACAGTTTTCTGAACATATCCTGAAATTTTCAGCTTTGTTTGAATTTGTTCCGGGTTAAATCTATTATTCCTGGACTATTGATACAGTATGCACTCTAACAGCTACTATCTTTTTACTCTGTGCACGTGAAGCAAAAAGCGGGGTCGAGTCATTGGTTCACTTATATCTGCCCATCCGTCTGTCCTCTGTCTACAAAAGTCAGTTTATGATTGAGAAACAACTTCATTTCATTTAAATGTTATATTTTGAACATGGATCAGAAAACAAACATGTAGTTCAGCAGTACTTTGGCTCTGAATTTGTCCTGATCACACATGTTCAGGAAGGAGCGAGATAATTTTTAAGCGTTGAAGCCGCTTCAATATTTGACTATGTCCTTCCTTCCATCCATCAAAAATGAAGAAGAAGAACCTTTCTAACCCATCGCATTTAATGCTAAAAGGTTCTAAAGTGTATTTCTATATGGTTCTAAAGGGTAAATTATAAAGGGTTCTAAAGGGTAATTCTAAAGGGTAATTCTAAAGGGTTTCGTTTGTTTCTAGGCTTTGCCTATTTCATATTAAAATGCCAAAATAAACGGCTTCTGTCAGACACAGGTGCGATTAATTTACTCTCTGCCTGTCTGGCAGTCAAACAAAATTGAAAATCATTCCAAACAAGAAACTTACTGTTTTTAAGGATGTCATAAAGGACTAATGTAACATGTTAAATAAATTGGCGTAAAAGACTGCATCAATGCCGGTAAACTTATGTAATTAATTTTGTTATACGACATTTACAATCTTTATTTTATTTCAATTTAATTATATACTTCAACAGTATATAACATAAATCGCCTTCTTGCCGTTTCCAAAAACCTCCAGTTTTGCAGTACCTGGACATGTTAAACAAGCATTCTGAGTATTGCGCTGCAATACATGTCCCCTACCGGCAGTCTGTCGTCCGGAAAACTGTTGGGGAAATTACCAAGGGTTATTTACCCACAGGTTCTGAATCGTTCCCAATCGCTAATTACCTGAGGACAGGCTCACCTGTGATTCGCACTCGGGACTTCGATTTATACACCTTGCAGACAGGTCAGCAGAAGCACGAGAAAATAAGTTGTTGATAAAGAACCTTTCGAGTCGCTAAATATCAGTAATTTATTATATTTTCCGGTTCACGATCAATGATCGATGTGTATATATATATATATGTTGCTCAGCTTGGCTCCTCCCCTCCCGAAACCGCGCTGTGTCACGCTTTTGACGTTCGCGAGACGAGGCTGAGGGCGCGCGGTGCGGCTTGAGGAGAACTCTAGAAGAAACAAGAGATATCCTTTTTTAATTTTTTTTTTTTTTCGTTTAATTAACGATATCTGCCAAACCACGTGCCCTATCACAAATTCCAAAAGGAAATTTTAGTAGACTGACATGCTGAACAGATCTGTGAAGTTTCCCCTCGATTTAATAAAAAATTACGGAAGAGCTCGGTTTTAAAGGTTCATGCTTAAAAACGTCATAATTCTGAAACCATGTGACGCATGACGTCATGCTCGTTGACTTTTTTGTTCGTCATGGGTATGCGATTCTGCCTGCAAAGTCTGGCCTCGATCTGTTCAGCCGTTCCAGAGAAAAAGGGGGTTTTCGTGTTTTCACGAAAAACGATATGGCGGCTGAACCACGTGACCTGTGACGTCATAATTACCATTAAAATATTCTACAGACCGAGTCCTCCCTACGGTGAAAATTTGATCTCAATTGGTCCTATTATTGCAGAGAAAATCTTTTTTTTAAGGAAATTAAAACTTAAAATGGCACTGAGTTAAGGATCATCAGAATTATCAGAATTCCCAAAGTTCAAAGTGCCATAACTTTGTCAAAAATGATCGAAACGTCGTGAAGTTCGAACTTGACCTGTAACTTATCATAAGGAAACCATGCACCAAGTTTGAAATCATTAGCATTAAGCGTTTAGAAAAAAAGTCCGGAAAACTGTTCTTTGCGTGACGGACTGACAGACTGACAGACTGACGGACTGAGGGACTGAGGGACGGCGTGCAAACCTATAGTCCCCTCCGGTGTACACCGGTAGGGGACTAATAAGGTGGTGTATAAGACACTGCAACAATGGTGGTACACTTCTGGAATTTTTTATTCGACCTTTCAAATCATTATTAGCCCATAGGGCAATGCCATCTAGAACAGTGTTTGTCTGTCCGTATGTCCCCACAAACATACACCAATCAGAGCTGAGGATCTGGTCACATGACAGGTGGACGCATTTTGTAACCATTACAGTTGCAAATTTTTTAAAAGGAAATATAATAACCTTCTGTGGAATGTTTTGGGGGTCCCAGCGAGTGTTGTAAGGTAGATAGGAGGTTTCAGAAATTCCTCAATACAATTATGATTTTGAAATGCGATCGACACGACATTGCTCCCGAATCCGGAAGTGAACAGATAACGGTTCACTGGATTGACAATATCTCAATACAAGCATGATTTATCATTGTATTTTGATATATTAATACCATAGTATGAATTTGTGATTGGAATGATGAATGATGCTGGTTGGAATGAAAATGTTTTGCCTTCTGATTAATCTCTCTACGATGAGCAGACTTTGTATGCAAAACAGAGTAAAAATTCAAACAGCATCCCTGGTACATGTCAAATCTGCCAACACAATGGTCAGTAAAAACCTCTTTCGGCATTGTACGATTACTTGTCAAATAAAAATCGCATCCGTGGCCGAAGGAAGCAGTTCAGTTTGGTATTTTAATATGAAATAGGCAAAGCCTAGAAACTAACGAAACCCATAAGAATTGCCCTTTCAAACCTTTCAAAACCACCATTTAGAATTACCCTTTAGAAACGTCTAGAATTAAATAAGGTGGGTTGGTAAAGTTCATCTTAATTTTTGACGGACAGATGGAAGGAAGGACATAGCCAAATATTGAAGTGGCTTCACCACTTAAAATTATACAAAACCATTAAATACAATTTCCTGTTGAAGGTTCACCATTCATAGAGCTTCAATGGGCCTTTGTTATTGATCAGGAAGGGTTTTAATTATGCAAAGTAGTCAAAGTATCTAACTATAATCAAAAGCACTAATTAATGTTCATGCTCAAAAAAACTTGTGCATAAAAATACCTTTAAGAAGCAGTTTGTCACGTACAGACGCACGACCAGCAGCCTCGGCTGCAGATCCTCGCTTTTTCTTTTCCAGTGTCAGCATGACCAGCAGCCTCCGACACTCGCAAATGGAACCTGCACGGGGAGACTGCCCATAACTTTCCAAACATAATCCACAGCACAAAGTAATCATGGCGGAGAAAACATGTTCGTTGTGGGACTACCAGTAGACTGAGGAAGCCTGACGAGTCAGATTCCGATACTGCAAATCTCTTCCAACTCCCAGTCTTCGGACTAAAACCCCATTGCCTGGCAATGAATGGGCACTCCACGCCCCTCCCCCACAATCCCCGGAAAAAGTTTTTACCCTTTTCTTCTACACAATCTCTGGGGGAATCCGGTGAAATTGGCCAGCTTTCTTGGGACTGTGGGCTCCCCCAGTGAGGACGCCTGGGGCTCCTGATGATAATTGAGATGACGAGCACAATGAAATCAAACAGCATATTGTAATTTGTCACTTTTACAATGATTGGTGCATATCCACTATCCAGGTTAAATGTTTTTATTTGTTTTAATCCCTAAAAAAGATTTGAAATGCTTCATAATTTGTCTTCAGTAGATTCTTAAGCTGATATTCTCTCATAAGGGACAGACTCGGGTTTCTGCACTCATTCACAATGGTATGCACACAGTGCCAGTTAAACTAGAAAAGAGAATGAGTAGCTATCATCATGAGTTACTATCATCATGGAAAAGGCCAAATATCTTCATGTCATCTCTCACCACCAGGTTAAATCAATTTGCAGGTATCTTGTCAATCCTTTATTAATCATCTATCTATAATTCCATTAATCTCTGTGTGTATGTGTGTTTGTATGTGTGTATGTGTGTATGTGTGTATGTGTGTATGTTTGTCTGTGACCGCTGTTTCTCGACAACTACCGGTCCGATATACTTTAAACTTGCCAGGTATATTGCTGGGGACCCGAGGATGTGCCTTTTCAAGGTTTGAAATTAATCGGACAAGTAGTTACCGAGCTATGGCGATTTCTTTACCAAACACTGCAAGCCGTTCGCTTTGGACCAAACCATTGCATGTAAATAGAGGGGGGGGGGGGGGGGGGGTTCTGTGGTCGTTGCGAATGGACCAAACCATTCATGTAAATAGAGGGGGGGGGGGGTTCTGTGGTCGTTACTGCCACGTGGTTTCAAAGTTTTTTTTTGTTGTTGTTGTTTGCACGCATGTTTTTTTGCACCCACGTACGGGCACGTCCTAGCTTATATATAGTACGGGCATGCCCTAGTCTATCTATAATTCCATTAATCTCTGTGTGTTTGTATGTGTGTATGTGTGTATGTTTGTCTGTGACCGCTGTTTCTCGACAACTACCGGTCCGATATACTTTAAACTTGCCAGGTATATTGCTGGGGACCCGAGGATGTGCCTTTTCAAGGTTTCATATTAATCGGAGAAGTAGTTACCGAGCTATGGCGATTTCTTTACCAAACACTGCAAGCCGTTCGCTTTGGACCAAACCATTGCATGTAAATAGAGGGGGGGGGGGGGTTCTGTGGTCGTTGCGAATGGACCAAACCATTCATGTAAATAGAGGGGGGGGGGGGTTCTGTGGTCGTTACTGCCACGTGGTTTCAAAGTTTTTTTTTGTTGTTGTTGTTTGCACGCATGTTTTTTTGCACCCACGTACGGGCACGCCCTAGGATGTTTACACACACACACCCTACACAAATTTTTTTTTTTTTTTTTTTTTTGGCAAGGAACGGGCACCCACGTACGGGCACGTCCTAGCTTATATATAGTACGGGCATGCCCTAGTATCCTAAATACTGGTATCAGATCCCCATGTAATATTATTCCATCTTATGGCAAATAGCAGCCCTGCCTTTCCACATATTTCCTCACAGCCCTGGAACCGTCCGATAGGGTTCTTGCAGAGTGAACTATCCAATGCAGATATATTCTTTCAAGAAAGACTGGTGAGCAAAACTGTACTGTACTACATGTGCAGCCTAATCAGACTATTATACAGTGATAGCATTACTTCCTTTGACATAAACTAAAAAGTGTCAATCAGGTGGTGTACTCGCATCAGTCCTTCCTCAACTCGAACCGCAATTTTTGTTTGGGTGTGTTATAACATCCTTTTTGAAGATGATTAATGAGGTGCTCCTAAGAAAAAAACCTGATGTGGTGGTTTACAAATATGGCGACCCGCCATCTTGGTCAGCCCAATGCACCTCGCTGGGTTCATAAGCCGCCATTTTATTTTGGCGTACTCAAACGTGCCTTGCCTTGGAAACACGATTGATTATCATTGCATAATTGAAGCATATCGTCAAAATCTGGATTCGGATATGAGGATTGGATGCTGTAAACTAAATAATGTCCTATTCTGGAGTGAATTAAATCTGACAAAATTTACCATATCTTGCGATTTTATAACTAAGTGTATTTATTCATTTATTTAAGCAAGGCTGGGATTCTCGTTCTGGTGTTAGTTTTTTTAATTATTTAACTGTCAGGTAAAATGCATCTCGCTATACGAGATCAGTGCCAGTGATAGATATACGCATCTCGCTATACGAGATCGGTGCCGGTGATAGATATACGCATCTCGCTTTTCGAGATCGGTGCCGGTGATAGATATACGCATCTCACTATACCATATACGAGATCGGTGCTGGTGATAGATATACGCATCTCGCTATACCGTATACGAGATCGGTGCCGGTGATAGATATACGCATCTCTCCATACAAGATTGGTGCCGGTGATAGATATACGCATCTCGCTTTTCGAGATCGAAACCGGTGGAACACACCCGGTGTGTATCCCGGTTTAGAATAGGTACACCGTATCCCTGCGTGTCGTAAGAGGCAACTAAAAGGGTTGGCGTCAGGAAGGGCATCCGGCCATAAAAACATTGCCTCAAATAGAACCATGACAATTACGACTACCTATGGGCAGGGTACAGTCCGAAGTACCTTGTGGGGGACCCCACTCCCTCTCGTCAACACTCAAGGTGGGGAACCCGATCGAAGCAAGGGTAGAAATCATTCCATTTATGACGACGAAACGTCTGATGCCCGACGTGGAGATCGGTTTCTGAGATTTGGGACATGGAATGTAGGGACAATGACAGGGAGATCAGGAGAAGTGGTAGAAGTATTGGTCAGAAGAAGAGTGGACAAATGTTGTGTGCAGGAGACGAGATGGAAGGGAAGTGGTGTGAGAATGGTGAAGGGTAGGCAGGGACAGAAATACAAGTTTGTGTGGAAAGGGTGCCCAGAGGGCGTGAATGGTGTTGGTGTCCTGTTTTCTGAGGAGTTTGTAGACAGTGTGGTGAGTGTGACTAGAGTGAGTGAAAGGTTGATGATGGTGGAAATGATGATTGGAAAGTTCTTCGTGAACATCATCTCGGGATATGCTCCGCAGGTTGGTCGGAGCGATGAAGAGAAGGACAAGTTCTGGTGTGCTATAGAAAAGCTGATGGAAAACGTGAAAGATGAGGAAGTTGTTGTGGTAGGAGGAGACCTAAATGGACATGTGGGAAGGAGTATGGACGGTTTTGAGGGAGTTCATGGGGGTTACGGATATGGTGTGAGAAATGGAGAAGGTGAAAGGATTTTGGAGTTTGCTGATGGAGCTGATTTGTTGATTTGTAATACTCAGTTCCAGAAAGAGGATAATAAGCTTGTTACATACACGTCAGGTGGGTCGACGACAACCGTTGACTACCTGCTGGTGCGTAGGCGAGATAGGGGGCACCTCCGGGACACAAAGGTGATCCCGGGGGAGGAGGCTGTTTCACAGCACCACTTGGTTGTCTGCGACATAAGGGTGAAAGGTGCGAGGAGAGCTCGGCGGGTGAAGTACCAAACGAGAATGAAGGTGTGGAGGTTGAAAGAGGTGACAGTGAGGGAGGCATTAAAAGAGAGGCTGAGTATGGTGGAGGATGATGTGGTTGAGCTTGAAAGTGGTTGGATGTCAATGAAAGATAGTCTGTTGGGAGCCGTTGGTGAGGTATGTGGATGGACAAAAGGACCACCGAGGCACTCGGAAACATGGTGGTGGGATGATGAGGTTGGAAAGAAGATTGACGAGAAGAGGAAGAAGTTCAAGGAGTGGCAGAAGGCGAAGGGTATGGGGGCAGAAAAGGCAGAGCATGAAAGTTATAAGGCAGCCAAGAAGGCTGCAAAGAAAGAGGTAGCAAAGGCACAGGAGGCATGCAGGAAAATGTTCGGAGAACACTTGGATTTGGAAGAGGGTCAGAGAGTGGTATTCAGGATTGCAAAGCAGATAGCGAAAGAGAGGTGTGATGTGATGGGGGTGAGTTGCTTGAAGGATGAAGTGGGACAAATCTTTGTGGACCCAGATGGAATTAAAGGAAGATGGAAGAGATATATGGAAATACTGTTGAATGCAGCGAATGAATGGGATGGCAACATAGAGAGTAACCCAGTTTTAGGACCGGCAGAGAAGATAACCGAGAAGGAAGTTGAGGAAGCGATAAAAGCAATGAAGAGTATAAAAGCGGGAGGGCCGACGGGAGTTGTGGGAGATATGTTGAAGGCAGCGGGAAATTGGGGTGTGAAGAGAATGACAGAGATCTGCAATCTGGTGGTGAAAGAAGGCCGCATTCCAGTGGATTGGGAACTGAGTACCCTCGTCCCTCTGTACAAGGGGAAAGGTGACCCTCTGGACTGTGGCTCATATCGAGCGATAAAGTTATTGGAGTATGGAATGAAGGTATTGGAAAGGGTGTTGGAGAGGAGGATAAGGAAGAAAGTGAAGATTGACAAAATGCAGTTTGGATTTATGCCAGGAAGAGGAACGACAGACGTGCTTTTTATTGTGAGCCAGTTGCAGAAGTATATGGAGAAGAGGAAGAAGTTGTTTCTTGGGTTTATTGATCTGGAGAAAGCATTCGATAGGGTTCCATGTGAAGTAGTGACATGGGCATTGAGGAAGTTAGGAGTGGAGGAATTGTTGATCAGAGTAGTGATGGCAATGTATAAAAGAGCACACACAGCTGTAAGGATGAAGGACGGGAACAGTGGTGAATTTGAGGTGAAGGCGGGAGTGCATCAGGGGTCGGTACCAAGTCCACTACTTTTGCAGCTGTGATGGAGGTGCTGGCTCAGAACGTAAAGGAGGGTTTACCGTGGGAGTTGTTGTATGCAGATGATCTGGTGTTGATTGCAGAAAGTATGGATGGACTGAAGGAGAAGATGAACAAGTGGAAGGAATGTATGGAGACAAAAGGTCTGAAGGTGAATATCAGAAAAACGAAGGTGATGGCAAGTGGTAAGGCATGTGGTGAGGTGGAAAGAACTGGGAAGTGGCCGTGTGCTGTGTGCAGGAAGGGTGTCGGAGTGAATTCCATTCAATGTACAATGTGCGCTGAGTGGGTTCATCAAAAATGTAGAGGTTTGAGAGGGTCATTAACCAGTGTGGCAGCTACATTCAAGTGTATGGTGTGCACAGAGGGAGCTGCAGATGGAGGAAATGTTGAGTTGGATCTTGGAGATGGCGTGAAGCTGGAAGGTGTGAAAACATTTTGTTACCTTGGAGACATGCTGAATGGAGAAGGTGGATCAGACTCGGCAACAGTTGCTCGAGTGAGATGTGCATGGAAGAAGTTTCGGGAACTGAGTGGCGTGCTGACGAGGAGGGGAATGTCGTTGAAGCTGAAGGGAAAGGTGTATGCTGCATGTGTGAGAAGTGTTATGATTTATGGGAGTGAGACATGGGTAATGAACGTAGAGCAGCAACGAAGGCTGGAAAGGTTGGAAATGCGAATGGTTCGGTGGATGTGTGGAGTGTCGCTGAGAGAGAGGAAGACAAATGATGAATTGCGAAAGATGATGGGAATAGAGCCTGTGATGGATGCTGTGAAGAGAAACAGGTTGAGATGGCTTGGTCATGTGTTGAGGAAGGATGAAAGTGACTAGTTGAGAAGAGTGATGGAAATGAATGTAGAAGGAGGTAGTGGACAGGGAAGACCGAGAAAGACTTGGCTAAAGATGGTCGAAGAAGAAATGCGGGCAAGGGGGTTAACAAGGGGAGATGCAGAAAATAGGGCAAAATGGAGAACATTGTCATGGGGACCGCAAGGCTAACCCCCACTCTTGCAGGGAAAATGGCCTTAAAATGCCTGTTGTTGTTGTTGCTTTTCGAGATCGGTGCCGGTGATAGATATACGCATCTTGCTATACCGTATACGAGATCGGTGCCAGGGGGTGTGTTACTGTGTGTGTGTGTTGCTATGTGTGTGTTACTATGTGTGTGTGTGTGTGTGTGTGTGTGTGTGTGTGTGTGTGTGTGTGTGTGTGTGTGTGTGTGTGTGTGTGTGTGTGTTACTGTACTTTAAGGCAAAATGCCATCGTGTGCTGCCGATGGGTGCACAAATCGTGGCGAACGAGAACGAACAAAGGCAGGAGTGACTTTCCATCGTTAAAGCTTCTAACACTGTTACTGTGTGTGCTACTGTGTGTGTGTTACTATGTTTGTGTGTGTTACTGTGTATGTGTTACTACGTGTGTGTTACTACGTGTGTGTTACTACGTGTGTGTGTGTGTGTGTGTGTGTGTGTGTGTGTGTGTGTGTGTGTGTGTGTGTGTGTGTGTGTGTGTGTGTGTGTGTGTGTGTGTGTTATTGAAACTGAACGAAACTGTCAGCTGAAGGAGAAAAAGAATGTCATTGTCTTACACGAATACAACATGCATTTTAAAGCCATTTTCCCTGCTAGAGCAGGCATAGTCTGGTACTTCGTAAGCAGTTTGTGAGTGTAAGTTCCATGGGATAGGGTGTCACTCCACTGCATCAGAGTCCACTGTACCTGCGATCTATTTTTTAAATTCCCTCTAGATGGACACCGATTGCGTATATCATATTCCAGTCAGGAAGCGATTCATTGTTACTCGGTAACGCTGGGTACTTTTGCTAGTATGTATGTATGTATGTATGTGTGTATATATATATATATATATATATATATATATATATATATATATATATATATATATATATATATATATATATATATATATATATATATATATATATATACGTATATATATATATATATATATATATATATATATATATATATATATATATATATATATATATATGTATATATATATATGTATATGTATATGTATATGTATATATATATATATATATGTATATGTATATATATATATATATATATATATATATATATATATATATATATATATATATATATATATATATATATATATATATATATATATATATATATAGCCATGCCAGTATATATACATATATATATATATATATATATATATGTATATATGTTTCCGCTTCCGGCCCGGTCTGAAGAGGACGCAGGCGTCACATGCTCGCCGCTTCTTCGACTGGGCCACTGTCTGTGGCTTGCTTTTTTGGTGGTCGTGCGGATTTTTTGGCCATTGAGTCTGCCCTCCGCATAGTCCCGGCTCTGCTCCTTGCTTCGCCTACCCGGCTCCTTCGCCTGCTCGCTGTTTCCTCGGGCACGCTCTCGTGGGTTGTGTCCTTCGCAGCGGTGTGGCGGCGGTTTTCCCACCGTGATCTTGATTTGTAGCGGCGGCGGTTGATTGCCGCTGCATTTCCCGCTTTGCCGTGATCAACCTTGGCCTCGTGATCGTCTCTTTGCTCCTGTCTGCCCTCTGCTTGGTCCCGACTCTGCTCCTGGCTTCACCTACCTGGCTCCTTCGTCTCCTTGGGCCTGCTCCCGTGGGGTTGGGACCATTGTTTCACCTCCTCAACCTTGGCCTCGTGCTCGCCTCTCCGCTCCTGCCTGGCATGGCTCTGCAGTACTCCGCCGCAAGGCTCCTTCTGCTCAATACCCGCTCCACCCCATCATGCATCTCTGCCATCAAATCAAATGGACTCCTCCGACGACCCAGGTACATTCACCGTGGCTCCGGTCGTAAGTTTGTATATGTACAATCAGGTCACTCCATCCCCGTCCTCTGGTCGGCTCAGCGCACTCCCACTCATCGTCCCAGCGCACCTAGTCACGGCAACGCACAAAATCGCACCTCCTGCCTGCGAACCCTGGCTAAATCACCTGAATTCATCCCTGCTGTTCAAAACAACATCAAGCTCACCCTGTTCAACACCCGGTCCCTCAACAACAAATGCCTCATCCTCAACGACTACATCCTGGATAACAAACTGGACTTTCTCTGTCTCACCGAAACCTGGCAACAACCACTGGACTACTACACGCTCAACCTCACCACACCCAATGGATATTCCTACGTCAATAAACCATGCTCGGAGGGCCGAGGTGGTGGAATTGCCGTTATCCACCGTCAAGACATCAGGACCAGCCTCATCCCCATCGCCTCATCCTCATCCTTTGAACACCTGGCTTTTAAACTCTCTGGTCGCACGCAGTCAGTCATGGCTGTCGTCTACCACCCTCCCAAACCGCACCCATTATTCCTGTCTGACTTCTCCTACTTTCTGACCCAGCTATGTTCCCTCTCCCCCTCAATCCTCCTCCTTGGTGATTTCAATATCCACATGGACTCCACTGACTCCACAATAACCACTGACTTCACTGATTTACTCACCTGCTTTAACCTCACTCAACATGTCAACTTTCCTACGCATATCCGTGGTCACATTTTGGACCTTGTCTGCTCCACTGGATTAATTTTGCACCATCTCTCTGGCTCCGACCTCACCCTCTCTGACCACTTAGCCATCACTATGACCATCAACATCCCAACACCAAGACATTATCGCACGATCAACTTCCGTAAGCTAAACGCTCTTTCACCTACCTCATTCTCATCCACCCTCTCTGAAAAAATGTCCACTTCTCCCTTCATTGACCTCCACACCCCTTCTGACCTCACTGACTACTACAACCACACTCTCTCCTCCTGCCTTGACCAGCTTGTGCCTGTAAAAACCAAAACAGTTTCTTTCACCCATTCTGCTCCCTGGTTTACCCCTGAACTCCGCCTGATGAAAACTCGTGCTCACCAACTTGAAAGACTCCGCAATAAAACAGGTCTCACAGTTCACTCCCAAGCCTACAAGGACCACCTACAACACTACAAAGATGCCCTCTCCCATGCCTGCTCCGCCTACTACTCTCAAATTATCCACTCTGGCTCCGGAAACCCAAAAGCACTCTTCTCGACAATAAACAAACTCCTCCGCCCCCTGGACACCACCACCCAGTCATTCACAGTAGACAACTGCATCTCCTTCCTTTCTTTCTTCCAACGCAAAATTGACAACATCTACAACAGCTTGACCACCGCCGCACCCGCTCCCCCTCCAACCACCTGCCCCCCTTATCCTGCCTTCCTCTGTCTCAATTCTCCCCGGTCTCCCCTACTGACCTCTCTGAACTCCTCATAGGATTGAAAACTGCCACCTGCACTCTTGACCCCATCCCCTCCAGCTTTGTCAAGGCCTCCCTCCCTGCTCTCTCTCCACTTTATCATTGCAACAATAAACTCCTCCCTGTCTACAGGCATCGTCCCACCATCCCTCAAAATTGCTGCTGTTACCCCCATTCTAAAAAAACCTGGTCTAAACCCTGACACCCTAAATAACTTCAGACCCATCTCCAACCTACCCTTTCTGTCAAAAGTTTTGGAACGCGCTGTAGCCGCGCAACTCAAACATCACCTCTCTGCCAATAACCTGTATGAAACATTCCAATCCGGATTCCGCTCCAACCACAGTACTGAAACTGCTCTCCTCAAAATCACCAACGACCTTCTCCTCTCCTCTGACGCTGGCAACCTCAACATTCTCGTCCTCCTCGACCTCAGCGCTGCCTTTGACACCATCCTCCTCACCCGACTTGAATCCACCTTTAACGTTACCGGCACTGCCCTCTCTTGGATTAAATCATACCTCTCTGACAGACGCCAGTTCATCTCCATCAATAACTGCAAATCCCCCACTGCTCCCCTCCCCCAAGGTGTCCCCCAAGGTTCAGTTCTTGGCCCCCTCCTCTTAATCCTTTACCTGTCCCCCCTCGGTCACTTAATCCGCCGTCATGGTCTCCAATTCCACTGCTTCGCCGATGACATCCAGCTTTTCATCTCCACCAAGTCCGTCTCCACCGACACCCACTCTATCCTGACAAACTGCATCTCTGAAATAAAATCCTGGCTTCAAATCAACTTCCTCAAACTTAACTGTGATAAATCTGAAATAATCATCATTGGCCCAAAAACGCTCACAAAATCCACCCATAACTTTGCCCTCAACATCGACGGTATCCCAGTATCCACCTCCCCTCTCATCCGGAATCTTGGCGTCATCTTTGACCAAACCCTCTCCTTCGACAAATACACGAAACAGATCACAAAGACAGCCTTCTTTCACCTGAAAAACATCGCCCGTCTCCGCTCATCCCTCTCCTCCACGGCTGCAGAAACCCTCATCCATGCCTTCATCACCTCCCGTCTGGACTACTGCAATAGCCTCCTCTATGGTTCACCCTCAACAATCACCAATAAACTCCAATACATTCAGAACTCCGCTGCCCGTCTACTCACCCATTCCCGGACCCGTGACCACATCACCCCCGTCCTTCACAAGCTTCACTGGCTCCCCATCTCCCAGAGAATCCAGTACAAAATCCTCCTCTTGACCTACAAAGCCCTCCATAACCTGGCCCCATCCTACCTGGCTGACCTCCTCTCCAGACACACTCCCACTCGCAACCTCCGCTCTGCTGGTACCAACCTCCTGATCCCCCCCATCCGGACCAAATTCAGATCCTGGGGGGACAGGGCCTTCTCCATCGCTGCTCCCACCCTCTGGAACTCACTACCTCACACCATCAGAGACTCCTCCTCACTCACCACATTCAAAACATCACTCAAGACCCACCTGTTCAGCACTGCATTCAACATTCAACCCACAGCATTTAACCCCTGACTATCACTTCTCCTTCTCCCTCCTTTTGCTTTAAATATTTCCCTATTGATTCTTGTCTTTTTGCAATTGTTGTTTTCATGTTTTGTTATGCATTATGTTTTGCACTCTGTCAAAGCGCCTTTGGGCTTCATGAAAAGCGCTATACAAAATAAATGAAATATATATATATAAAAAAAGAATGTCATTGTCTTACACGAATACAACGTCTCCGCTCATCACCTATTGCGTATATCACCGATTGCGTATATCATATTCAAAAAATATATATATATATATATATATCAGTCACTTTTCGATTTCATACCATCAGTGGTGAACTGCCATTAAGGTATCCCATCCAGCTATGCTGTACCTTAATGGGAGCGATAAGTACCATCTGCCACATGGCACATTACCTCTGGTATCCACTCATTATATGGAATCCCCTGGATGCAGCCGGGAGCAAACCAATCCAAATATATGTGCAGTTCTCCAGCTTTCAATGAGCGCAAGTAATGACGTCACTGCCATGTACATACGCTCTGCCTGTCAAGCTCTCAAGAGAACCCTCTGATAGAGCAGAATTTTGATCTTAGTTCAGATATATATAGCCATATATATATATATATATAAATTTATATATATATATATATATATATATATATATATATAATATATATATATATATATATATATATATGTATATATATATGTATATATGTATATATATATGTATATATATATATATATATATATATATATATATATATATATATATATATATATATACGTGTATATATATATATATATATATATATACTGTATATATATATATATATATATATATATATATATGTATATATATATATATATATATATATATATATCTATATATATCTATATATATATCTATATATATATATATATATATATGACAAGATTGACATGTTGGTTAAGGTGCTTAGGCTTTCTTATCCCCACGTAACCAAAGGTTTGACAGTATGCAGTACAAGGTACCCATAGGTCGCCATTGGGAAGAAGAAACGCTGTATTAGTATCATTCTTGGTACCAGACTTAAAGGCTGCCGTTCTGGTGGAGTGCAGGCCAATGGCGCTGCATCTCAACACAGCATCCAACGGATGGGGACGAGCCGGTTGTCCATTCTGCATACATTTGTCTTGTGCTGTACACGTCAAGCGTCTCACGATCAGTTTCGAAAAGCGCAGGCCGTTGTGCGACGGTACCCGGGCAAAAGCCTTGCTTGGGCGCAAAGCCGTATTGCTTGGCAGCGCCATAGTACAATATAGATATTAAAGCACGTGCATGCTGAACCAGACAGCTCTTCTTTACTAAAACGTCTCATTCATCGCAACCAGTGCGCCAGGTGTTTATCAACACGAGCTCCAGTGCATGTATGTGTGGTACTGTACGTGATTGATCGAAGTACCTACACAGACAGGCCAGGCTAGCCTGGGATGGGTCCGACTCGCGGAGACACCAGGACGCGTCCACAGCAAATAACGTGTCTCACTGTCCCCACTACCACTACGTGTGCCGTGCCCACATTGCTCATTCTGCCATCTCCACACAATGCCCGATCAGAATTTTAGAACTTTCTCCGAAAATGTGCTGAAATTAAGTTTGAAAATGAATATTCGTATTTTCTATTTAAACACGACAAATACAGTTCGCGACATTTAATATATATTTTTAAAGAGGACCTTGTTCTAGAATTTTGTCTTTCAGTGCAATCAAAGTTATACACCGCCCATCAAGCACCACCACGATAACTGAGAAAATAAAACCGACTGTGAGAAAAAAAAATAAACATAAAGCAGAAAGAAGATTATAATAACCACAGAGTACAAAAACTCTTAAGTATATAATGTAATAAGCATGTAAATCGTACATCTGCCAACAACACCGCCTTTGCCCAAATTTTAATCTCGCGGTGTTTGGCTCAAGTTTTTTTTAAATGATGTGCAAGTGGCCGAAGACAGCTTCGCGTGTAATCTTCATTTTTAAAGTCCAGTACAACAGTTTGGCACTCGAGTGGACGGACATGGATGGAACAGAACGATAGGAATGAAAAAGGCGTTTGAACCACAAAATAGTGATTTTGAGTGACTGATCATGATGATGTTTTGAGGTCTGCAGCAGACGTACCTTTGGAATCGTCTCTATTTCTATGTAAAATCCTGTTAATTGAACAGTAAATAAAGCTTTCTGCAATTAATAAAATAAAATAATAAATGATCGGAAGATTTAACAGGACTATGTTTTACTTCCGTATGTATAATAATGCTGATTTAATCGTGCCGTGTAGGGCGGAGTGATGCCGCTGTGGGAGGGACCGAGCAAGGTCGCTGTGGGCGGGACCGAGCGAGCCGCGAGGTCGCTGTGGGCAGGGCCGGGCGAGGTCGCTGTGGGCGGGACTGAGCGAGGTCGCTGTGGGCGGGACTGAGCGAGTCTCTGTGGGCGGGACTGAGCGAGTCTCTGTGGGCGGGGCCGAGCGAGGCAGCTATGGGCGGGGCCGAGAGAGGTCGCTGTGGGCGGGGCCGAGCGCGTTGCCGTTGCCTGGTATAAAAATATGGTGCTTGATGCTCTCTGCGTGTCCGTATCTTTACAACAGACATTCCAATGATGATGATAATAAATGTAATACCACTCAAGGAAGGCCCACAACTCAAGAGAGTGGAAAAAAACAATAAAATGAACAAAAATACCGGGAAGGAGAAGCAACCACTCAGAAGAATGACAGAAAATCATTCCCCTTAAATTTACCGTGTTCACCAACTAGCACGACCAGATACAGGACACCAAAATAATTTCCCTTCCACATATCGTGTCCACCAAACAGCAAGACCACACCACTTACCTCTGGATCAAACTGTATTTCAAATATTCAAACGGTTTTTACATGCTGCCGTCTCCTAGCAACCAATGAAATTTTTCAAAAATATTGTAGTACATTTATTTTTAATAACGTACTGTGACGGACACGAAAGCACTGACGTGGTGACATCACCCCGCACACCGAGTGGGGGTGGGCCACGCCCGGGAGAGAGGCGTGGCCTCACGATATACACGGGGCGCGCAGCCCTGAGAGAGAGAGTTCAGTGTTACAGTGAGCTCTTGAATAAAGACTCTTACAAATTACCGCGTTGTCCGCTTCCTCCTTGTTTACAAACAGCGCGCGTAACACCGCGCTTTACTGGTGACCCTCGACGTTGGATCTGCCGTAGCGATCCTTCCAAACACGGCGCCATTGCCATGGCCAACAACGCGATGTCGATTAAACTTCCCGAATTTTGGGAGGCCCAGGCCGAAGTTTGGTTCATCCAAGCCGAAGCCCAGTTTCAGCTTCGGCGCCTCACCCACGACGACACGCGCTACTGCCACGTCGTCGCCTCCCTCGGGCCCGGCACGGCCGCTCGAGTTGTGTCCGTCCTTCGCCACCCACCGGACGGCCACAAGTATGAGGCACTCAAGCGGCTGCTCCTAGCCACGTTCGGCCTCACGGAGGACGCACGGGCCGACCGCCTCCTGGATCTCCCCGAGCTCGGCGACATGCGCCCGTCGGTCCGAATGGACCATATGCTGTCACTGTTGGGCGACGAAGCCCCTGATTCTCTATTCCGGGCGCTTTTCCGTCGCCAACTTCCAGCACAGGTACGCCTCGCGTTGTCCGGGACCGTGCTAACGGAACCCCGAGCATTGGCCGCCGCGGTGGACAGGTACTTCGCGGCTTCGGACACGCGGGCGAGAGTCGGTGCGGCCGTCACGGACCTCGAGGCTGATGCTGCTGCTGATGATGCTGATGATGCTGATCCACAGCATCAGCTTACACAGCATACGCAGCATGCTGATACGCACCTTGTGGCCGCCGCCACGCCCCGCCCACCGCCGCGGCGAAAACCGCCACCGCGGGGAACACCACCAACTCCGCCGGCCTGGCGGAGCCAGCCGCACTCCTCCAGCTCCACCACCTGGTGCTGGTTCCACGCCAAGTTCGGCCACGAGGCTCGACAGTATCATCCGCCATGCTCCTTCAACAGGTCGGGAAACGCCCGGGCCGGCGCTCGATAGTGGCAATGAGCGCCGGCCGTTCGAACAGCCTGCTGTTCATCACGGACACCTTATCTGGGCGCCGTTACCTGTGCGACACAAGAGCGCAGGTGAGTATCGTTCCTGCCGGTACGTCGGACAAGCACGCCGCGGGCGGGGGCCCCGCGCTGCTTGCCGCAAACGGGACGCCCATCCGTACGTACGGAAAACGCTGCCTCTCTCTGCGGTTCGGAGGGCAGGTTTTCCGATGGTCGTTCGTCACCGCCGACGTGCCCATGGCATTGCTTGGCGCGGACTTCCTGTGCGCAAATGGGCTCCTGGTCGACGTAAAGCACAGACGTCTTGTCCAGGCCGAGACGTTCAGCTCGCTCGCTTGTGCGCTGCCCAGCTCGTTGAGCAGCCCACTGAGCGGCTCACCGAGCGGCTTGCCAAGCGGCTTGCTGAACGGTTCGGTTCCGGCCACGTTGATCTGTACGCTTCCGGCAGCGGACGAATTCACCCGCCTCCTCGCCGGTTTCCCGGCCCTCACGTGGCCCACCTTCTCGGCGGGGGCCGTCAAGCACGGGGTGGCCCATCACATCCCCACCGTCGGGCCACTGGTCTACGCCCGGGCACGCCGCCTCGAGCCGACGAAGCTGGCGGTAGCAAAAGTGGAGTTCGCTACCCTGGAGCGACTCGGCATCGTTCGGCGCTTGGAGCCTGGCGGGGGATGGCGACAGTGCGGGGACTATCGCCGTCTCAATGACGCCACCACCCCCGACCGCTACCCCGTCCCCCACATTCAGGACTTTTCCGCCCGTTTGGCAGGCATGTCCTTCTTCTCGAAGGTGGACCTCGTACGCGGTTACCATCAGGTCCCCGTCAGGCCGGAGGACGTCCCGAAGACGGCGGTCATCACGCCGTTCGGACTCTTCGAATTCCTGCGGATGCCCTTCGGTCTGAAGAATGCAGCTCAGGCGTTCCAGCGGCTGATGGACAGCGTCTTGCGCGACTTGGATTTTGTATACGTCTACCTGGACGATATCCTCGTCGCCAGCGCGTCCCGCGAAGAGCACCTACACCACCTCCGCACGCTCTTCGAACGCCTGGGCCAGCATGACCTGATTGTGAACCCCGCAAAGTGCCGGTTCGGCATCGCCGATCTCGATTTTCTGGGGCACCGCGTCACCAGGCACGGAGCCGTCCCTCTGCCGGCCAAGGTGGAGGCGATGAAGGGGTTTCCGCGCCCCCGCACGATCAGGGGGCTGCAGGAGTTCCTGGGCATGATGAACTTTTACCATCGGTTCCTGCCCCTTATCGCCCAGCTCCTGCGCCCCCTGCACGAAGCTCTCCGAGGTAAGCCGGGCAAAGGCGACGTCACCTGGACCGAGCAGATGGACGCGGCGTTCACGGGCGCGAGGCTCGCCTTGGCTAACACCACCATGCTCGCGCACCCGGCGCCCGATGCGCCGATCGCCCTCACCACCGACGCCTCGGACCACTCGGTGGGCGTGGTGCACGAGCAATGGGTGCGTGGAGCTTGGCAACCGCTGGCGTTCTTTAACCGGCAGCTTCGCCCGCCCGAACGCCGTTACAGTACCTTCGACCGCGAGTTGCTCGGTCTTCACTTGGCGGTCAGGCACATCCGCCATCTGCTCGAGGGCCGTGCGTTCACGGCCTTCGTCGACCACAAGCCGCTGGTCTTCGCGATGGGCAAGGTCACCGAGCCGTGGTCGGCCCGGCAGCAGCGTCACCTCTCGGCCGTGTCCGAGTACACGACGGACATCCGGCACGTCGCGGGGAAGGACAACCCGGTGGCAGATTGCCTTTCCCGGGCCGTCGCCCACACAGTCCACCTCGGCATCGACTATGCCCGGATGGCAGCGGACCAGGCCGCTGACCCCGACGTCCAGGCCTTGCGGACCGCCGTCACAGGCCTCCGCGTCACCGAGGTGCCGTTCGATGGCGCGGGGCGCGGCCCTCTTGTGCGACGTCTCCCTCGGGCGGCCTCGCCGCATCGTGCCCGCGGGCTGGCAGCGCCAGGTGTTTGACGCCATCCATGGCCTGTCCCACCCGGGCGCGAGGGCCTCCCAAAGGTTGCTTCGCACGGCGGAGTACGTCTTCGTCCGCCACGATGCCCACCGGACACCACTGCGGCCCCCGTACGACGGGCCTTTCCGCGTGCTGGAGACCGGGGTGAAGCACTTCACCCTGGACATCGGCGGTACTCCTGACCGCGTTTCTGTGGACCGCCTCAAGCCGGCCCACCTCGACGTGGACCATCCACCGCCAGTGGCCCGACACCCGCGTCGGGGCCGCCCCCCTGTGGGCGGACCCCCGGCACCACCCAGCCCCGCCGCCATGCCCCCCTCCGGTCTTGCACCCATCCCAGGGGCAGCCGGAGGCATCCCAGATGGCATCCCTGCATCCCGGACGCCGCCAGTCGCCAGGGGGCGCTTCGGCCGGGTCATCCGTTTGTCCCGCAAACTGGCCCTTCAGGTGCGCGGGGATTCTGGGGGGGCGCGTGTGGCGGACACGAAAGCACTGACGTGGTGACATCACCCCGCACACCGAGTGTGGGTGGGCCACGCCCGGGAGAGAGGCGTGGCCTCATGATATACACGGGGCGCGCAGCCCTGAGAGTTCAGTGTTACAGTGAGCTCTTGAATAAAGACTCTTACAAATTACCGCGTTGTCCGCTTCCTCCTTGTTTACAAACAGCGCGCGTAACACCGCGCTTTAGTACTATATTTACGGCAGTATATTTATTTACGCCATGAGTAAGGAAGGAAAATTTCCTTGTTTTTACGTGGACCACAATAAAGAATATGCATATGATTGTATTGGTTGTCGTCGTTTTACTACTTAGGAAGTGATGTCATCTGACGCCGTCCCGCGCATGCTCCGTTGTGCCTTGGTCGCTCTCGTGTTGTCTTCCTTTTCACTCTCTGATTTCCATGGACTCGGTTTGTTTTGCGTGAGCTCTTAATAAACTCGAGCTGTTCACAGAAATGGCGTGCTGTGTGTGATCCGATGGATTGAGAACACCGTAAGGTCTATCTCGGCTAACTTGCGTGGTGGCAGCGATTGCGTCCCTAAGCTCCAGTCTTTCAGCCGACGAAAAGTGCTGCATCCGAGGGCCTCGTGATTTTTGATCTTCATGACGTGTGACAGACCACTTCGGTGCGTGTAACAGACCACTTGGGTGTATACATCCTGAGTGACACAGCCGGCAACCTGGTTTGTGAGAGAAACGTTTTCATCTACATCTACAACAAAGGCAAACTCAAATCGGGCTCCCAAAGGGCCCGTCTTTATTAAAGTCAGAAGAGACCTGTATTTCCACCAATGACACCTACTCCAAAACCAAAATAAAAGCCTTCATAGCACTCCCAAAAATCCTGCCCATGAAGTCACCAAGCGGGGCGTGTGGACCGCCATTTTCTCAGCGAGCTATCTCCCTGACGAAGATCGTAAATATATGGCCAAGGCAAGACCAATATCTAACATCTTAGATACGACGTTTCTGACAATGATGAGGAAGTGGAAGATCCCCCCCACCCTCAGCAACTCTCCAGATGACTATGATAAGTCCTCCATCCCTGCATATGGAATTCAAGTACGCCAGTCACCTTATGTGGACACATGTTACGGTCACCACGCTATCCGTGACATAATTGACAGTGGAGCCACTGGAAACATGATGGGCCTATCGACCACCAAACGACTCAGTCTACCCATGAGAAAGAGTTCTCAGTCAGCACACCAGGCTGATGGCTTCTCCCTACTCACAGTACTCGACGAAGTCAGTTTTAGCCTGACTCGCGGTGATTGACAATTTACCTTCGAAGGCCTTGTTGAAAGCTATGCATATGATTGTATTGGTTGTCTTGTATTGGTATGATTTATGATTTATGATTGATTTATGATTTATTGGTATTATTTGGTATGTATTATATCCTGTCAACCCTCCACTCTGATTCTGGACCTGACGGCATCAGCCCACGGGTCCTAAAATCCTGTTCTTCCGCTCATTCACTCCCGCTCTCTGTTCTCCTCACCCTCTCTTTTGCTCAAGGTCATCTGCCATCTGCTTGGAAATCAGCCAACATCACCGCTTTGCACAGAAAATGTGCAAAAACAGATCCTAGCAACTACAGACCAATCAGCCTTCTCCCAATTATTAGCAAAGTCATGGAATCCATCATTGCTTCGGATATGAAATCTTTCCTCTTCTCCAATGGCTTGATCTCTGATTATTATCAATTTGGTTTCAGACCAGGTCACTCTACTCTGGACATGCTGCTTCTGCTGTCTCAACAATGGATGGAGGTCCTCAATGCCAAACAGGAAATTAGAGCTGTCTCCCTCGACATATCACGTGCCTTCGATACGGTCTGGCACCCTGCTCTGCTCACCAAACTCTCCTCCTTTGGTATCGATGGAAATCTCCACGCATGGCTGGCGCACTTCCTCTCTAGTCGTAGTCAACGTGTGATCCTGAATGGGTTTCTCTCATCTCCTCTTCCTGTTCAGGCTGGAGTTCCCCAAGGCAGTGTTCTGGGCCCTGTGCTTTTTCTGGTCTTCATCAATGATCTCTCCGACTCTCTTGAAAATCCTCTCTATCTCTTTGCTAATGACTCCACTCTCTGCCGCTCCATTCCTCATCCCTCAGATCGGCAGTCTGCAGCCTCCTCACTCTTTGCAGACCTGGACAAAATCACAGACTGGGCAAACAAGTGGAACATGTCTTTCAATCCTGACATCTCACACTCTTACGATGTCTCTCCGAAAAGACCGACTGGACAACCCTCCCATCTACTTTCTGAATAATCCTCTCCAAGAAGTTCTGTCACTCAAGCTTTTGGGTCTCACTATCTGCCATGATCTTTCCTGGGAAAACCACATTTCAAATCTGGCCTCCAAAGCCAGTCGCCGACTGGGCATCCTCCGTCGTGCGAAGTCCTTCCTTGGCACACCTGAGCTCCTCACCACATACAAGGCTTTCATCCGCAGCTCAATGGAATACTGCTCTCCCCTCTGGGCTGGTGCTCCTGCCTGACACCTAGCTCGTCTTGACGCTGTTGAAACCAAAGCGTTCAGAATCATTGGAATCTCCGGTGATGAAGCTACCTCCGAGGGCCTTTCACTTACTCACCGCAGGCAGGTTGGTGGTCTTTCTGTCTTCTACCAACTCCTCTCCGGCCTTGCTCCTCCAGCTCTCTGGGCTCTGTCCCCCAAATATTCCTACAGGTCGCACAAGATCTGCCTGCAACCCTCTTATGGTTAAGCTGCCAAAATCAAGACTCTCTGCTCACCTTCACTCCTTCATTCCTCTTTTCTCCCGCCTCTGGAACAAACTCCCTCACTCTCTTCAATCCCACTCCTCCCTCCAGGTCTTTAAAACGGCTGTTCACCACCATCTCTTATCTTCCCCCATCCAAAACCTTGATCTTTTCTACCCCCGCTAATTTCACCCCAAATACACTTTTTTGAAATACCAACTTCTTTCCTGGAAGTCCTTGGTGTCCTTGTGTTTATACTTCTCCCACCCCCCCCCCCCCCTTCCCATGCCGCCTCCCCCCAAGCCCTCTCCCTCCCACACATTCCCGATGTCCCTGCTCTCAAATGTTGTGTTTATGTTTTACTAGACGACCCATGACCCGTTGGGTCAATGTTATTATATATAATTAAGGGGTTACCATGGTTACAGTGGGGGTCAAAGGTCAACCTATGGCGAAGATATATAATTTTCTCACACTTTCTAATAGAGAGGCAAAATGCCATATAAAACTAAATTTACTGGTTCTAATTGCTTTTATTTATCAATCCTCACAAAGAAGAGCAGTTTTTAGTAATGAGCAGTGAGGAGAAGACCCCTCAGCCAATGATGCCACCCCGCAGCCAATGATGTGACCCCTCAGCCAATGATGCTACCCCTCAGCCAATGATGTGACCCCTCAGCCAATGATGCTACACCTCAGCCAATGATGCCACCCCTCAGCCAATGATGCTACCCCTCAGCCAATGATGTGACCCCTCAGCCAATGATGCTACACCTCAGCCAATGATGCTACCCCTCAGCCAATGATGCTACCCCTCAGCCAATGATGCTACCCCTCAGCCAATGATGCTACCCCTCAGCCAATGATGCTACCCCTCAGCCAATGATGCTACCCCTCAGCCAATGATGCTACCCCTCAGCCAATGATGCTACCCCTCAGCCAATGATGCTACCCCTCAGCCAATGATGCTACCCCTCAGCCAATGATGCTACCCCTCAGCCAATGATGCTACCCCTCAGCCAATGATGCTACACCTCAGCCAATGATGCTACCCCTCAGCCAATGATGCTACCCCTCAGCCAAAGATGCTACCCCTCAGCCAATGATGCTACCCCTCAGCCAATGATGCTACCCCTCAGCCAATGATGCTACACCTCAGCCAATGATGCTACCCCTCAGCCAATGATGCTACCCCTCAGCCAAAGATGCTACCCCTCAGCCAATGATGCTACCCCTCAGCCAAAGATGCTACCCCTCAGCCAATGATGTTACCCCTCAGCCAACGATGCTACCCCTCAGCCAATGATGCTACCCCTCAGCCAATGATGCTACCCCTCAGCCAATGATGCTACCCCTCAGCCAATGATGCTACCCCTCAGCCAATGATGCTACCCCTCAGCCAATGATGCTACACCTCAGCCAATGATGCTACACCTCAGCCAATGATGCTACCCCTCAGGCAATGATGCTACCCCTCAGCCAATGATGTCGCCCCTCAGCCAATGATGCTACCCCTCAGCCAATGATGCTACCCCTCAGCCAATGATGCTACACCTCAGCCAATGATGTCGCCCCTCAGCCAATGATGTCGCCCCTCAGCCAATGATGTCGCCCCTCAGCTAATGATGTCGCCCCTCAGCTAATGATGTCGCCCCTCAGCCAATGATGCCGCCCCTCAGCCAATGATGTCGCCCCTCAGCCAATGATGTCGCCCCTCAGCCAATGATGCCGCCCCTCAGCCAATGATGCCACACCTCAGCCAATGATGCCACCCCTCAGCCAATGATGTCGCCCCTCAGCCAATGATGCTACCCCTCAGCCAATGATGCTACCCCTCAGCCAATGATGCTACACCTCAGCCAATGATGTCGCCCCTCAGCCAATGATGTCACCCCTCAGCCAATGATGCCACCCCTCAGCCAATGATGTCGCCCCTCAGCCAATGATGCCACCCCTCAGCTAATGATGCCGCCCCTCAGCTAATGATGTCGCCCCTCAGCCAATGATGCTACCCCTCAGCCAATGATGCTACCCCTCAGCCAATGATGCTACCCCTCAGCCAATGATGCTACCCCTCAGCCAATGATGTGACCCCTCAGCCAATGATGTCGCCCCTCAGCCAATGATGTCGCCCCTCAGCCAATGATGCTGCCCCTCAGCCAATGATGTCGCCCCTCAGCCAATGATGTCGCCCCTCAGCCAATGATGTCGCCCCTCAGCCAATGATGTCGCCCCTCAGCCAATGATGTCGCCCCTCAGCCAATGATGTCGCCCCTCAGCCAATGATGCCGCCCCTCAGCCAATGATGCCACCCCTCAGCCAATGATGCAACCCCTCAGCCAATGATGCCACCCCTCAGCCAATGATGCCACCCCTCAGCCAATGATGCTACCCCTCAGCCAATGATGCTACCCCTCAGCCAATGATGCTACCCCTCAGCCAATGATGCTACCCCTCAGCCAATGATGCTACCCCTCAGCCAATGATGCTACCCCTCAGCCAATGATGCTACGCCTCAGCCAATGATGCTACCCCTCAGCCAATGATGATGATGATGCTACCCCTAGACGACCCATGACCCATTGGGTCAATGTCAGTTTGAATAGATATGAGAATAGAACTAAAGCGAACGCTGGACATCATCAGGGAGATTATTTGGATCAGCAAGCCATAAGACTCACCTCTCCAGCGTTCTAAATCACTTACCTGTGACACGTGATTTCGGCCCTTATCTCCGATCACGTTGACGGAAATCACCACAGCATATCGTCAAGATCCCTCCAAAAGGCTCGTCTTTGTCACATACATCACGCAACGTGCGATCCACAGCCTCGAAATTCTCTCTCCTGATCATAGGACACTCATCCCACACGATGAGTTTTGTACTTCGAAAGAGGTCTGCGATAGTGGATTTTTTATCGATGTTGCATACGCCATCTTCCCTCGGGGTCAGAGGGATTTGGAACCTTGAGTGCGCTGTTCTTCCACCAGGCATGAGGGTAGCAGCTATGCCAGATGAGGCCACCGCAGGGGGCAACTTCTCCACTCGCTCTCACTTTAGAGAGAATCAGGTTAATAAGAAACGTCTTCCCTGTGCCTCCAGGCGCGTCAATGAAAATCATTGATGACTGATTCGTGCGGATGTTGCTATTCGCGTCCATAGACGTGAGGTGTGATTCGTTGTCCGCGTCCGTAGCGCCGTTGGAGGGTTGATACGACATTCTTCCTGCAAATAGTATTGTGTTTGTGCTATCGTTTTGCCGATCATCAAATGACAAATAAATTACATTGTGAAAATTAAAGCTTTCAAATAAACCTATTTAAAGTGTATGCGCATATAAATAATTTAAAAAATCGAAGAAATATCTCTCGGTAATTTCCTGAAACATATTTTACTTCCGGGTAATAATGTTGAATGAAATGACGAAGATATATACTGTATGCCTGTTATTTTAGGCGGTGTATTTTCCTATATCAACGTGGCGCGATTTTAAAAATATATCTCTGCAATTTCCCGTGTGTGCGTGAATGTTCTCAATTATTTCTTTTACCGAGTCTAAAACCATCGATAAAAATGAAATCAGATGGCGACTTAGATTGAAGATAAAGGCGTGAAACAGACTCAATGGCCTTGAAGATACAAGCCTTTCAGAATTCATTTCGTTCTATAAACGGAAACTTTCATCGGATTTTCTTCCCGTTTTTTTTCAACCGAGTCTAAAACTATGTTAGCGACTGTGAAAAATGAAATGATATATCGAATTTGATTTGAAATAAAACTGAGAGAGAGAGCAAGACACCACGGGCCTACAAAACAGGCCTCAAAGCTATGCGAGTTAATAAAATGGTGGATATTACTACTCTCTCAAAGGGGTAAGCCACGCCCCCAGACCGATCGAATGTTACATACAAACACGCAAGATTTCAATTTTATAATTATATAGAATATAGAATATAGAATAGAATATAGAATAGAATATAGAATATAGAATAGAATAGATAGATAGATTTTATAATTATATAGATAGATAGATGTGCTTCCCCTTCTCTCCCCATCTTGTCTACCGCTCCCCTTTTTATATACTTTGTTTGTTTGTCTGTTTGATTTGTTTGTGTGATAAATGTTAGCTCTTTCACGAGCCTCGATTATGTATACAAAAAAAAACAAAAAAAACCTGGATGTTGATATCCTGGCAGGAACACCTTTTATGGAGCTGAATGATATTTCTGTTACTCTCGGGCTCATCGTCCATGAACTAAAATATATTTCTCTAACCCCAAATCTCATATCGAGCGTATCTGGCAAGATCAGCATTGCCAACTCAACCGATGACCTTCAAATCATCAGATCTAATGAACATTTTTGTCAAATCCATCCCATCTTCATGCCTTCAGACATCACTGGTGAGACTTGCACTCACCTCCACTCACCCAGTTTCAACTCAACCCAAGAAAACAGCCCCAGGCATTTACTCCGCCATTGTCACACTCAACCCGGACAATTACTTTACTTTGGACATTAGACGTGAATTTCTGACCCTTCTCCAAGAGTATGACGATGTCTTCAACCCCAGGCAGAAATGGTATAATGGTGCGTCTGGTCCATTCCAATCGGTATTTAACATGGGTCCTGCCAAGCCCCCTCAATGTAAGGGTCGCCTACCTTTATACTCTCACAGAACGACAATGCAAGTTTGATGAATTAGCAGATATGGGTGTCTCTGTTAAACCGGAAGACGCAGGAGTCAACGTTGAGTACCTCAACACTTCTTTCTTGGTTAAGAATTCCAGTGGCCGGTTTCAACTGGTCACAGCGTTTGCTGATGTTGGTCAATTATAGCAAACCCTAGCCTTCCTTGATACCCAACATTGATTCAACTCTTCGACAAATCGGGAGATGGAAGTACATTATCACTACTGACTTGACTGAATGCATTTACCAAATATCCCTATCTAAAGGGTCAATGTAGTACTGCGGTGTTGCGACTCCTTTCTGTGGTGTTGGTGTCTATGTCCGATCCGCTATGTGTATGCCTGGTTCTGAAATGGCATTTAAAGAACTTACATGTTGGGTACTTGCGTACTTGGAGACCTAGTGGAGGAGGGTGTTGTGGCCAAACTCGCTGATGATCTACAGCCGTGGCCAAAAATATTGGCACCCTTGCACTGATTTCAAATAACTCACAATTTTCTCCAAAAATAATTTGAAATTGACAAAAGTATTTGGTCTCCACAAATCTTTATTTGACTGTTACTTTTACAGAACCTTTGTTTTTGATTCAGAACTTAATATTTCCTTATAAATCAGAAAATAAAAAGAAACGGAAACGGAAAACATTGACAAAATTATTGACACCCTAGACTTAATATTTGGTAGCACAGCCTTTGGACAAAATAACTGCAGTCAAGCGCTTCCTATAGCCATGAATGAGCTTCCTACACCTCTCTACTGGCAGTTTGCCCCACTCTTCTTGTGCAAACTGCTCCAGTTCTCCTAGATTTGAAAGGTGCCTTCTCCCAAATGCTGTTTTCAGATCTTCCCACAGGTGTTTAATGGGATTTAGATCTGGACTCATTGCTGGCCACTTCAGAACAGTCCAGCGTTTTGTGTTGAACCATTCCTGAGTGCTTTTTTGAAGTGTGTTTAGGGACATTGACCTGCTGCAAGCCCCATGACCTTCGACGGAGACCCAGCTTTCTGACACTGGGTTGAACATTGCGCTCCAAAATGCCTTGGTAATCTCCTGATTTCATGATGCCATGCACACATTGAAGGCACCCAGTGCCAGAGGCAGCACAGCAACCCCAAACAACACTGAACCTCCTCCATGTTTGACTGTAGGGAAGGTTTTCCTTTCTTTATAGGCTTCATTTTGTTTTCTGTAAACATATAGATGATGTGCTTTACCAAAAAGCTTTAACTTGGTCTCATCTGTCCGCAGGACATTCTCCCAGAAGGATTTTGGCTTGTTCAGGTGTGTTTTGGCAAACTCCAGTCGGGCATTCTCAGCAGTGGGGTCCTCCTGGTGCTCCTACCATAGAACCCCCTTTCATTGAGTTGGCGACAGATGGTGAGAGTTGAAACTGTTGTGCCTCGTGTCTGAAGGTCAGCTTGAATCTGTTTGGCAGTTGATCGAGGTGCTTTCTCGACCATTCAAAGAATCCTTCGCTGCAAACTTCGATCAAGTTTTCTCTTGTGGCCATGTCCAGGGAGGTTGGCTTTCCGTGCCATGGGCCGTAAACTTCATGATAACATTGCGTATGGTGGACACAGGAACATCAAGGTCTCTGGAGATAGGCCTGTAGCCTTGAGATTGTCCATGCCTGGCTACAATCTTGTGTCTGACCTCCTCAGACAATTCTCTCAATTTCTTTCTCTTCTCCATGCTCATTGCGGTACACACAGTGACATAAAACAGCAGAATTACTCCTTTTCATCATTCAAATTGGTTGAATGAGTGATTTTTATATTGCAGGCACCTGCAACTCACCATAGGTGAGTTCAATTCCAAAGTAAAGGAGAAATACCTGCTTGAAATCTAATTATTTCTAACAACTTCTAAAAGGTGCCAAAAATATTGTTCAGGCCATTTTAGGATTTCTGTGTGGAATGAGCTAAGATTTAGTATTTTTTTCAGCTTATTTTGTTTTGTTCCACTGCAAACCAAAGAAATACATATGTGGATACCAAAATATTTTTTAATTTCAACAATTTTCTGGAAGAAATGATGCATTATTTGAAAAAAGTGTAAGGGTGCCAATATTTTTGGCCACGACTGTATATTGTGGTGGAGCAAGCGCAGATGAAATGTTAGTCAACTGGAAACAGCTGCGAGACGTGCTCCAAGCCAACCGTTTAAATTTGTCAGCATCTAAAACTGTCATTGGTGCATCTTCCATCACTATCCTAGGGTGAGCATGGCATCAAGGTGCTATAACATCCAGCCCATTGCATCTTCACATTATCCATGTGTTAGTTACTTGGGTGGTGTATAGACAACAGACTGCTGCCTTGATCGCTGAGGCCTATCTTCACAAGCCCTGTGATGCCTCAGCTCAAAATCCTTTTAACTATTGCTTTGGTTGTTTGACACTGAAGGGAAAACTTATAGGGAGGGCACAGGGATTGTGAAAATGACAGCTCCGAAGATGTATTTGGCTTTGCTTAGCAGTAAGCACTAACATGGCGGCCATGATTTTCAGGTTGAAATTGTGGGTGGCGTCAAGCGAACTCTCCACAACCAATGGGTGGAACGGAATGTTACACACTGACAAACAGATGGACAAACAAGCGTAGTATTATATAGACTAGAATATAAGACCCATCGCTTCCCTGATGGGAATAACAATATTTGTGTACTTGCAAAAAAAAAAGATTTTTTTAATGGGGAAAAATAAAATTAAGCGGTGGAAACACCGGCCTAGCTATACACTAGCTATACACTCAGGGAGCGAGGCTTCTTTCAAAGTTGCCATTGGCCTCTTGTTGACCTCTCTGATCAGTCTCCTTGCTTGGTCATCCAGTTTGGAGGGACGGCCTGATCTAGACAGGGTCTTGGTGGTACCATACACCTTCCACTTCTTAATGATTGTCTTGACTGTGCTCCAAGGATATTCAAGGCATTTGAAATATTTTTATACCTATTCCCTGATCTGTACCTTTCTACAGATTATGTAGAAAGGTCTTTTGAAAGTTCCTTGATGCTCATGGTTGAGTCTTTGCTGTGAAATGCACTACCCAGCAGAGGAAACCGATAGGAACAGCTGATGTTATTCTGAAATAATCAGAATCACTTCAATTTAACACATGTGGAGGCCAAATAACTTGGTGTGTGATTTGGAAAGTGATGATTACACCTGATCTAATTTACAATTGCTATTATAAGGGGGGTGGACACTTGTCCAACCAATATTTTCTAATTTTGTATATTTTAAATAAATTTTCTGGAATTTGTAGAATTTGTTTTTCACTTGGAAGTCGTGGGTTACGATGTGTAAATACAGGTGGAAAAGTCTTGTTTAATTAATTTTAATTCCAGGTTATAAGGCAACAAAAGGTGAAAAATTTGAAAGGGGGTGTAGACTTTCTATCGGCACTGTAAATATGTGTGGCACTGCCATAGACCAAGGACGAGACCATCTCGCTCTCCTTTGCCCCAGCCAACGCCGACCCCTCGCAGGCATCGAGTGGGGATCAGGTTCTTTCTTTCCTTGTCTTGCAACCTCACCCTGTCTGAATTGTCATCATGTGATTAAATAAGATGACATGTACGTATAGCTCTTTATTGTTCTTCCTGTCCCTCTTTGAATGAATGAATGAATGATTGTTCTCCCTATCCCTCTTTGAATGAATGAATGAATGATCGTTTTAAGGCCATTTTCCCCGCTAGAGCAGGGGTTAGCCTTGCAGGCCCCATGACAATCATGGTTCCCTGTTTGTGGCAATGTTTTTATGGCCGGATGCCCTTCCTGACGCCAACCCTTGGTCACCTCTTACGATGCGCAGGGATACGGTGTACCTATTCTAAACCGGCGTACACACCGGGATCATTCATCCCAGCAAGCTGGTATTCAATTTGCCGACCTCAGAAGGATGACAGGCTGAGTCAACCCCCCTGGCGTTAATTCAGCGATCAACCGGGATTCGAACCCAGGATCCTAGGATCCCAAGCCGGCACCCTAACCGCTAAGCCAACCTCTTTGCTTTTGATTATTTATTAAACCTGGTTCTCACGATTGGTGTGCGGCCTGGTTCAGAATTTTGCAATTATAACCATGGTGCAGGTCAAATTCAAATTTGGTGCCGACCTCACTAACAGGGTTAAACCTGCACTATTTTTTTATCTGGGGCACATTGCTCGGCCCCCAGTCCTTTTGGAAACGGGGAAATGACCGTTGGCGACGGATCTTGTTAGAGCTTCTATGCGTCAGAAACCGAAGAAAAGATCTGTTCGGCTTTCCCAGAAGAAGTCTCTTGAGGACATTCCGTCACTAAATTGATGATCATCTGGGTGGAGGATTTGACCACGTGTCCACCACACAGTCCACCGTTACGATATCTACCCACTGGTGCTTTTTCTGAGTAATCTCTGCATTTCTGGGAAGGGATGGGTGTTTCGAGTTTTTTATTTAAAAAGTTGAGGCTCATGAAAGAGCAAGCTAATGGTTCTTCTTTAATATTTTTCATAAAGTTCTTTTGTTGTTAATGTATGAAAAAAGTAGAGTTTGCAAACAGACATTTTCTTTTATTTCAACCACATATTCAGTACACCTATGGAACATTTCAGACGTAAAAGACAGTGACTTACAAATTAATTGCTGTGGGCGGCCAGTGAGCTCAGTTGAGTATCAGGAAGATTGGAAAAATAAAAAGTTCAAATTCATTTAAAATCCCCGTGAGTTAATTTATGAGAAAAGTCCGATTCTGCTTCTACAAGTTTGTGCACGGGAGTACAGCAACATTTAGGGTTTGCAGCAAAATGGTCCAGTGGTAGCACAGGCTGCAAGGAAGCACCCAGGTTTGAAACCCAAAGACGTTTCAAATTGTAAAACAAGGATTTCAACATCTTTACACAATGATGTGGAACTCTTCAACAAAATACTGCATTATCCAACATTACTCATGCTCGTTGTGCACTGCATGGTCACCAAAGATCATTTTTAGTCACACGTTGAGTGGGGAAGTTATCTCGATGTAGAGCTCAATTGGAGGGAAGTCCTTCCGAATAGAAAAGATAAAATGATCTGCCCTGCATGGAACTGGCAAAGGCCTGGTTCCAACCATCGGATGCACCACATTCCCTCGTGAAGCTATCGCCTGCAATGTCCTCCCTCTTTAACCGATATTTGCTCCCTCAATGTGATTACCCTATCGTGTTCGGATTGCCATGGTAAGGAAGGTAAATGGGCCATCACATTAAAGGGCTTTCATCGGCCGGGTGGGAGTTGCCGCTTTGACCCGAACATCACGGCGTCCACCCGGGCAGAAGGTTCGTTGGCTCGATTGCACTCCGATTATGGATGTGAAGTGTAGCTCGGATTAAACCATATATATATATATATATATATATATATATATATATATATATATATATATATATATATATATATTGTTACAGACGCGGTGGTGGATGTTAGTTTACCGAGCGGTTTGGTATGACCACGTCTGCACAGTTTACCCGATTATGCTCGAACGTTGACTAGTCGCGCTACGCTAGATCAATGAAGGAAAAAGACACAACGGCTGGGATTCAAAGGACACGACACCAGGGATACGGTTCTCAAGACCTCCGGAGGAGGTTATATTCGTTCGGAAGGTTAGATTACAGAGACGAGAGGTACAGCATAGAAAGACAAGCACTTAGACACACTCTTATATTAACCCCAACAGACGACAGATAAACGGGACAAAAGGCTGACTCACACGGGGATTGATGGCAAGGAAAGCGGGTATCGATGGCTCAAGGTGCACTCTTGGCTCAAGGACAGGGTACTGTACGGTCCAGTAGATGCAGGGAGGTCACAGCGCTCGGAGGTCACGACTGGTTCTTCCTCTTCAAGCTCGGGGCGCATCTCACGTCACGTCCGGTACGTGGCCGCGTATATCCGGCGGGGAGTGACACGCCCTCGGCTCGTTAGCTCCGCCCCAGATGGAATCGGCACGTTGCTTCTCATTGGGTGCGTGCGGGGGGGTTACCGGCTCCGCCCTTGATGAGGGGCTGACAAGGAGCCCCTTCGTGGTAACCCCGTCGGAGCGCATCGTCAATGGCGGCTAACCGAGCCGGTGTGAGGACGCACACTCCCCCGCGCAGCGCCGTGCCGCTCTGTTGTTGTAGTTGTTGTTGTTGTTTGGGGAAGAAGATGGGAAGAGGTATGGGAAGGTCCTAAACTCACTACTGGTGCCATATAATCACATTCTGGTGCAACGAAGAGTCAGAATTAATGGAAACGAGTCCTTAACTGACATAGACTAAGAATAACTAGCAAGATGTCCGAAAGTTGTCTACGTGAGATGCGGTGGACCTGGGCACGACATTTAATGGGGGAAAAAGGGGAAGGTCGGTTCTACAGAGTGTTGTTTACAGACAATGGGACTAGGGAATGGGGGATTGGGGATAGTTGGGGAGTATTGGGGAAATAGGGGAATATTTACAAGCGGATATGGAGGCCAAATTCCATATTCGCAACATTGCACCCTTCTCTACCCTCGGGGCGTCCCGACCCGATAAATTTTTACCTACTTTAGTGTGGCACGCAGATGTAGTTCCCTCTACTATTAACTCTACCCTGAGTGCGACAGTTTTACAGATGTTCACAAATGAGTAAATATGTCCCCCTGCGACATTGCACCCTTCTCCTCACAGAAACACACCCACAGGATAACCGAATTGCGGAAAGAATTCGCAAACTAAACATACAGCCGGTAGGGAGCATTATTTACAAGACTACGCTGATATTTACACTACGATCCAGGACCTGTTTTTGGAGGGACACATGCAGATGTTATGCATAGAGAGAGCACGCATGCCAGCATCGATACACCAACCCACGAGTGCTCTGTGGCCTATGGCCTTTAATAATGTGCAGAGCACCCCTTCCAAGCATCAAAAGCACCACCCCATCACACAGTGAGCACCATCCGGTGCACCAATAAAGTGATTATAAATCACCGGTGGTGTCGCAGCCGGCCGATGTTCTGCCGCTGGTCTTGCCTTCGTGTGGTGCACTTGGCCTTCTTACTTCCTTAGAAAAATAAAGAAAGGCGCCAACCGCATCCATTTCTTTATTGTGGCCGTCAGGGGGCCAACTGTTAGTGGTTCACCTTGTATGGCATAGGTGCCACGTTGACCCATAGGTCCATCCATGGGTGGTGCTTGGCCGCAAAAGAACTGCGGTCCATTGTGGGTGGCCACAAACATTGCGGTCCATATGGTGTATCGATCCCGGCAGCAAGCAGCGAAAGTGCAGGCCCACAACTGCGTAGCCAGCACCTCTCTCTCCTCTCTCTCTACCCCAAAGCCAGATCCTCGGAGGTGGGAGACAAAAGAAGCAGACAAGTGAGTAAGGTGGTAAGGGCGCAAAAGTGCACGCAATGCAAGGTAATGCACACTGGGGGCACATGGGAACCAGGTGAGACAGGTACGTTCCTACCGTACGCCCCCCCCCCCCCACCAGGTAACCTACATGGCCCCTCCCTTACCCCTTACTGTATCCACAAAACACAACACTACCCATAAACATCTACTTTACAAATCAACAAACATCCCTACTGTCTTCCCCGTTCCTCCCATAAACCAAATTCGTCTTCTCTCCCTCCTAACCAATCAAATTTGCCATTTTCAACTCTCATCAAAATTTGCCATCTCCAACTCAACATCATAATTTGCTATCACCAATTCATCATCAGTCCCTCCTAGGGAGGGAGAGATGGAATCACCCCAATGTCTCATCCACGTCGTGATGCGTCTCACAAATCCTCACAGCAATTCTCATTTCCTGCACCAAGACAAAGAAAACACAGGTGTGGAGTCATCATCATCACCACAGGTAAGTGGCTGCGTATGGTGCGACAGGTTCATCAATCCTAACTATTTCCTAAATGACTTTAACAACTTTACACTACCCGGGGTCTTTCTCCGGCCAAACCATTGGCCCTCTTACACTATGGGTTCTAAAAACCAATTCCCATTGGCCAATCTGTGGTGCTCTTCAATTTGGGGTCTCACTCCCCCGATTCATCTCCCGGTGCCCTCGCACAATTTCTGGGCTGTGGCGTGTACCTCTCCCAGTGGGTCTACCCACCTGCACACCTCCACCACTGCAGTTGCCTCCGAGCTTACCTGCTCCTTACCCTAACCTAACTACCTGGGGAAGGCCCTCTGGCGCTCTCCCCACTCGGTGCCCTCTCTGGCACTGGGCTACCCGGGTCCATCCTCCGGATCCTCGGGCCCCATCCACAACTCTACCGGCTCCCAGAGCCCACCTGCGGCCTCACCTGGCCGACATCCTCACAGTGGTGGAGTGCCCAACCAACTACACACACTAACAGGCTACACGCCCAGCCATTTCCACAACACTAATGCACCCATTCACAACACCATTCTGCAACCGCACCACAGATGCCAATATCCAACCACCATTTACCTGTATCCTCTACCTAACACTTACACTACCCGCCCCGGGTATTCGTGAAAGGGGTCCACTCTTCCCCCATCCACACCTTCGCACCATGCACACCACTCCGTACCACTTACTCCAACTCTCTCCACACACCTGCACTTGCACACCTGTGCTCTCACACCTGGTGCCACCTGCACCCTTCTCTCCCCAAGCGCATTCGCGCTGATCCACAACACTCACTACTCACACACTGCTCCACACACCTGTCCAGTTGCACACCTGTGCAATCACACCTGTTCAATTCTCACACACACGGCATCATCTCAGCTAACTACTCCCTTCTGAAACTTGCGCTTCCCAGTCGTCCCTTTAAACTATTGCGCTCCCTCGTCATTATCATCCACTCTAAACTACCTGCGTCCCCACTACAGGTATCAGTCACTAACTAACCTTAACGTTACCTAATGTCATCTTCGCTAGATCCCTACACACCATATCCTAACCCACCCGGGCTAGTTTTCACTGCCATACACCCCATAAACTATTGCTCCTTTGCCCCACATGGGAAGGGTGGCAGGGATGCCCCCCTTACCCACCGGGCCCATCGCTCCTCAATCCCCCAGTCCTCTGGCACTAATAAGCCCCCCCTTATTCAGAGGTACTGGGTCCCGCCTTGGCATCTAAAGCCGAGGCAATCCACGGGGGCGCCTGCTCGCCGGTGTAAGGTCTTATCCGGTCGGCGTGGACGATCCGAGGGAGGGCTCGTGGCCCCATTTTGATCTTAATGACCACGTCACAGATTTGCGACAGGACGACTCCTGGGCCTTGCCAGGGGGAGGTGAGTTTTGGGCACCTTCCCTTCCGCCTCCGGGGATTAAAGAACCAAATCTTCATCCCCGGAGCGTATTGACTCCCCTGGCTCCGGTCGTCGTACCTGCGCTTCATCTTTTCCCCCGCCAGATGGAGTTGGCGGCGGGCGAAGGCATGGACTAGCTCCATGCCTTCCTCTAGGTGACGTGCGTACCCCTCCCTCGGCGGGTTAACCACTGTGTCTGGCACGGGACCGCATAGCAAGTCGGCGGGAGCCCGTAACTCCCGCCCATACATAAGCAACGCTGGACTGCATGCGGTGGCCCCGTGCTGGCTGGTTCGGTAGGCCATGAGCAAATAAGGGAGATGTTCGTCCCAGTCATCCTGACGGGTGGCGGTGAACAGTGCCAGTTGTTGGATTAAAGTTCGGTTGAATCTTTCCACCATCCCGTCAGATTGAGGTCTTAAAGGCGTTGTTCTTGTTTTCCGAATTGACAGGAGACTGCACACATCTTTTAGCAATTTGCTCTCAAAATTTCGTCCCTGGTCGGTGTGCAACTCCTGTGGAATCCCATGCCGGCACACAAATCCTTCCACGAAGGCCTGCGCTACCACCCCTGCTTCTTGGTTGGGGAGGGCGTAGGCCTCCGGCCACTTGGTGAAGTAGTCCATTACAACGAGGATATACTTATTACCTTGGCGGGTGCGGGGCAGCGGTCCTAGAATATCCATAGCCACCCGCTCAAGGGGGGCCCCCACCTGATGTAATTGAAGGGGGGCCCTCATCCTCCGTGCTGGTCCCTTTTTGGCAGAACAGGCGTCGCATCTCCGACACCAGTCCTGTATGTCGCGCCCCATATTCACCCAATAGAACCTCCGGCGGACCCGAGATATTGTCTTTGTCCTGCCCAAATGGCCGCCGGAGCGGGTACCATGCACCTGTTGCAATATGACGTTCTTGAATTTGTCAGGGACTATCACCAGCCAGGAAGTTCTATCAGAGGGAACCTCCACCCACTTGCGATACAAGATGTTGCCTTTCAATTCCAGGGTCTGCCATAGCGCGACTTTCAAAATTCGGGTTTTTATTTCCGTATAACAAAATCAAATTTCGCCGTTATAATTTCGTCGAGCGCAGTAAACGCGCTCCGGATCGATTCTACCTCCCAAAGTTTGGGCCTAACAAATTTAGTCCCGGGTCCGAATTTCACTCCTCGACACCAATTGTTACAGACGCGGTGGTGGATGTTAGTTTACCGAGCGGTTTGGTATGACCACGTCTGCACAGTTTACCCGATTATGCTCGAACGTTGACTAGTCGCGCTACGCTAGATCAATGAAGGAAAAAGACACAACGGCTGGGATTCAAAGGACACGACACCAGGGATACGGTTCTCAAGACCTCCGGAGGAGGTTATATTCGTTCGGAAGGTTAGATTACAGAGACGAGAGGTACAGCATAGAAAGACAAGCACTTAGACACACTCTTATATTAACCCCAACAGACGACAGATAAACGGGACAAAAGGCTGACTCACACGGGGATTGATGGCAAGGAAAGCGGGTATCGATGGCTCAAGGTGCACTCTTGGCTCAAGGACAGGGTACTGTACGGTCCAGTAGATGCAGGGAGGTCACAGCGCTCGGAGGTCACGACTGGTTCTTCCTCTTCAAGCTCGGGGCGCATCTCACGTCACGTCCGGTACGTGGCCGCGTATATCCGGCGGGGAGTGACACGCCCTCGGCTCGTTAGCTCCGCCCCAGATGGAATCGGCACGTTGCTTCTCATTGGGTGCGTGCGGGGGGGTTACCGGCTCCGCCCTTGACGAGGGGCTGACAAGGAGCCCCTTCGTGGTAACCCCGTTGGAGCGCATCGTCAATGGCGGCTAACCGAGCCGGTGTGAGGACGCACACTCCCCCGCGCAGCGCCGTGCCCCTCTGTTGTTGTAGTTGTTGTTGTTGTTTGGGGAAGAAGATGGGAAGAGGTATGGGAAGGTCCTAAACTCACTACTGGTGCCATATAATCACATTCTGGTGCAACGAAGAGTCAGAATTAATGGAAACGAGTCCTTAACTGACATAGACTAAGAATAACTAGCAAGATGTCCGAAAGTTGTCTACGTGAGATGCGGTGGACCTGGGCACGACATTTAATGGGGGAAAAAGGGGAAGGTCGGTTCTACAGAGTGTTGTTTACAGACAATGGGACTAGGGAATGGGGGATTGGGGATAGTTGGGGAGTATTGGGGAAATAGGGGAATATTTACAAGCGGATATGGAGGCCAAATTCCATATTCGCAACAATATATATATATATATATATATATATATATATATATATATATATATATATATATATATATATATATATATATTGTTACGGATCTCTCCGTCGGCCTCTTTTCCCCTTATCGAGGGGGGATTAATCCCCTCGTCTATGACTGACCGACGTGGTCCTGAAGTTGCCCAAGCTCCCTCCGGAGAGGCAGGTGCGCAACCTCGTTCGCGACCGCGGACAGATGTTAATTGCCGAGCGGTTTAGCAACCGCGGCACGAACCATTAGCAGGTAACTGACCCGATTCTTAACGTTGGCCAAATCGTGCCACAGGTATCCAATGGGGAAATGACTAAAACGAAACGGATGTGAAGGAAAGAAAGGCAAAGTAGGAAGAACAAATATAATTTATTACTAACTATTATTTACACAATCAAAAGAACCAAGGAGAAGGAAAGATAAGAAAATAAAGACAGAAAGAATGGAAGGACCATAAGACACAGTGCAATTACTAGCTTATACTATGCAGTCTTACTTAACCCCAGGACAAGACACACAAAACAAACTCACGTACACGAATGGATGGATGAGGCCAGGCACGGATGATTGGAAGGGGAGGAAGGTTCGGCTGGACACGGGAGGATGGCCGGGCCGGGAGTGAGCAGCCGCCGCCCTTCCTCAATCGTGTTCGCCCGGCGGCGTTGCTTCGCAAAAGCTCAAAGCTGCGGTGGTCACAACTGCGGTGGACTCAAAGCTGCGATGGTCTCCAAAGCTCATGCGTGCTTCTCTTTCCCTCAATCACCTCCTTCCTCCACTCGTCTGTTCTTCTGGTCTCTACTCGTCTCAGGTGGGGTGCGTCGCGTGCTCTCCAAGGACTCATCTCTGGTGGGGGCGTCCTGCCCCGGGTTATATAGGCCACACCCTCTCAAGCCATACCCCTGAGCCTTGGTTGGTCATTCGGGGCTCCACCCTTCATGATGAAGTGGGGGCCACACCTTTCTTCTCCGAACCGACCGCGTGTTTAATGGAGGGCGAATGCAGTTGGCAATCGAGGCTTTGGGAATGGGGGGCTTTGGGAATGAAAGGGAATCTACCTTATTTGAATTCGGTGCAATGCAGTGTCAATTAATGGAAGACACAGCCTTAAACTAATACACACAATAAGGAAATAACTATTTAGAAGGATATATGATTTGCTACATGCATGTATATGGATTAACTAGGAGGACGACCTTTGACCTTTACACTACGGAGGGTGATATTTACAACAATTCTCAAATCCACAACAATATATATAATCTCTCTCTTTTTGTCTCAGCTTAAAATGCTCAATGCAATATTATCGACAATAACCTTCTGCTTACTGTTGGCGGCAGTAACTCGCAGACTGGTGGCTGTACAGATCTTCATCAGCAAGACTAGTTCTTCATTCTACAAGCTCTTGAATAAACCTGTTTCCATCTCGCTGCTTGCTTCCCTGCGTTGCACCACCTGCCCTCTCTCCTCCACTGCAGCAACACCCCTCTCCTGCTGCCACATCATCGTCCTGCCAAGTTATCTCTGCTCCATGCTCGCCTCCATCTTCTCCTTGTAAGCTCTTTTATAGCAGATGTTGCTCCACTGACCACCATCTCAAGTCACCCACCCCTATCTCTATCTACAATCTTTTTTTACCCCCTTACCCAACCCTCCTGTTTACAGGTTACTGTGTTTCCTCTTTCCTCTTTACCTGGTCATTATTAGTCCCCTACCGGTGTACACCGGAGGGGACTATAGGTTTGCACGCCGTCCCTCCCTCCGTCCATCAGTCCGTCAGTCTGTCAGTCTGTCAGTCCGTCACGCAAAGAACAGTTTTCCGGACTTTTTTTTCTAAACTCTTAATGCTAATGATTTCAATCTTGGCACATGGTTTCCTCATGATAAGTTACAGGTCAAGTTAGAACTTCACGACGTTTCGATCATTTTTGACAAGGTTATGGCACTTTGAACTTTGGGAATTCTGATAATTCTGATGATCCTTAACTCAGTGCCATTTTAAGTTTTAATTTCCTTTAAAAAAGATTTGCTCTGCAATAATAGGACCGATTGAGATAAAATTTTCACCATAGGAGGGACTCGGTCTGTAGAATATTTTAATGGTAATTATGACGTCACAGGTCACGTTGTTCGGGCGCCATATTGTTTTTCGTGAAAACACGAAAACCCCTTTTTCTCTGCAACGGCTGAACAGATCGAGGCAAATCTTTGCAGGCAGAATCGCATACCCATGACGAACAAAAAAGTCAACGGGCATGACGTCATGCGTCACATGGTTTCAGAGTTATGACGTTTTTAAGCATGAACCTTTAAAACCGAGCCCCTCCCTCATTTTTGATCCAATCGAGGGGAAACTTCACAGATCTGTTCCGCCTGTCAGTCTACTAAAATGTCCTTTTGGAATTTGCGATAGCTCACGTGGTTTGGCGGATATCGTTAATTAAACGAAATTATTTTAAAAATGGATATCTCTTGAATCGCTGTATTGATCGACGTGAAACTTCATACTATAGTAGAAGTCATGAAGATTAACAAGTGTGCAAAATTTCAAGATGATTGGATGTACGGTCTGGAAGCTAGAAGTTGTTATTGCATGAAGAAGAAGAGGCGTCAGGTGTGCGGATTTAATTATTTATCACATGTACAGACTGAAAGCATCGTTGGACACGACCTGTCGCGGTCATTTTAACCTCAAATAAAATTCTAATTTAAGATTTGTCAATAGCTGAGGTATATTAACAAACGAATAAAACAGATTTGGTCAAATTCTGACTTTTTAAACTCGATCGCATTTGACAGAGTTGTGACAAGCTGAGGAAGAAGAAACCTCGCATTGGCTTCTCCAATGTGCCATAAAAAAAGGGATATCTCTTGAATCGCTAGTACCTCAGACCGTGAGTTGGTAATAATTTATATAATTCACACAGTGCAATACGTGCAGGCCGCTCCACGGAGCGACCTTGCGGGCTTATCAACGAGGCGAGGCATGACACACGTGTGTCTCAGCATACCTCAGATCAAGTTTGAAAACCAGCATCAACCGTGCATAAATTTGCATATTCGATCATTTTTGACAAAGTTATGGCACTTTGAACTTTGGTAGGGGACATGTATTGCAGCGCAATACTCAGAATGCTTGTTTATTTTGCTTGTTTTGTCCATGGTGACCCCAGTGTCAGTATGTTACCTGCTTTCATCCTCCATCACCTCACTCTGCCATGAGCATAGAACCTGCATAGAATAAAGATGAATCTTCCCCAAAACTATTGCTCCACCTCCAGTTGTAGTGGAATTGATGTGTTTGGGGTGCAATGATTCATGAGGTTTCTGCAATGCACAAATCATTCTCAATGTTTACAGTTCTTGTTTGAAATGTTTACAGTCTTAATGGATGCATTCTTCAGCTTTGTCTCTTTTCTTTGAGATAGCAAAAATTTTAATCCACCAATTTGATGCATCTTCATGAGTTGTTTGGGCTGAACATCCTAGCATGACGACCAGCAAATGTTAAAGCTTTTCGCCATTTTTGGTTTTAATAATCTGACCACTCAACTCCATTCACCATCTTGGAAACAATCTTGGATGAGGACATACAAGAAACAAGAAACATGCTTCTTGAGAAGGAAGGAGAAGAAGAACCTCCTGTGAGCAGATATTGAAAAGAAGGATCCCCAGGTGATCAATGAATGTGTGACAATTGTGCATCATAGTCACAGCTTCAATACAGGATGATTAAATTTCTTCTAAAAATTCTGGGTTTTCCATATGGCTGCAATCTACAACAATGGGATATATTGAAACGGCAAAAACTGATTCTGTGAATCTAGATGAATGGACAGGAAGTCGGTAGGGATCAGACCTCCATTGTGAGTTGTGACTCTTCCCCATAGAAATGTATTTATTAAAACGTGCATGAATGGGGATGGGTGGAATCCACCCTTATGTATTTGTGATTATGTAAACACTGTCTGATCGCTCAGTTGCACCTTGGGGAGAGATCACATGGTGTGATTGGTCTTTTAAAGCTCAGACACGTTAAATACACATCAGCATCCTCTTTTACCACGAGATGTCCATCTCCCACAATCCTTTGTCATTTTTTGCACATTGTTACATATTTATGTGAATGTATGTGAATTACTATGCAGGTGTTTGCTTCCGTGTGTAGTATATTAAGTTGTTGTGTAGTTGTTGTGGTTGGAGGGTCAGAAGCCCTTCTGAAAGAGTGGCAGGAAACGGAAGTGGCCGGAAGCGGAAGTGACGGGAAAGGGAGGAGAAAAGACACGAGGGAAAGGAAGGCTTTTTCTTCCTCGCCCCGCGACGACGAGAAGGTGGAATCGACCTTACGCTGCGCGGAAAACGCGCCGTGCGAAGCGTCTGGCGAGAGGAGTTACCTGGGCGGTAAAAATCTTGGGACACGTCCAGTCACTGTGAGTTCGTGCACGAAACCAAGCGTCCGGGACAGTTTGCCCCGTCTACAAAGACGCGTACGGGTCCGCACGTTGGGCCTCGCTCGCGTCGGAAGCCGCGCTGGGTTTTTGCCCATCTACAAGGACGCGTAAGAGTCGCACTTGGGGCCTCGCGCACGTTGGACGCCGCGCTGGGTTTGCCCCGTGGCTTGGCAAGGAGGTGCGCTGCAGCCGCGGCCCCAGTCCGAGACGGCACGTTTAGAGCACGTCCGCCCGGGGCTCGTTCAACCGCCCGTGTGCGGAGAGGAGAGACATTGACCACGGAGGGAGTCAGGAGTGGGGCTCACGTGAGGAATGTATAAGATTAAGATGGCCATCTTAGAGTTTGTGTAGATGAGTTCACCTGGTTGTAATATTGATTGTGCATTGTTGATGGTTGTTGATTGCTCAGTGAATATATTATTGATTATTCCGGATCCTTGGTGTGGGGTTTCTTCTTGACCGGAATTCCTATTGATTGCGTTACGAAAGCGTATAAACCATATATCTTTCTGGCGGGGTCCCTCCCACGGTCCGGGGGTCACCAAGACTAGGTAGTTACCGGGAGGACCACGTAACAGAATTGGGGGCTCGTCCAAATTACGATTTGCGGTTTCGCAATTGGGTCTACGTCCGGGATCTAAAAGTGTATAAAATAATAAAATAATAATATTTTTGGTAATTAAAATTTATTAATTAATTATTAATTGGTAATATTTTTTTTGAGAAATTGGGGAAAGTCTTGGGGTGAAGGTTAACAGGTGTTAACGATAGGCACCATGGCGTTTGTGGCACAGAACTTTGGGGTAACCCCGAGTGAGGCACAGTTCCGAGCGTTGCTAAAGTCGGATCTCTTGAAATTGGCCAAACATTTTAACTTGGAGGTCCGAACTAATTTGAGGAAGGCAGAGTTGCAGGCCACGGTGATACAATCTATGGTGGGATTAGGAACATGGGACGAGTTAGCCTGGGAGTGGCTACCCGAAGAACCAGAAGACGTGGAGCTCCGGAAACTGGAGTTGCAATTACGGAGCCAGGAACGGATCAAAGAAGAAGAAAGGAAAGCAGAAGAGAGAAGAGAAGAGAAGCAAGCAGAGGAAAGGAGAGTGGAACGAGAACTCCAGGAAAGGTTAAAAGAAGAAGAAAGGAAAGCAGAAGAGAGGAGAGAAGAGAAACAAGCAGAGGAAAGGAGAGGGGAACGAGAACTCCAGGAAAGGTTAAAAGAAGAAGAAAGGAAAGCAGAAGAGAGGAGAGAAGAGAAACAAGCAGAGGAAAGGAGAGGGGAACGAGAACTCCAGGAAAGGTTAGCAGAAGAAGAAAGGAAAGCAGAAAAGGAAAGAGCAGAAGAAGAAAGGAAAGCAGAAAAGGAAAGAGCAGAAGAAGAAAGGAAAGCAGAAAAGGAAAGAGCAGAAGAAGAAAGGAAAGCAGAGGAGAGGAGAGAAGAGAAACAAGCAGAGGAAAGGAGAGTGGAAAGAGAACTCCAGGAAAGAAGAGAAAAGGAACAAGCAGAGGAAAGGAGAGCTGCAAGGGACCTCGAAGCAGAGGAGAGAAAAGCGGAAAGGGAATTAAAGGAACGTGACATGGAGCTTCAGCAAGAAATCAAAGTCAAGGAGCTGGAGTTAATGAGAGAACGGGGAGAGGCACCACCCTTGCTGACGGGGTCGACACCTCACCAGAAAACCTGGGATGTGGGCAGACATGTGAGGCTGGTTCCACCGTTCAGTGAAAAGGAAGTCGCGAAATTCTTCCCACACTTTGAGAAAGTGGCTCGACAATTAAACTGGCCGGAGGAGGCCTGGACCATACTCGTACAAAGTGTGCTGGTGGGGAAAGCTCAGGAAATTTATTCGGCGCTACCAATGGACCAATGTGCAGATTATGAGGTACTGAAGAAGCACATCCTCAAGGCCTATGAGTTGGTTCCGGAAGCTTACAGGCAAAAATTCAGGAATGCCAGGAAGAGGGAGAGTGAGACCCATGTGGAGTTTGCCAGAGTGAAAGAAAACATGTTTGATCGGTGGTGTGAGTCAAAAGGAGTCGGGAAAGACTTCGAGACATTGCGGGACTTGATCCTGGTGGAGGAATTCCAGCAGTGTGTCCACGAGGACATCAAAGTGTACCTGCAGGAAAAGAAGGTACCAAAGTTGTGGGACGCAGCCACCATGGCAGATGATTATGCCTTAACCCACCGAATAGGGGTCCACGAACCTAACTCCTCGCCTAGATCTCCGCAGGGGAGGTGGGGAACAGCAGGTGCGGAGAACGACCATACATGGCGGCGGCCTCGAGATGATTATGGGGACAACTATGATACCCCACCGGTTCGAAATCAGAGGGATGCGGGCCCAAGACAAACTTATAGTTCGGGGGGCCCGAGGCAGACCCCGAGTTTTTCCTCCGGGCCTACTTGCGCGTTTTGCAAAAAACCTGGACACTTGATGTCCAGTTGTTACCTCATGAAAAGGGACAACCCAGAGCGGAGTCCGACTATTACAACTCCGAATGCGATGGCTAGCGTAAGAAATCGCCATCAAGAGGGTTACCAACCATTTGTTTCCGAGGGGTTTGTGTCACTGGATGGAGCCTCGACTAACCGGAGACCGGTTAGGATATTGAGAGACACAGGGGCCCATCAATCTTTAATGCTTGAAGGCATTTTGCCATGGTCCGAGGAGACGGCAACGGGGGATAGTGTTCGTTTACAGGGGATCGGGGGCGGTGTTAGTGCTCCCCTTCAGGTCATCCAGTTGGAGTCCGATTTGGTGTCAGGACCGGTCACCGTCGGTTTACAAGCCACGTTTCCTGTAGAGGGTGTATCTGTGGTTCTCGGGAATGATTTGGCCGGGGGTCAAGTTTATGGTAACCTGAGGGTTGAGAAAGAGCCCAGCAGGGAAAATAACACCACACCAGCTCGGGATGGTGACAAAAGTGCCAAGTTATTTGTAGGGGGACTGAACTTCAAAACAGAGGAAGAAGTTCTGACCTCTGTCTTCAACAGATATGGGCCGCTGGTGGAAGTGCGGTTGGTAAGAGACTGGGAAACGCAACAGTCAAGAGGGTTCGGCTTTGTCACGTTTGCCAGCACAAAAGACGCCAGAGAGGCAGAGAAGAATTGGAATGGCAAGGATTTGGAGGGTCGGACCATAACAGTAGGGAAGGCATTTCGTAGGCGTCGAGAGGTCTACAGGAGAGGACAACTGGGCGGTAGTTTTGGTGGTGGCCGCAGTCAATATTATTATGGAGGCTCCCTGAGTTACGGCCGCTCCCGAAGGAAGAATTGGCAAAGTAGTGGCCGAGAAGAAGACCGGTATTCAGGGGACTACAGGGACCAGTGGTCCCACCCTAATTATTAGGGACGTTCCGAGAAGTTGAAGCACTGAAGGCGGCGGAGCCGCCGAGCCAAGATTCCTACACGAATTAACCGTGAACGCCGTTCCTAAAGGCGCCCATGTAGAGAACTTTCCTGCACGGACTAACCGTGAACTCCACGTTCCTCAAGGCGCCCATGTAGAGAACTTTCCTGCACGGACTAACCGTGAACTCCGCGTTCCTAAAGGCATCCATGTAGTGAATACTCGGCTTGGCCTCCCGGAAAAGTGCTATCGAGTGGCTTAACTGGCTTTATTTTTAAGTGATAACTGTGCCCGGGGGGAATTGATAATGTGGGGGGGGTTGAGTTATCTGGTTTATTTCTCCAAATTGGCCGGCAAAGAAAGTTTTCGCTGGGTTCAAACTTTCTTTCTTGAAGGGGGGGAGTGTTACATATTTATGTGAATGTATGTGAATTACTATGCAGGTGTTTGCTTCCGTGTGTAGTATATTAAGTTGTTGTGTAGTTGTTGTGGTTGGAGGGTCAGAAGCCCTTCTGAAAGAGTGGCAGGAAACGGAAGTGGCCGGAAGCGGAAGTGACGGGAAAGGGAGGAGAAAAGACACGAGGGAAAGGAAGGCTTTTTCTTCCTCGCCCCGCGACGACGAGAAGGTGGAATCGACCTTACGCTGCGCGGAAAACGCGCCGTGCGAAGCGTCTGGCGAGAGGAGTTACCTGGGCGGTAAAAATCTTGGGACACGTCCAGTCACTGTGAGTTCGTGCACGAAACCAAGCGTCCGGGACAGTTTGCCCCGTCTACAAAGACGCGTACGGGTCCGCACGTTGGGCCTCGCTCGCGTCGGAAGCCGCGCTGGGTTTTTGCCCATCTACAAGGACGCGTAAGAGTCGCACTTGGGGCCTCGCGCACGTTGGACGCCGCGCTGGGTTTGCCCCGTGGCTTGGCAAGGAGGTGCGCTGCAGCCGCGGCCCCAGTCCGAGACGGCACGTTTAGAGCACGTCCGCCCGGGGCTCGTTCAACCGCCCGTGTGCGGAGAGGAGAGACATTGACCACGGAGGGAGTCAGGAGTGGGGCTCACGTGAGGAATGTATAAGATTAAGATGGCCATCTTAGAGTTTGTGTAGATGAGTTCACATGGTTGTAATATTGATTGTGCATTGTTGATGGTTGTTGATTGCTCAGTGAATATATTATTGATTATTCCGGATCCTTGGTGTGGGGTTTCTTCTTGACCGGAATTCCTATTGATTGCGTTACGAAAGCGTATAAACCATATATCTTTCTGGCGGGGTCCCTCCCACGGTCCGGGGGTCACCAAGACTAGGTAGTTACCGGGAGGACCACGTAACAGAATGGATATTAACTTTTTTCATTTCAACTTGTTAATAGTTTTGTTCGTATGTCAATATTTGTGTTATTTCCTGAAACTTCCAAGTTGAGCCAAACAGTAAAGCTTCTGAAAGCTCAAAGCCAAACATTAAAGTAGCATAAGTTTTTATTGGTCCCTCCAAGAGTTTCTTCGACGGTGTTTGCTTTCTTGCTTTTGCTATGTGTGTTGTACCGTCCACATCTCTTCCAGTTCTTCCTTCCTAAATTCCCTAAACTCACCTGCATTCCACCCCTCCTCCAATGCTTTCAAACGGATCTCTGACCTGAAAATCACAAGAAACTCATTTTGCAATAAATGTTCGTTTTCCATTAATCGTCCAATAATTTCTAAAATCCAAACTCATCCTTCCCCTCCTAAACTCCCCCCACACCCATCCCTTTCAAATCTCCCCCCTTGTCCCTCCCCTCCTAAACTCCCCCCACACCCATCCCTTTCAAATCTCCCCCCTTGTCCCTCCCCTCCTAAACTCCCCCCACACCCATCCCTTTCAAATCTCCCCCCCTGTCCCTCCCCTCCTAAACTCCCCCCACACCCATCCCTTTCAAATCTCCTCCCTTGCCCCTCCCCTCTTAAACTCCCCCCACACCCATCCCTTTCAAATCTCCCCCCTTGCCCGTTCCCTCCTAAACTCCCCGCTCACCCCTCCCCTCCAAAACTCCCCCCGCCCCTCCCCTCCATACTCCCCCCGCCCCTCCCCTCCATATTCCCCCCTCACCCCACCCCTCCCAAACTCCCCGCTCACCCCTCCCATCCTAAATTCCCCCCTCACCCCTCCATTTCAAAGCTCCCCCCTCCCCTTTTTTCTCCAATTCTCCCATCTCACCGCTCCTCCTCAAAGCATCCTCCCCACTTCCTCTCCCTTCCAACACTTACATCCATCTCCTCCAACCTTCTTCCTCGCTCTGCCCCCCCCCCCCCTCAAGCAACACTTCATTTCACTGTGCCTCATCGAATCACCATCAAACCTTTTGTCCTCCTCATCCTTCCCTTTCTCCCAACTCTTCTAAAATGTCTGACACACTATTAAACAGTTCTCCCTACCCCCCTGCCCTTCTTCCTCATCTTACCCTACCCCCCCTGTCCTGTCCTGTATCCGATGCTCTCCCTTCTTCTTCCTTAACGGTATGGACCTCAAACATCCAGGGCCTTCGCTCAAACCTGATTGATCTCTCCATACAGGTTGCTTCTGACAAACCAGACTTGATCTGCTTAACAGAAACTTTCCTCCTTCAAGATGACTCTGATTCCTTAATATCTCTCCCAGGTTACTCCCTCCTCTGTTATGATAGACCAGAGCCTCGTCCTGGAGGTAGGGTTGCTATCTTGATCAAAAACTCTCTTCCTCACTCTCCCTGCACTGCCCTCTCTCCACCTCACCTCCAGGAATACCTCTGGCTACGGATTCCCCTTCGCTCCCACCTCTTGTTCAGATGTGTGTTGTACCGTCCACCAAACAGTGATGTCTCCATCTACATCTCGCTGTCTGATAATATGGACCAACTTCTATCTACTCATCCCAACTCTCTCTTCCTCATATGTGGTGATTTCAACTGTTATCATGTCAGCTTGGGTGTGGGTACTTCTCTCTCCAGCCATGGCTCCTCAGCAAAGGACTTCTGTGACTCAATGGGACTGACACCATCTGTCAATTTCCTGACCAAGATCTCAGTCAACGGAGCATCTTCTCTTCTAGACTTGTTGGTTTTGACAAACTTCCCTGCAAATGTCTGCTGCTCTTCTTCTGCTCCAATCGGCTCTTCTGATCATGTGCTTGTTAAAGTGGACATCTCTCTGACCATTCTCAGAGAGCCTCCTCAGCGTCGACGAGTCTGGCATTTCACTCAGGCCAACTGGCACGGTCTGCAAGCAGCCATCAATCATCTGGACTGGTCTCCCATCTCTACCGCCTCTGACATCAACTCATCCTGGGAATTCTTCCAAAGTAAATTGCTCTCTCTCATGCACAGATTTATCCCATCTCTTCTTCAGTTGTCATACCCTTCCTCCCATCCATGGTACACGGAATCTTGTGGTGAGGCTGTTGCCCAGAAACAACTTGCCTTCGCCTCTTGGAAAGCAAATCCAACGTAAGGAAATCTCATTTCCTTTCACAAAGCCCAAAACAAGTGTGTGTCCACCCTCAGGAGAGCCAGAAAACAATATCTCTCCGTTCTCAAGACCGAACTCTCTTATCTGTCTCCCTCTTCCAAATCCTGGTGGCGTCTGGTCAAATCTGTTTCTGGTGCTTGTTCCCCCTCCATCCCCTCCCTTACCTCAAATGGCTACACAGCTGACTCCACACGTGAAAAAGCTGAAAGCCTCAACTCTGTATTTGCCTCTAAATATTGTGTCCCAAACCCATCCATCTCTGTACCCACTACCCACCGTACACAGTCGTACCCAGCTGCCCCTGGACTCTGTGTCCTTTTCTCCTGACAAGGTGTGGAAGTTTCTGTCTGTCCTCGATTCTGATTCTGCAACTGGTTCTGACGGCATCACTCCACGGGTCCCAAAATCCTGTTCTGCCGCTCTTTCACTCCCTTTCTCTGTTCTCTTCACCATCTCTTTTGCTCAAGGTCATCTGCCATCAGCTTGGAAATCAGCCAACATCACCGCTTTACACAAAAAGGTGCAAAAACAGATCCTTGCAACTACATACCAATCAGCCTTCTCCCAATCATCAGCAAAATCATGGAATCCATCATTGCTTTGGATATCAAATCTTTCCTCTTCTCCAATGGCTTGATCTCTGAACATCAATTTGGTTTCAGACCAGGTCACTCTACTCTGGACATGATGCTTCTGCTGTCTCAACAATGGATGGAGGTCCTCAATGTCAAACAGGAAATTAGAGCTGTCTCCCTTGACACATTATGTGCCGTCGATACGGTCTGGCACCCCGCTCTGCTCACAAAACTCTCCTCCTATGGTATCCATGGAAATCTCCATGCATGGCTTACAGACTTCCTCTCTAGTCATAGTCAACGTGTGGCCCTGAATGGGTTTTTCTCATCTCCCCTTCCTGTTCAGGCTGGAATTCCCCAAGGCATTGATCTGGGCCCTGTGCTTTTTCTGGTCTTCATCAATGATCTCTCTGACTTTCTTGAAAATCCTCTCTATCTCTTTGCTGATGACTCCACTCTCTGCCGCTCCATTCCTCATCCCTCAGATCGGCAGTCTGCAGCCTCCTCACTCTATGCAGACTTGGACAAAATCACAGACTGCTCAAACAAGTGGAACATGTCTTTCAATCCTGACAAATCTCACACTCTTACTATGTCTCTCCGAAAAGACCGACTGGAGAACCTCCCATCTACTTTCTGAACAATCTTCTCCAAGAAGTTCTGTCACTTAAGCTTTTGGGTCTCACTATCTGCCATGATCTTTCTGGGAAAACTACATTTCCAAGCTGGCCTCCAAAGCCAGTCGCCGACTGAGCATCCTCTGTCGTGCGAAGTCCTTCCTTGGCACACCTGAGCTCCTCACCACATACAAGGCTTTCATCCGCAGCTCAATGGAATACTGTTCTCCGCTCTGGTCCGGTGCTCCTACCTCACACCTAGCTCGTCTTCACGCTGTTGAAACCAAAGCTTTCAGAATCATTGGAATCTCCTGCGATGAAGCTAACTCCGAGGGCCTTTCACTTACTCACCGCAGGCAGGTTGGTGGTCTTTCTATCTTCTACCGACTCGTCTCCGGCCTTGCTCCCCCAGCTCTCTCTGTGCTATGTCCCCCAAATATTCCTACAGGTCGCACAAGATCTGCCTGCAACCCTCTTATGGTGAAACTGCCAAAATCAAAACTCTCTGCTCACTTTCACTCCATCATTCCTCTTTTCTCCCGCCTCTGCAACAAACTCCCCCACTCTCTTCAATCCCACTCCTCCCTCCAGGTCTTTAAAACAGCTGTTCACCACCATCTCTTATCTTCCCCCATCCAAAACCTTGATTATTCTACCCCTGTTAATTCACCCAAGATCCACTTTTTTGAAATACCGACTTCTTTCCTGGAAGTCCTTGCACTGTCCTTGTGTTTTATACTTGTCCCACTATCAAAAGATTTGATATCCCACCCCAAACGCGTTTTTATTCAGACCGCCATTTGACCTTGACATTTGACCTTGATATTTAACCGAGAGGGGTATGATACAAATTCCTCATAGATGCACCTTGCTCAAAGCTATCTCGAAAGAGAAAAAAAACCATATCAGCCAAACCTTAGTCGAGTTTTGGTGATAAATGTTCAAATGTATATAATTGGGTCATCACCTTATAATTATGGCAAGGACAAAAAAATTATCGATTCGTAAATTTTGACATTGCGTACATGTTGCTTCTTTCTATATTGATTATTTTTCGGATGCTTAAGATCAACAGCTCTTATCAGTTCCATTTGAATGATTTCATGACTATGGTGACAGATACATGTGCGATGCAGATCGCATGGTTCATTGGGGGTTTTGGGGGGGGGGGGGGGGTATTCTCAAAACTACGTGTGCATGAGGAAGGCAGGCGACCCAGCAAAATGGAGAACGTCACACATGTCTTTCATCCATGCTGTTGCCACACACGCAGTAAGGCAGACCGTGGTACAGCAAGTGGTGGTGGTTTAGCGGTGAGGGCACTGGACCCTCATTCCCAGAGGTTGTGGGTTCAAGTTGAGAAGCAGTAGTTATGGTTTGGATTCTAAGCTTTTGGAACCTGAGCTGCTTGCTCTCATGAGAATCACCATATTGCTATTGCATTCTCAAAACAAACCCATAGCTACCTCGCTAATGCTGGCTTAGGCAGTCCATTTTGTAATTTGTGCCCAAATACCAGCAAGGTAGTGTGGGATGGGTGCTAATCAAACCTGCCATAGTTCAAAACCAAACGAAGTACAATTAATGGCACATTTGATAATTGCCACGTAGAAAGCGTCCACATGAATCATATATGATTCGTGAAATCTATATGCATTTATGCTGCAAAGTCCCAAAAGAGTAAATGCAAAAGGAGAATGATTACAAATTTGTTGTTTTTGTTACACCCTAATGCAGTTTCTTGAGGAAGCAATTGAAACGTTCACTGTGCTGAAGCAGTTTTTTGGTGTTAGATCTTTACTCTCGAGGAGATTGCATGGCATGAGTACCCCCAGGGGGTCGTTACCGGAGTTGGGGGAAAGGGGGGCGCTGTGGAGGGTCGAAGGGGGTTGAAAAGCGTGCAAAGCATGCAGGGAGGCATGCAGGCAGACACGTGCAAGCACTTACAGCAGAGATAAAGTCTGTGCACCAGCCAGACGTATTCCGCATCCCGTAGACTGCCTCTCGTGTTCCTGTCGCAAACCTTCCGGACATAAGGGGCACTTCCACCACAAACAACAGGAGCGTCAGGAAGGATCACTCATGACCTAAAGATGTAGTTTTAACATCCCAGACTGACCGTCTCCTGTCATATGTACCCGCCAAATCGAGCGTTTCCTTTCAAAGTACATCCCTCTATCCCCACAATGCATCACTATTAACGGGCCTTCGGTGACTTGTTTGCCTCTGCCTTTCCTGATCCTTGGCCAATGGAAATAGGTACGGTTAATAACACCGGATTACATTTCAGGACATCTTGCAATTGTTTTAAACTCCAAAAGAGTTATGTAAACAACTGAACATGGCCTATTATATGTACAAGTACCATTTAATGACTTTTTTCTTTTTAAAAAGAAATGATTCCAAGCCTTCATGTTGAATCTGTTTATCCCAAGACCTGAGCTGGATGGATCCTGCCTTGGCTGATTTCTCATTCGGTGTGTACTCGAACACCCACACAATACTCCTGGGCCATCTGCCTGCTAAAGCTTGCAAGACTTGGCTCTCAGGACAGTCAGACCCAATGTGCTATAAATTTGTACAGAAGTGAAACTATTTACATGGCGGGAGTTTTGAACATGTTTTGACTTTATCGTCCAATCTGGCTTCCTAATTCATGCCTGACGTGCAATGTGCACTCGGTGCAGCGTCTCGCATGAAAAATACCATTTGCTTCTTTGCAGATTTGTGCACATTCACCCAGGTTGACTTGCTACTTTTTTTTTGTACTTTAAGGTCATACTTTAACCATAATTAATAAGGGTTGAGCTTATCTATTGGAATCTGGTGATTGCAGGTTCTTATCCTCACTCTGCTGAGGATGCAATGGTAAACATCCCAGTGCATCCCTCACCATGAGACTGCTTTTTTTTGTTTCTTACTTCAAAGTGAATAACAAGGGGTGTTATAAAATATCTCTGCAATGCTTTTTGTGGTAAAATCGGAGAAAGCAAGGCATTAAAATACAGATTTTGGATTGTACGTTGGATTTGCTCTCCATTGTGGGGTGGGACTCTTGCGCAGCACACTTTGCACAGAAT
>NC_136267.1:97235214-97270214 GCF_964187855.1 Myxine glutinosa | reverse complement strand
ACTATCGCAGACCTCTTTCGAAGTACAAAACTCATCGTGTGGGATGAGTGTCCTATGATCAGGAGAGAGAGTTTCGAGGCTGTGGATCGCACGTTGCGTGATGTATGTGACAAAGACGAGCCTTTTGGAGGGATCTTGACGATATGCTGTGGTGATTTCCGTCAACTTCTGCCCGTGGTGAAAAGAGGGTGTGATGCTGATGTTGAGAATGCGTGCATAAAGAAGTCCTACTTATGGCAGAGCTTTGGAATGTTTCACTTGAGAACTAATATGCGACTGACCGACGGAAGTGGGCAGTTTTCAAGATTTTTGCTCGACATCGGCGAGGATAGAATCGAGAAAAATGCGGATGATGAGATAGATTTGCCAGAGGATATACTGCTGACAGCGAGTGGGCTCGATGAGTGCATCGATACCATATATCCATCATTCGCCAATCCGATGGAGGTTTTTTCAGCAAGGTCTATATTAGTGCCCCTCAACGATATGATGCGAAACATCAATTCAAGATGCATCACAAGGTTCCCTGGTGCTAGCAAGGAGTATGCTGCGTTCAACAGTGTGACTGAGGGTGCTGATGCGACGCACTTCCCAACGGAATTCCTAGAGATCCGTTGAAGTCTCGGGATTGCCGCCGCACAACCTCGAGCTCAAAAAAGGATCCCCTATCATTTTGATGCGGAACTTGGACCCTCCGAAACTTTGCAATGGGACGCGCATGATTGTTGAGGACATGCTTCGAAATATTATAGTTGCGAGGATCATAAGTTCAACGTTTGAAGGCGAAACTGTAATGCTCCCTCGGATCCGACTAAATCTGCAGGAAGCTGAGGATATCCCTTTGCAGCGCTGCCAGTTCCCCATACAATCCTGCTTCGCAATGACGATCCATAAGGCGCAAGGGCAAACTATGGAGAATGTGCTGGTCTACCTGGAGAAACCGGTCTTCCAGCATGGTCAGCTGTATGTGGCGCTCAGTCGAGGGAAGAGGAAAGAGAACGTGCGAGTTTATGTAAATGGAGGATCGTCGACAAAGAACATCGTCATCAGAAGTGTCCTCTGACAACAAAATCGTGGTAGTCCATGGGTCGCGTGTTTTTTCTAAAAAAAAAACAAAAAAAAAAAACGTGATCAGAGATAAGGGCCGAAATCACGTGTCACAGGTAAGTGATTTAGAACGCTGGAGAGGTGAGCCTTATGGCTTGCTGGCCCAAATAATCTCCCTGATGATGTCCAGCGTTCGCTTTAGTTCTATTCTCATATCTATTCAAACTGACATTGACCCAACGGGTCATGGGTCGTCTAGTATATATATATATATATATATATATATATATATATATATATATATATATATATATATATATATATATATATATATATATATATATTGTTACGGTCCGTATATATATTGTTATATATATATTGTTACGGTTAAGGATGTTATGTTTGCCGAGCGGAGGCACTGCGACCTAACAGTTTCCCCGATTCACCCGATTCACCTGCACGTTGGCCGTATCGCGCCACAGATATTCAATATGGAAAACTCTAAAGCGACCGAATGTAAAGAGGAAGAAGAAGACGTACAGAAGAGTAACGGGATTTATTATTTACACACACAAGCAAAAGGAGCAGTCACGGTTATTTACAGGGGACATGAAAAAGCAGGTGACACAGTGAAAATTACTAGCTTATCTAACAGGCTTAACTTATTCCCAGGGACAAGACAAAAGACAGACTATGACCACACTTACACGGGGAATGATGATAGGGATGGCAGGTGGATGGCTGGCGGGATAGGGAGGTCCAACTGGTCCTGCAGCACGATCGGCTCGTTGGGCAGCCGCCGTTCCTTCGCGGCCCTGCTCAAAACCACCGTCCAGGCCCCACGCTGCTGTTGAGTGTTGTTGCTGCTGTGGACGCTGCTGCTGGCGAGCAAGGCGACGAATAGCAGGCTTTGTGCTTCCCTGGATGATCTCCTTTGAACAAGAATCGCTGCTGGATGATCTCTTCTCTTGGACAAGAATCGCTGCTGGATGATCTCCCTCCTCTCTCTTTTGGACCTCACAACCCAGCTCAGCCTTGGACCTCACAACTCAGCTCTCTCTTGGACCCTTTTACTCAGCTCTCCTCTGACGACCCAGCTCTTTTCTTTGCACCTCACCACGCAGCTCAGCCCTGATGACTCAGCTATTTTCTTTGCACCTCACCACGCAGCTCAGCCCTGGTCACTCTTGCGCGCGCGCTTTTATAGCGCCTCCGGCGATTAAGCCGCCGGCCTTCAGGACACGCCCATCGGTGTGCTCACCTCGGCCCTGGTTGGTCGCGCAACCCTCTGGCTCCGCCCTTGATGACGACGGGCGGGCACGCCTTTCTTCCCCAACCCTGCCTCGTGGCCAATGGTGGCAATTGTAGTTGGCAATGCGAATGGCAATTGATGAAAGGGGAAATGGAGGTTTTTGGGAACGGGAATGAAGGATGAAGGGAATCTGTCTTTTTCACTTGGTGCAATGGAGTGTCATTCTAATGGAAGACAAGGCCTTACCCTAAAACACATAATAAGGATATAAACTACTGAACAAGGGTATTATAGTGTCCTTCAATGGATGCTTTATGGAATTAACTACCGGGACACCCTTTTAACCTTTACACAACACTGGAGGCAGGAGGGGCCAGACTCAAGCAATAATAATAATACACACAATCAAAAAAATACAATCCTCATATCCGCAACACTGCACCCTCCTCCTCTTAGGCACGTCCCGGGCCTATAACTTTAATTTAGTGTGACACGTAGGTGTAGTTCCCTCTACTTTTAACCTGACCCTGAGTGCGACAGTTTTAAAACATAGATAAATGTGTCCCGCTGCTCCATTGCACCCTACCTAACAGACTCATGCCCACAGTTAACCGAATTGTGGAATGGTCTTCAAACTACACACTGACGGTGGGGAGCATTATTTACAGTGACGCTACTTTATTTACAAAACGCAACCCAGGACCTGTGATTGTTCTTTCTGGGGGGGAGACAGTCTGCTCTGCATCAATGCACCATGAAAGCACCCAAAAACGCACCAATACACCCTCAGGCACCAATCGGTGCACAGTCATCATTGTTCATGAATAAAAATAAATCAACAACCCCTAACCCTGCAGGTGGTCTCTTGCTCTTCGGCTCCCTCTGCTGGCTATTATTATTTCTTCCAGTTGTTGTCTTTTTCCTTTGCTGGCGGCCTATTTGCAATAAAAAATGCACCGAATGTGCCCATGTTTTTATTTATGGCCCACAGGGGCCGACTATGTATGGTTCACCTGTGGGGCATCGGTGCCCTGTGGCCAAGGTCCGCCAGCAAGATTTCGGGCCTTCATGGCTGGTTCCAGCAGAGGGGCCATGCCCCAACCCATGGGGTCCATAAGTGGTGCTCGGCCACAGACATGTGGTCCATAATGTGGTGCATCGATGCAGACAGCTGATTCTGGGAGTTCCGGGCGCACAATGGCGGACTCACGCACGCTATCCTCGGTGCCCAATGGCGCACAGGTCCTCATGTGGGAGACAAAAGGGGGAAGACAGATGAGTGAGGGGTAAGGTCACAAGGGTACACTTCAATAAGGCAATGCAAGGTGAAGTGCGTACGGAGAGTGAAGTGAGAAAAGCTCGTCCCTACCGTACGTCACCCCCCCTGTCACCTACACTACCCTTGCCCTTACCCCATATTTACAAAATCTACACATTTACAAATTCGTCGCTACTGTCACGTCTTCCCCATATTTCCCCAATACCAAATTCGTCTCCACAATCCCTCTACTTCAAAATTTGCCATCACCAATGGCTTGAGATGTGCTCCGCTTCCCCCTCCATCCCCGAAGTGGTCCCGGGTATGCCTGGCTTGAGAGAGTCGGCATAACCCAGCAAGGCAAAGTCCTTGATGAGACAGTATGCATAACCCAGCAAGGCAAGGCCAAGTCACCAGGCCACGTCCCAAACGCATGCCAATCGGCGCAACTGCGGACGCTCCCCCACGAAAGCTGCCGCCCCCGGCTCGGATCTTGCTGTCATCGAAGCAGTTGTATTTGGCATGGTCCTGGATCCCAAGGCTCGGCCCCGTGCATGCGGAAACAGAACTCATTTTCTAGCCACTTCTGCAGCTTCAGCTCACGGCCTAGCAAGAAACAGAATTACAGAGCAAGAAATAAGAGTAGGACTAAAGTTAACTGGGGGAGACTTCATTTAATTAAACATGTTCTTAAAATAGTAAGTTTCTTGTTTGGAATGAGACTACATCCAGTAAGTTTCGATTTTGGTTGACAGACAAACAGACCGACTAAAATAATTATCTTACTTCTCTCTGCGCATGTGGAATTTCAGAGCCAAATTACTGCTAAACTGCAGGTTTGTTTTTCGATTCGTTTACAAAATATAACATTCAATTGAAATTACGTTGTTCATCGATCATAAACTGATGGGATGTTGTCGATTGTGTACTCTGAAAACTAAATTTGATCCCACAAATGCATCCATGACGATGTTATGCGTCCGCCCTATCACGTGGATGGGTGCCCTCCATGTCAGGCAGATAGGGTGGGTGCCCCACTGCCCCATCGGAGAGGGTTCGACATCACACAAAGGCGATTTAGTGTTATAAATTTTACTCGGTCCTTTTCTTGGATTCAATTTCCTGAAAGGAAAGCACTTATTGTCCCACACCCTCCACCCGTCCTTGAATCTCTTATTATTCCTCATGTTTTGGCTGATTGTTCTTTCCTCTTGCTCCGTAGATTATCTCGTCAGCAATTTCCTGATCTCATACTCATAGTAACTACTCAGACTTTACGTTTAAGATTTCTGGTCGTCAGTATTCCGTCCAGTTTACTGTTCAGTCTGTTTTGGTTTTCTGGCGGATGCTTTCGTTACCAGTGGTTGTTGTTTCTTTCATTATTTTTTTCTTTTTGTATGTTCAAAGCATCAATCGATCCCTCGAGTGCCGTTTCTTGTTTTTGAAGTTTGTGTCGTGTTATGATCAGAGTTCATTTTCTGCCATTTCCCGATGGGAGGCAGAGTCCTCAAGGCCTACTTCTCACCCACCACAGGTTGTTTTTTTTTTTAACCACTTCACTTCTGACCTCATCCCTCCCTCTACCCCAACCTGCACAGGTTACATCTATCCTTCCAGAATTCCACACCTGGTTACCCCCCTCAAATGATATTAGCTCATGTTAATTCCTTCATCCCTCTCTTCTCTCTTCTGTGGAACCGATTGCCTGTGTCTGCTCCATGATTTGGAGAGAAACCTGTTGAATGTATAAGTTAAACGCAGGTTGAAGATCTGCTTGTATTTCATAAAGTGTTTATAATAATATCAGACAGGGTTTTGTTCATTGTACCTTACTGGTGCACGAAAGTCAGACTTAGGGACATTTTCCCCACCACACCCTTTACACCATTTGTGTGAGGGTTGTGGGTGGCTGAGGGAGACTGTTGGAAATGGGATGTTTTGGGGAGGGAGAGAGGGTAGCATGAAGGGACATTAAAGGGGAAAGGAAAGGGGTGTGGTTACAAGGGAAACAGCTGTGAACACAGGCAGCCATACAGACAGGCAGACATTGTCTGATAGGCAGACATTGACAGACAGATAGATTGAGAGGGATAAAGGACTTACAGAGTGAGCCGTGTGAAAGAAATCAAACTTTCAGGTTATAGGAATGAGATTAAAGAAAACGAACAAAAGGGTTATTTGGCCCAATCATGCATGTGTTGCACCTCCCATAGCCAAATCAAATTACAGTACATATAGTACAGTGGAACAAACACAGTATCACGAGGACAGAGGGGCTGGATGCCCGAGGGGCGAGCATATGGGACTCTTGCCAGTTTTCCGAAGGAATTGAACATGACATAGCACACAATGGCGATCTATTTGGTATCATTTACATTTTGGTTATGAAACTATTTGGCAGGGTTGGGGTGGAATGAGGAGTTTCATGCTTCAGTTTAAGACTTACATTAATAACCTTATTTTCTCTCAATATTTCCTTTTCAGCCCACTTTGCGGAAACGCAAAGCAAGAACCTAGAAGACCCTTCCCATGTCCTTTTTTGCCAACGTTTTGTGATGATCTTATTTGAAGCTCCAGCTTGTTTTTAGATCCACGTGATACAATATATTATTCGTTGGTGAACGAAATGTCCAGGTTTTCTGGTTATATCTCTCAACTATCAGTCCCTTGGGCGCACTGTGCCACCTTGCCTCATAACTTGAAGCCAACAGCACCATTAGCTTTGCACTGTCTTGTTGACTTCAAATATATCAGAGTATTTTTCCCCAAAAAAAATATATATGTAGGAGGTCATTGTGAACCGGTGCACTCATTCCTTGCGTGGATTGAAGACCTGTGCCTCATTCAGATTTTCGGTGACCGACCCATGCAGTTTTGTTCCGGTCGAAGGTTAGATCAGGTATGAGGGTCTGCACCCATCTTTCTCTTCCTTACCAAATAGTGAATTACATTTAAAGAAACTGATGAGAGTATTCAATCCTGGTAGGTGCTTTGTTGTTTGGATATCCATAAATGTTAAGGGGTAATTTTCAAAGTCTCACTCTCACACCCACTCCTTCCCTTCAAGCACTTGGACTCAATTCCACAGGAACAACATTGGTGCATGGCTTTGAAAGTTTCACAAGAATGTGCAGCGCCAAGCAGGGCAATAACAGAAATCGAAATTGAAACCGCATGGAAATGTTAAACACGTAACTTTCATGGATGGCTTTCTTTCCCACTGTGAACGTGCACAGCTGAGAGTACTTGTTGAGAGGCAGAGAAACCAAAACATCCGCATCCTTTGACTTTAAGATGTCTCTTTCGTTGTCATTAAACATCCAAGATTTTCCTTGTGCGTGATTATCCAGGATGCCCTTTTATGGCAGGAGAGTGCATTGGTCTGTCGGTACGTTGCACCACTGCCTTGGTTTGCTGCATTCATAAATGGAAGCGGTGTTGACCTACAAGCATGGGGAATGTAGCTGCATTGTGGCCTTTGTGGATTTGTAGTTTTGAACCACAAATACTTTGTTTTTGTAGTTGTGTAGTTTATTTTACTAAAAATAGTTTATTTAACCATGAATGCCATATTATAGTATATACTATATAGGCACAAGCTTGAGACTTTCTTTGTATGGGACTTTCACCAAGACTCAATGCCACACATGGCAGGCTCTTCTTTCTCATCGAGTCACACCTGGCACGCTCTTTGCTCTCGTTTTGCCACACCTGGCACAATCTTGGCTCTAGTCCTTGCCAAACTTGGGACACATTGCGCTCATCCTGCCTGAAATGGTACGCTCTTTCCTCTTGTCGTGCCACATTTGGTACACTGTTCCCTATCATCGTGCTGCATCTAGCATGCTCTTCCCTCTTGTCGTGCCACATCTGACACATTCTTTCCTCTTGTCGTGCCACATCTGGCATGCTCTTCTCTCTTGTCGTGCCACATCTGGCATGCTCTTCCCTCTTGTCATGCCACATCTGGCACGTTTTTCCCTCTTGTCGTGCCACATCTGGCACGTTTTTCCCTCTTGTCGTGCCACATCTGGCACGTTCTTTCCTCTTGTCATGCCACATCTGGCACGCTCTTCCATCTTGTTGTGCCACATCTGGCACGCTCTTCAATCTTGTCGTGCCACATCTGGCACGCTCTTCAATCTTGTCGTTCCACATGTGGCACACTCTTCCATCTTGTCATGCCACATCTGGCACGTTCTTCCCTCTTGTCATGCCACATCTGGCACGCTCTTTCCTCTTGTCGTGCCACATCAGGCATGAATGGTGAAATCCATCATTAAGAAGTGGACGTAAGGTGGAACATACCAACAAGGCATCCATGCCATTGTTGTTGGGGAATACTGATGATATACTATGTCCCTTACATTGCTGTGACCTCAGAGTTGTGTATATATATATATATATATATATATATATATATATATATATATATAGAGAGAGAGAGAGAGAGAGAAAGAGAAAGAGAAAGAGAAAGAGAAAGAGAAAGAGAAAGAAAGAAATACAAACAAAAAATACAACAACCCTAAAACAGCCAACATAACTCGATGATGACAAGATGCGAAAGCTATATTTGGTAAAAACCTAAACGACTCTCTTCGCTTTCGGCCAGAAAATACAAAGGGGTGCGCTGGAAGGTCGGGCTGTTGGCTCTTGGAGCTGGAAAGTTGATGTGAGTTAAATGTTGTAAAAATTGATATTTTCTTGCAAATACCAGCTTATAAAAATGCATCTTTTGCTGCAAGACATGCCTGGTATAATTAATGATATATGCTTTTCAAATTTCCATTTTTTTTTAAACTTTCAACAAAAAGCAGATTCTTATATTTATCAAAGTAGATGTAATCTTCTTAATATGCAGCACAAGGCTGTGGGGTAGCATCATTGTCTGGGGGCGCGGCTGTGCCGCTGATGCAATGCCCTCTGCTGGTTAGAGCAGGATATTTTGAATTTGGCCATGGTACCTGTGATAGCTCGCCTACTCTTCGCAAAGGACACCATGGGATCTTTAACATCCACCAACTAATGATAGCAGACGTGTCACCTGGCTTAACGAGCACTCAATGGATGTCGCACACACACGCCGATGAATCATCCTGCCTGTGAAATACCGAGATGACAGTTTATAGTTGGGTCGGGATTCGAACCCAGGTACAGCTAAGAGATGAGTGTATGTACTCCAAGCAGAACCTCAGATTCCTTACCAATGCTTACACCATATTTTTATGCCGATGTGAGCAATGTATGTGTCTATCTGTCTATCTAGATAGGCTATGTGTGTGTCCGTTTATCCATCTATGTGTCTATCTATCCATCTATATGTGTCTGTTTATCTATCTATCTGTGTGTGACTGCCTACCTATCTGTCTGTGTATCGATCTATCGGTATTTGTCTATCTATCTGTTTCTATTTATCAATATTATCCATCTATCTATGTGACTGTCTGTCTGGCATATGTGTCTGTCTACAGATACACGCAGAGTGTATCTGTACGTCTGTCTGTCTGTGTGTATGTCTCTATCTTATCTATATATCTGTCTGTGCCTAACTATCTATTTACCTGTCTGTCTGTTGTAAAAATGCCTTTGCGTAATGTCTGTGTAATGCAATTTTGTCCGAAAACATCAATTTTTACTTCAATGATGATGACCATCCTCTGTCTTTTGCTCGCTCTACCAACCTGACTACTCCACGGACGCTTTCCAGTCGTGATTGCAAGGGTTGTAGCGGCTACCGCTGGGTTTTCACAATCGCCTTGCACCTATCAAGGACGCGGAGCGATCACCATGCCGGGCTCGTCCAGGACGCCCGGGCAGGCCCGCGCTCAACTTGCCAGGCCTCGGTCGGGACGCCCGGGCATGCCCGGGCAGGCTCGCCCTCAACTTGCCAGGCCGCAGCCAGGACGCTGGGCCACACCCCCTCTCGCCTTTCCTGGGCAAACGCTCCGGGATAATATGTATATATATTGCTGCCCGATAAACGGGCTTTTGAGAGTGCCTGAGTGTTTGGTTTGATTAAAGCAACTCGGATGAATTCCAGCTTTTTGTCGCGTCCATTCTTCCAATCGACGTGGGAGCCCCAGCTCCTTCATTGGTGACCTACCGACATGGACACGGCAGTCGCCCTTAAACTGCCTACCTTCTGGGAGGCTCACGCGGCGGTTTGGTTCGCACAGGCGGAATCCCTGTTCGCCCTGCGAGGCATCACGGCCGACGACACCCGCTTCCACCATGTGGTAGCAGCGCTCGGTTCGGCCACCGCGGCCCGCGCCCTGAGCCTCCTCGAGAGCCCGCCAGCCGCTGACAAATACGGCGCGATTAAGAAGCTTCTCCTCGACGCTTTCGCCCTCCCATCGGCGGAACGCGCACGGCGCCTGCTCGACCTGCCCGAGCTCGGCGACACGCGCCCTTCCGAGCGAATGGACTACATGCTTTCACTGCTCGGCGAGCACTCTCCGGCATTCCTGTTCCGGGAGCTGTTCCTCCGTCAGCTGCCTAACCCGGTACGCCTCGCCCTGGCAAGCACGACGATCACAGATCCCCTGGCCCTTGCCAGAGAAGCTGACAAGATCTCCGCCGCAGGACAGCGCATCGCAGCGGCGACATGGGACCCACCGCCGTCCGACGCAACACCCATGGTGCCCGAGCACCCGGCACGGTCGACGACCGAACTGCCGACGCAATTGGCGGCCGCTACACCGAGCCGACCACCTCCAGCATGACGACCGGGGCCTCCACCTGACCAAGCGTAGTGTTACTATCATGCCAGGTTCGGACAGAAGGCCCGGACATGCCGACCCCCGTGCACCTTCGGCAGGCCGGGAAACGGCCGGGCCGGCGTTCATTACCAGCCATGAGCGCCGGCCACACGGGCAACTTACTGTTCATCATGGATAAAGCGTCCGGACGGCGCTTCCTGTGCGACACCGGCGCCCAACTGAGCGTCATACCCGCCTCTGACCAGGACAGGCAATCCGCGGTTTGCAGCCCCTCCTTGGTTGCGGCCAACGGATCGACCATCCGCACCTTCGGCCCACGCAACGTCACCCTCTGCTTCGGCGGCCAACGCTTTGCTTGGACGTTTGTAACCGCAAACGTGCCCATGGCTCTGCTAGGCGCCGACTTCCTCTGCGCACACGGACTGCTGGTGGACGTCCAACGGCGTCGTTTAATCAACGCCGAAACCTTCAGCTCCCTGGTATGCACATTGAGCAGCTCCGCGCCGACCGAGCTGGCATGCGCCGTCCCGGCGGCGAACGAGTTTGCTCGCCTGCTCACAGAGTTCCCGGCCCTCACGCGGCCGACGTTTTCGGCCGTCGCAGTACGGCATGGGATCGAGCACCACATACCAACCACGGGCCCGCCGGTCTACGCCAGGGCCCGCCGCCTCGACCCAGCCAAGCTCGCTGTGGCGAAGGCCGAATTCGACGCGTTGGAGCACCTCGGCATCGTGCGGCGCTCCGATAGCGCGTGGGCCTCGCCACTGCACATCGTGCCAAAGCCGGGGGGTGGATGGCGCCCGTGTGGCGACTACCGCCGTCTCAATGACGCTACCACCCCCGACAGGTACCCGATCCCGCATATCCAAGACTTCTCCGCCCGTCTGGCGGGACGGGTCATTTTTTCGAAAATTGATCTCATACGGGGATATCACCAGGTACCTGTCAGGGCGGCCGACGTCCCTAAAACGGCAGTCATCACGCCGTTCGGCTTATTCGAATTCTTGCGGATGCCGTTTGGTCTCAAGAACGCGGCTCAGGCATTCCAGCACTTGATGGACGGCGTGCTGCGTGACCTGCCGTTCCTTTTCGTTTACCTGGACGACATCCTCGTCGCCAGCACGTCCCGGGCCGAGCACCTCCTCCACCTCCGAACACTGTTCGGGCGCCTCAGCGAGCACGGCCTCATCGTCAACCCGGCCAAATGCCACTTCGGCACGACGGCCGTTGATTTTTTGGGCCACCACATCACCAAGAACGGGGCCGTGCCGCTGCCAACCAAGGTCGAGGCCATCACCACGTTCCCGCGTCCCCGCATCATAAAGGCCCTGCAGGAATTCCTGGGAATGGTGAATTTTTATCACCGCTTCGTGCCCCGCGCTGCTCAACTCATGCGGCCCCTCTACGAAGCCCTCCGGGGCAAGCCGGCCAAGCACGACATCGCCTGGTCCGCAGCAATGGATGCGGCCTTCCAAAGCTCAAAGCGGGCCCTCGCCGACGCAACACTGCTCGCTCACCCGGTGCTCAACGCTCCCATCGCCCTCACCACGGGTGCCTCCGACTACGCGGTGGGTGCCGTACATGAGCAATGGGTGAACGGGGTTTGGCAGCCACTCGCTTTTTTCAGCCGGCAGCTCCGGCCGAACGAGCTCAAATACAGCACGTTTGACCGGGAGCTCCTCGGTCTACACCTGGCCGTCCGCCATTTCCGCCACCTCCTGGAGGGCCGACCTTTCATGGCGTTCGTCGACCACAAGCCATTGGTTTATGCCATGGCCAAGGTCACGGAGCCGTGGTCGGCCCGCCAACAGCGCCACCTCTCCGCCGTGTCGGAGTTTACCACGGACATCCGGCACGTCGCCGGCAAAAACAACGCCGTGGCCGACTGTCTTTCCCGGGCCAGCGCGAACGCGGTCCACCTGGGCATGGACTTTGCGCTTATGGCGGCGGACCAAACCACCGACATCACGGTGCAAGCCCTCCGGGCGGCGGACACGGGCCTCTGCCTGGCCGACATCCCCTTCGCGGACACTGTCCTGCTCTGTGACGTCTCCCAAGGCCAGCCTCGCCCCATCGTGCCCGTCACCTGGCAATGCCGCATCTTCGCCTCCCTCCACGGCCTTTCCCACCCAGGCCGGAAAGCTTCCCAGAAGCTGGTGTCGGCGCGATTCGTCTGGCACGGCCTTCGTCGGGACGTCCGCGATTGGACCAGCACCTGCACGGCCTGCCAACGGGCCAAGGTCCACCGACACACCCAGGCCCCGCTGGCACCTTTCACCGTGCCCGAACGACGTTTCGACCACGTCAACGTGGATCTGGTGGGCCCCCTCCCCCCATCACGGGGGTTCACACACCTGCTCACCATGGTGGACAGGACCACCAGGTGGCCGGAGGCCGTTCCCCTCGTCTCCACCACCACCGCCGACGTGGCGCAGGCTTTCATCGCCACCTGGGTCGCCCGCTTCGGCGCACCGGCGGACATCTCATCAGACCGCGGACCACAGTTCACCTCCGAGCTGTGGGGCGCGGTCGCCCGCAACCTGGGGGTCAAGCTCCACCGTACTACGGCCTACCACCCACAAGCAAACGGGTTGTGCGAGCGATTCCACCGCTCCATGAAGGCCGCGCTCATGGCCGGCCTTCAAGACGGCGGTTGGGCCGACCGGCTGCCGTGGGTCCTTTTGGGCCTCCGCACGGCCCCCAAGGAGGACCTCCAGGCATCCACCGCCGAGCTTGTCTATGGCCAGGCGCTACGCGTCCCGGGTGAATTCGTGCCCGACGCTACCAGTCCCTGGTCCGCAGCTCACCAGCGCTCGGACCTCCAGGAGGCCGCCCGACAGTTTGCCCCCGTGCCAACATCCCACCACGGTGAGGCCCAGTCCTACGTCCCCCCAGCACTTCGCACAGCGGAGTATGTTTTTGTGCGTCACGACGCACATCGGGGGCCACTCCGGCCGCCGTACGACGGGCCCTTCCGGGTGCTGCAACGGGACGACAAGTCGTTCGTCATCGACATCGGCGGCAGGTCGGACCGGATTGCGGTGGACCGCCTCAAGCCGGCGCACGTGGACGTCGACCACCCACCACGGGTGGCCCTTCCGCCGCGGCGAGGCCGCCCCCCGTCCACGGTGCCCCCCACTCGACCGCCCACCACCACACCGGACCCCCTCCCACGACCCGCCAGGGGTCGCTTCGGCCGGGTCATCAGGACCCCCCTCAAATTGACCCTGCCGGTGCAAGTCGATTCTGGGGGGACGTGTGTAGCGGCTACCGCTGGGTTTTCACAATCGCCTTGCACCTATCAAGGACGCAGAGCGATCACCATGCCGGGCTCGTTCAGGACGCCTGGGCAGGCCCGCGCTCAACTTGCCAGGCCTCGGTCGGGACGCCCGGGCATGCCCGGGCAGGCTCGCCCTCAACTTGCCAGGCCGCAGCCAGGACGCTGGGCCACGCCCCCTCTCGCCTTTCCTGGGCAAACGCTCCGGGATAATATGTATATATATTGCTGCCGGATAAACGGGCTTTTGAGAGTGCCTGAGTGTTTGGTTTGATTAAAGCAACTCGGATGAATTCCAGCTTTTTGTCGCGTCCATTCTTCCGATCGACGTGGGAGCCCCAGCTCCTTCAGGGTTACGTTTATTACAGCAGCACAATTCAAGCGTAAAATGGGAAACTCATCACCACACACACGATTAGATGCTAACATGGAGGGTTTCTGAAAACTGAGGGCAAGGTGAGGGAGAGGGAAGGCAATCTAGCCGGAATCTGGGTGTTATCGCGAACACATTTTCATGTTGTTTAGTGCGAAAATTTAATCGCAGCATTACTCACGCACTTGAGTCACGTAATTCCAAAAAATGGTATAAATGACAGGCGCGCACTACTCCAAAAATGCGCAAACAGAACACACGTAAAACGCATGCTTACCGTACTGGAATGTACGCCATTAACAGTGCGGTGACGTCACATGCCAGGAAAGTCTTTTCAATTGAAATTGTATGTTTTTTTAAAAGTAGGCCTACCATTAAATTCTATACGCATTCTTTAATTAAACATATCGCAATGTGTACACTTTAAAAAATCTCTTGGTCATTATGGGGCCTTCTAATTGTGGCTGTGGGCCTGGCACTGAGGCGTCATTGGAGCCATTGTAAACCCGGCCCTGGAGACCGGGTGGGCATTCCCATCAATCAATCCTCACTCCTGTTTGTCATTCAAATAAAATTGACAGAAACGCGATGACATGTCGGGGTTACCATACATGACTCAACGTGCAACCGTGTTCGCTTGTAGCTACTTACATGGTTTTCCATAATCTTTAAAGCTCCAAACGTTTCCCGACATGTAGAATATAGATCTACTGGTACACGTATGACAATCGGAATATAATTAAAATTCAGCATTGATTGTTTTTAAGACCTTCACTCTTTCATTCCTCTTTTCTCCCACCTCTGGTACAAACTCCCACACTCTCTTCAATCCCACTCTTCCCTCCAGGTCTTCAAAACAGCTGTTCACCACCATCTCTTATCTTACCCCATCCAAAACCTTGACCTTTTCTACCCCCGTTAATCCAACCCAAATACACCTCCTTCAAATTCCGTTTTCTTTCCTGAAAGTCCTAGTGATGTCCATCTTGTTTATCCCGTCTACCCCACTCCAGCCCTCTCCCTTCCATCGATCTCCTGATGTCCCTGTTCTCTTCTATTGTTGTACTTCCCTCTCTCTCCCCCCCTCTTGTCTCCCACTCACTTTATTATATGTTCTATGTTTTAGCTCTTACACGAGCCTCGAATTAGTCCACAAAAAAAAAAAAATATATATCTATGTATTAACTGCATCCATAAATTTTAATTTTTTGGCCAATAAAAAGTGCGGTTATTACACCATAAAATACAGTAAACAGCGCATTCACTTAGGGAAAACAATATGGTCAGAGAGAACAAGACATATGAGAGGGAATCTGCTCCATGTGACAAGGCTGGCCATGCATTGGTTCTGCTTTAGCCTTGTGGTGGCCTGAGCATTTCTCCAGTTGTTTGCTGTGCTCGCTGGCTCGCACTGATTGGTAGAGAAGCTGTGATTATTTTATCATGTGCCATCCACAGTCCTCGGGTATGATGGAATATCACCAGACTGCCACATTCCCAACATGCTATGACCTTTTACACAGCCTTGGTGTATCCCTGGGAGAGCAATTTGTGCAAAGGGTGTTGAAAGGAAACATACATGAAGAGAAAGGTGTACACAAGTAGATGTTGTACACTGTAGAGTGTTGGAAGGGGTGGAGATAGGCCTTAGAAACAGACATTTGGATGGGAAGACAAGAGCTCACCACACACTACTCAACACGATATTGTTAATTACAGCAATTACCTCATGCTTATACTGTCATGTCATGTTTTAATATGTCATGTCATGTCATGTTATAAAAACTATTATAATATAAATATACATAATATGCATAATATTGTTATGAATTTGGTAGAGCAACATCTAGAGCTAGGTAGATCTGAATAGGTAGGTATTCGACTGTCGTGACAGGGACTCTACATGTAATAAGTTCTTGATGTTGAGGCGTTTGTCGGGGTAAGATGTATGATTGTGGATCTACCTGGAGATTCGAGTGTTAAGTAGTGAGGGATTAAAGGTAACGCCCCTGTGAGTCTCACCTAGTAGTCAAACCTTTGTCCATTATGGCACTGAAAACCACATAAACATTAGTTAGGTCCTTAGCGCAACATTAAATAATTCCTTTCCCTGACAATGACTTCGGAACAAATGGACAGGAAACCAGGCCAAAAACACCGCCACAATTGGCCGCCACCGTTTACACCTCCAAGGCCTACAAACCTCGCCTGGCACGTGTTATAACACAAGGACCGTGGGGTCGGGGACGGGAGAGTGGAGCGATGCCGCAGGGGGCGTGACCTGGGCGAGCCGGCGAGTTGGGAGGCTATTATTGGCTGAGGGGTGCGCCAATGTGACGTCATCGGCGAGAGATATTATCGACGCCGACGGTCGGACGCCATTTTAGGGCAGTTGGCACTCAGCAGTTGGCATTCAGCAGTTGGCACTCAGCAGTTGGCACTGAGCAGTTGGCACTGAACAGTTGGCACTTGGCTGCCAGCACTCCCGCAGAGAGTCGAGTCGAGTCGAGTCGAGTGGAGTTCAAAGGAGTCCTTCCTGTCCCTGGTCAAGTGGAGTTCGTTTGCTTTGTGCAGCCCTGCGTTGGACCGTTGGAGCAAGGGAGCTCGTGGTGTGGGTGTGCCGTTGAACCGACGAGGCCTGGTGGCATGACGAGACGTGTTATTTTCGTATTAATCTCCCTCGTATCGTGTTTGATATCTGTTGTGTGTGGGATCCCAATTTAGGCTTATTAGAGTTATTAGTATTACCGGCGCGGGCTTTTTCACTGTCTTTACTTTTCATTAATAAATCCTTGTATTATTTTCTGTATATATCTGAACGCAGTTTCCTGGGTGTTTGATTTTAGTAGATAAGGCGGCGGGGGGGGGAGCTTTGCTGTGTCCGCCATTCCGCGCGTTTAATTTTAAGTGTTTGATTTGGAATCAGCATCCGCATTGAGTTTTCGCCTCGGGAGTTAAAGCCTCGCAATTGGCCATCCGCAACTGTGGTATTAATCGCGGTTGCGTGACAAGTGGTGTCAGGAGTGTAGGATTCGAACCCGTCGGACAAATTTTTTTGTCCGCGGCGAGACATCGACACGGTCGGGCGTACATTGCGCCCGACGTTCGAACGCAAAATTTTTATAGTCGAGGCGGAGAAATTTAATCAATTGGGCATACGGAGCGCTATATCGCGTCTTCGTCAAATTTAAATTGTGTTCCTGGAATTATTAAAATAAATACGCGCGCGGGAAACAATCTTCCGGAAGGCGGATGTCGGAGATTGATGAGATGGAGGTACGCAGCGAGGCCTCCGTCAGCGTCGGGAGTGAGCCGGAAATGGGGGATATGGAGGATAGCGTTGTAACTTTCCCCGCCGCTGGGACGGCCCCGATAGATCTCCAGACCATAGTAAATTTAATAAATGCTCAGAGGGCCGATGGTGAGCGAAACCTTGCAGAAATTCGGGGAATAAATGACAAAATTGATGGGTTGGAAAATAAAATGGAGGGAATGAGTAATGATATGGGAGAAATGAAAAGCAAAATGGAGTCCCAGGGGAATGAATGGAGGGAAGGAATGAAGGATATGAGTGACCAAATTAATGGATTAAAAAGGGAAATGGCAATTGTGGCAAGTCCACAGGTATATGGAGAGACTGCAGGTGTACAGGTAGATTGGGAATGCCGACAGGTAAACGTGGAGTGTCCACAGGTGAGCGGGGAGTGCCCACAGGTGAAGGGGGAAGGAAATTTGGAATGTGAGAGTTGTAATGGGGAATGTTTCCCACATTCTGGCCTGGTTGTTTATCGGGACCGTGTGGATGTCACAACACCCCAACCGGGGGATGAATTTGGAATTGTGCAGCACCAGGGCGGTGGTGCGGAGCAAGAGGGGGTAGAGTTTTTGGGGGTCCATGCGATAGAGCCGAACCGGGTATTTATTGGGGATATTGATCAAAGCCTGGCGGGGCCAGGAATGATTTGTAATGATGAGGATGATTTGATCCAGCGGCTGGAGACCTGTGACAGTCCCATGGAGGTAGAGCTTGTTCAGGCCCAAAGGAGCCTGGGTGATGAGGTGAGTTGGTCCGAGGAGGTGGTTGGAATGACCGAGGGGACGCTCACTGTACACTGCTATTTGGAAACAGAGGCTCCAAAATTGGACAACCAGTTGGGGGAGTGTGTTGGCTCCGGGCTGGATTTGGATCTTGGAGGATCGGGAGATAGAGCTTCTGGAGATTTGGTCCCTGTAGGGAATTTGGATCAACTGCAGGGAGGGGCAGAACAACCGGTGGTAGAGGTTGTTCCCTGCAGCTGCGGTTTGGCAGTGGGAATGAAAATTTGTAAAAGAAAATTTAAAATAAAATTACAATGGGAAATTGATTTGGAGCAGCCATGGTGGGGATTGGTCCCCGGGCTGCGGGATTTGGACATGGAGAGGTCATGGGTGATGGCCTCGGGCAAAAGTTGCCCCTTTCAAAATTTGGGTATGCCGGCCAGCTGGGGGGCTGTGATGGCGAGATTTGGACGTGGGGTCCAGCCTTGGGTGTCGAGGTACGACCTGGGTCCCACGGGGGGTCTGCATCTGGTGGAGTGTGGCGTCCCTTGTCCGTCGGGGCGCCGTCCGGGCCGGTGGCTCGGGCCGGCAGGGTCACCGGACCCTGGTGGGGGTTAAGACCTCCAGGGGGGTCCGCGGTGGTTTCTCAAGCCTGGGATGGCAAACATTGAGGACCACTAGGGGGAGGTGTTGTGGGTCGCGTTTTGGTGGTGGCACTGCGGACGGCCAACTTGGGACTGATGTGGTGACCACCCGGGCATGCGGCCTGGCACCCTCCTCCAGGGACTCTGGGACAACCAGCATGTGGTGACCTGCCATGCCGTGTTGGTCGATGGACGCGGGTCAAACCGAATGGACAGGGAATGAGACAGCCTGCCGGACAACCATTGGGGCATCTGTGGAACGTGATGGTGTGAGTGACCTTCCACAGATGCTCCGTTATGATTTATGGACTCTCGGGTTGGGAAGAGAGTCATGGGGATGTGAATCGGGAGATGTGTAACGAGCCGAGCATATGGGCCATGCTCGGCTGGCATGTGTATGGCAAAGCATCCTTCTTTGGTGAGGTTAGTAAAAGGTGACAAATGTTTGGCATGGGTAATCTGTGGGTTAGATGCAAATTTAAGGGTGGATTTTGAAATGTCATGGTGGACACTGTACAGTGACGCCATTATTGATCCAGGTGTGTAGACCAAAGTGTTGGAGGCTGTGATAAAATTAATAAGGTAGCAGGACACAGCTTCAACTGGTTGCGGGGGCAACTGTGCTGATATTTGGGACGCGGGGTTATGGGGATGTAGTTGTGTAGCCTGAGGGTCAACGTGGTGCTGTGCATGTCCGAGGTGTGTGGACCATGTCTTCTGGGTGGGTCTCCTGGTGGAGCATGGCTGTTGACTGGACCTTGGTGTGGTCAAGTGTGGGTGAGCACTGGGGGGCTGCAGTTCTGTAGTCGGACTGGGGGATGATGGGGAGGTGCCGGGGACGTGGCTGTAGGGATGCCACGCACTGCGACCGTGCCCCCCAGGGCCGAGGTTGTGTGTGCGGTAGTGTGTGTTGTGGCAGCAAGTGCTCACCACATTGGCCAGCTGGGGCTGGTGCAGCTGTGTTCCTCGCAAGGGGGGCCGAAGGATGGATGGTGGGTCGCACCCTTATGGACACTCGTGGGCCATGTTGGCGTTTTGACTGCTCACCTTGTCCCGGTGACCCTTGCACGGTAGAGGTGCAGAGCTGTCGTGGCCACAGGTAGTTGTGTAGCGATGATCACCGTTGGATGCGGCTCCACATACCTGCCAGTGTAGTGGGGATAAAAGAGAAATTTGGAAGTATTTGGTTGGCCCAATGTGAAATTTTGGGAATTGTATGGGTGGATGGCACCTTTGGACTTGACCAACCTGCAACTACCTGCACTTGAGGTGAGTGTCTTGAGGAGTACTGTCCCAGGCTTCAGGACTTGCTTTGGAAATTGGGGACATGTAAATTGGAGTTGGGAGGCGGGTGAGAGTGATGACATGGCCGGTGGGGGGGGGTGGAATGGGAGCCACACAGTGTCTTGTGGGTGGCGTATGTTTTTGTGTTGTGGTTATGTGTTTTGATGTGGTCGTGAGAGTGGAACCTGGAGAGTGAGTGATGATTATTGGAGATAATGAGGGGTGATACTTGTGCTTTTGGAAATGTGCTTTTGGAAATGTGTGATGGTTTAAATGTGAACTGGGGGATTTCACATGTAGCAGGCCATGGCAAGCCTTGTAACACCTTTTACACCATCTATGGAATTGTACTGAATTGTGCTGAGTTGTGTGGAGAATTGAAAAGCAGCGGGGGAGGAAGTGTGTTTTGGGGTCTTGTGGGTGGGGAAGGTGTGTGTGTCTGCAGGTACAGAGCAAGCTCTGAGGAGCGATGCCTGCGGGCCCCCCTCTGCGGCAATTACCCCTGGCAGCCGGTGGTAACTGGAAATTGGAGCTCGTCGGTGGAGGGTCTGGTTGGGCGCCGCGGGGTGAGGAAGTCCCCCGGTGACCCGTGTTGCTGCGCAAAAGCAGGAGGCAAAGGAGCCTGATGTGTGTGGAGATCCTCACCGGCGAGGTAACGGCGGAAAGGGGCTGTTGGGCTGTCACGGGGCCAAGAGGTAAAGGGGGGGGGGGCAATGAACTTGTAAGTCGGTTGACTTGTTTTTGGGACTGCGGGCACCACAGCCTGATGCGCCCCCACCATCTTTTTGTGCGGTACCTCCCCGCTGCCTAGTTGCGGAATGCACACACACGCGAATGACATCAATGCCATGGTCCTGCAGGGGGGTGTATTGAAATAAGTGCTTTGTTGATTTTTGAAATGCCTTGATGATTTTTGGAATGAGGATGAGCGGTTAAGGGGTCAGTGTTGCATGAATGTGGGCGAAATCCACCGAGCCATGTCACTTACCTGCAACATCTGGACAGGGCCCGAGGAAATTTATGGGGGTGCATTGGGATGGCCCCGCAGGTAAGGTTGTGTCTTATGGCATCCACCGGGGGACGCGGTCTGTAGACCGGGGTATGTACAAAGGGTAGAATTTTGAGTTTTTTTGGAAAGATGGTTAAGTTTTGTGGTTAAGTTAGTGTTGCGTGTTGTTTGTTTCCTCCCTCCGCAGGAACAATGAAGAAAATGTACATACTTGCATGATGGTTAAGGGGTTTAGCATGTTAAGGAAGTGAAGGTAGGTAGTCCGACTCACTTCCCACAGCCCTTCCTGATTTATTTCATAGGTTAATTAAGTATGGGACAGTAAGTGTTAAGGCTGGAATGGTAGAGCCTGCGGTGAACCTTGCAGGAGCTACGGTTCCAGGGGGGGGGGGGGGGGGGCTGTGTTATGAATTTGGTAGAGCAACATCTAGAGTTAGGTAGATCTGAATAGGTAGGTATTCGACTCGTGACAGGGACTCTACATGTAATAAGTTCTTGATGTTGAGGCGTTTGTCGGGGTAAGATGCATGATTGTAGATCTACCTGGAGATTCGAGTGTTAAGTAGTGAGGGATTAAAGGTAACGCCCCTGTGAGTCTCACCTAGTAGTCAAACCTTTGTCCATTATGGCACTGCAAACCACATAAACATTAGTTAGGTCCTTAGCGCAACATTAAATAATTCCTTTCCCTGACAATGACTTCGGAACAAATGGACAGGAAACCAGGCCAAAAACACTGCCACAATTGGCCGCCACCGTTTACACCTCCAAGGCCTACAAACCTCGCCTGGCACATGTTATAACACAAGGACCGCGGGGTCGGGGACGGGAGAGTGGAGCGATGCCGCAGAGGGCGTGACCTGGGCGAGCCGGCGAGTTGGGAGGCTATTATTGGCTGAGGAGTGCGCCAATGTGACGTCATCGGCGAGAGATATTATCGACGGTCGGACGCCATTTTAGGGCAGTTGGCACTCAGCAGTTGGCACTCAGCAGTTGGCACTCAGCAGTTGGCACTCAGCAGTTGGCACTAGCAGTTGGCACTGAACAGTTGGCACTGAACAGTTGGCACTTGGCTGCCAGCACTCCCGCAGAGAGTCGAGTCGAGTGGAGTTCAAAGGAGTCCTTCCTGTCCCTGGTCAAGTGGAGTTCGTTTGCTTTGTGCAGCCCTGCGTTGGACCGTTGGAGCAAGGGAGCTCGTGGTGTGGGTGTGCCGTTGAACCGACGAGGCCTGGTGGCGCTTGGAGGCGGACGGAGAGGGCCGCGGGGCCGTGTTACACTGAAGACGAAAGGAGCCAGATAAGCCCGATCTCCGCGTTTACACTTTACATGACGAGACGTGTTATTTTCGTATTAATCTCCCTCGTATCGTGTTTGATATCTGTTGTGTGTGGGATCCCAATTTAGGCTTATTAGAGTTATTAGTATTACCGGCGCGTGCTTTTTCACTGTCTTTACTTTTCATTAATAAATCCTTGTATTATTTTCTGTATATATCTGAATGCAGTTTCCTGGGTGTTTGATTTTAGTAGATAAGGCGGCGGGGGGGGGGGGGGGGGGGGGGAGCTTTGCTGTGTCCGCCATTCCGCGCGTTTAATTTTAAGTGTTTGATTTGGAACCCGCATCCGCATTGAGTTTTCGCCTCGGGAGTTAAAGCCTCGCAATTGGCCATCCGCAACTGTGGTATTAATCGCGGTTGCGTGACAATATGTATATAATATGTATATACATAATATGTATATGACTCTGAAAACCTTTCGGTTATATACCAGTTATTATGCGATTTCATACCATCAGTGGTGAACCGCCATTAAGGTATCCCATCCAGCTATAGCTGTAACTTAATGGGAGTTTTCTAATAATACCATCCATAAAGCTTTTCAGAGTCATAAGTGTATGCAGGACTCACTGCGTTGCCCTTATGAAGTCCCAACAGGGCGAAAGCAGGTCGGAAACTGAGTTTTTCATACACTTATGACAGTATCTGAACTAAGATCAAAATCATGCTCTGTTGGATGGTTTTTCCGAGAGCTTGATAGGCAAAGCGTACCGACATGATGGTGACGTCATTACGTGCGCTCATTAGGCTGGAGAACTGAAATTATACTTAGATTGGTTACTCCCGGCCGCATCCAGACGATGCCATATAATGAGTGGATACTAGAGATAATGTACCGTGTGGCAGGCGGTGCTTATCGCTCCCATTAAGGTACAGCGATAGCTGGATGGGATCCCTTAATGGCGGTTCACCACTGATGGTACGAAATCGCATAATAACTGATATATATATATATATATATATATATATATATATATATATTGTTACGGACACGACTTTGATGTTATGGTGGGCCGAGCGGAATGGCCGCCGTGTTCGCACAAGTTACCCGATTACACTCGAACGTTGGCCGAATCGCGCTACGCTAGATCAATGAAGGAAAGGACACAACGGCTGGGTTAAATGACACGACACCAGGGGTACAGTTCTCAAGACCTCCGGAGGAGGTTATAATCTGGTTTTCCAGAAGGTTTAGATTACACGGACAAGAGGTACAGCACAGAAAGGTAGGCACTTAGACACGGTCTTATCTTATTCCTGACAGACCACAGACAAACGGGACAAGACTGACTCACACAGGGATTGATGGCAGGGGAGGGCAGGCAGTCGATGGCTCAAGGTGCACCTTGGCTCAGGGGCAGAATCGACCCGGTCCGGTCCAAAGAGGCGGGAGGTATCCAGCGCTTGGAGGTGGCGACTTCTCTCTCCAAGCTGGGGGCGCATCTCACGTCACCTCCGGTAAGTGGCTGCGTATATCCAGCGGGGAGTGACACGCCCTCGGCTCATTAGCTCCGCCCCAGATGGAATCGGTCCGCCGCTTCTTATTGGGTGCGGGGGGGTTACCCGGGCTCCGCCCTTGACGAGGAGCTGACAGTCAGCCCCTGTGTGGTAACCCCGTCGGAGCACATGGTCAATGGCGGCTAACCAAGCCGGCGTGAGGACGCGCACTCCCCGCACCGCTGTTGTTGTTGTTGTTGTTTCATGAGATGATGGGAGGATGCGGAGATGAGATTGTGGGGAGGTATTGGGAGGTCCTAAACTTACTACTGGTGCCATACAATCACATTCTGGTGCAACGAAGAGTCAGAATTAATGGAAACGAGTCCTTAACTGACATAGACTAAGAATAACTAGCAAGATGTCCTATAGTTGTCTACGTGAGATGCGGTGAACCTGGGCACGACATTTAATGGGGGAAAAAGGGGAGGTCGGGGCTACAGAGTGTTGTTTACAGACAATGGGACTAGGGAATGGGGGATTGGGGATAGTTGGGGAGTATTGGGGAAATAGGGGAATATTTACAAGCGGATATGGATGGAGGCCAAATCCCATATCCGCAACATTGCACCCTTCTCTACCTCGGGGCGTCCCGACCCGATAAATCTTTACCTACGTTAGTGTGGCACTCAGATGTAGTTCCCTCTACTATTAACTCTACCCTGAGTGCGACAGTTTTACAGATATTCACAAATGAGTAAATATGTCCCCCTGCGACGTTGCACCCTTCTCCTAACAGAAACACACCCACAGGATAACCGAATCGCGGAAAGAATTCTCAAACTACACATACAGCCGGTAGGGAGCATTATTTACAATTGACGCTACTTTATTTACAAGACTAACCCAGGACCTGTGATTGTTCTTTCTGGGGGGGAGACAGTCTGCTCTGCATCAATGCACCATTAAAGCACCCAAAAACGCACCAAAGCACCCTCAAGCACCAATCGGTGCAGTCACCATTGTTCATGAAAATAAAAACAACAACCCCTAACCCTGCAGGTGTCTCTTGCTCTTCGGCTCCCTCTGCTGGTTATTATTATTCTCTTCCAGTTGTTGTCTTTCTTTCATTTTCTTACTGGCGGCCTATTTGCAATAAAGTGTGCCCCATGTGTCCTTTTTATTTTCTTTATTTATGGCCCACAGGGCCGACTACGTGTGGTTCACCTGTGGGGCATCGGTGCCCTGTGGCCAAGGTCCGCCAGCAAGATTTCGGGCCCTCATGGCCGGTTCCAGCAGAGGGGCCATGCCCCAACCCATGGGGTCCATCAGTGGTGCTCGGCCACAGGCATGTGGTCCATAATGTGGTGCATCGATGCAGACAGCTGATTCTGAGAGTGCCGGGCGCACAATGGCCGACTCACGCACGCTCCCCTCGGCACCCAATGGCGCACAGGTCATGTGGGAGACAAAAGGGGAAAGACAATGAGCGAGAGGTAAGGTCACAAGGGTACACATCAATAAGGCAATGCAAGGCGAAATGCGTACGGAGGGCGAAGTGAGAAAGCTCGTCCCTACCGTACATCACCCCCCTGTCACCTACCCTACCCTTGCCCTTACCCCATATGTACAAAAATCTACACATTTACAAATTCGTCACTACTGTCACGTCTCCCCATATTTCCTCTACACCAAATTCGTCACCACAATCCCTCTATCCAAAATTTGCCATCACCAAATTCATCATCAATCCTCATAAGGAGGAAGAGATGGAACAACAAAACACAATGTCACACCCACGTCATGATGCGTCTCACATTCCAAACATCTGCACAATAAAATAACAAAACATGGCATGGTGTGGAGGTACGTCATCTCAGGTGAGTGCATGTAGATGGTGCGAGGAGACTTCAATCCTAACTATCCTCTAAATGACATTAACACACTTTACACTACCCGGGGTCTTTCCCTGCCAATCCATTGGCCAACTTACTCTATGGGTTCTAAAAACCAATTCCCATTGCCCAAACTGTGGTGCCTCTCAATTTGGGGTCTCACTCCCCCGATTCATCTCCCGGTGCCTCGCACAATTTCTGGGCCGCGACGTGTAGCTCTCCCAGCAGGTCTACCCACCTGCACACCTCCACCACTGCAGTTGCCTCCGAGCTTACCTGCTCCTTACCCTAACCTAACTACCTGGGGAAGGCCCTCTGGCGCTCTCCCCACTCGGTGCCCTCTCTGGCACTGGGCTACCCGGGTCCGTCCTCCGGATCCTCGGGCCCCACTGACACTAACGGCTCCCAGAGCCCACCTGCGGCCTCACCTGGCCGACATCCTCACAGTGGTGGAGTGCCCAACCAACTACACACACTAACAGGCTACACGCCCAGCCATTTCCACAACACTAATGCACCCATCCACAATACCATTCTGCAACCGCACCACAAATGCCAATATCCAACCACAATTTACCTATACCCTCTACCTAACACTTACACTACCCGCCCCGGGTACTCGTGAAAGGGGTCCACTCTTCCCCCATCCACACCTTCGCACCATGCACACCACTCCGTACCACTTACTCCAACTCTCTCCACACCACTCATTCTCTGCTCCATATATTCCACACACCTGTACTTGCACACCTGTGCTCTCACCCCTGGTGCCACCTGCACCCTTCTCTCCCCAAGCGCATTCGCGCTGATCCACAACACTCACTACTCATCCACTGCTCCACACACCTGTCCAGTTCTCACACAGCATCATCTCATCTAACTACTCCCCTCTGAAACTTGCGCTTCCCAGTCGTCCCTTTAAACTATTGCGCTCCCTCGTCATTATCATCCACACTAAACTACCTGCGTCCCCACTACAGGTATCAGTCACTAACTAACCTTAACGTCACCTAATGTCATCTTCTAGGGCCCTATCAATATCCTAACCCACCCGGGCTAGTTTTCACTGCCATACACCCCATAATCTATAGCTCCTTTGCCCCACACGTTTGTGAGGGATGACAGAGTTGCCATCCCACCACATCGGGCATCTCCCACTACCAATTTTGCACATCAAATTTCAAACAAATCAAAAATTTGCCAATCACTACTCATCTGCCAATCATTACTGCCAATCCTTTGCCAATCATCAAATTTTGTTTTTCTCTAATTTTGGGGCCAAAACACTATCCTCATCACCCGTCTACTTATTAGATCCTCTCGGTGCGCCGTGACGTCATTAAACTCGGTTCGTAAAGCCGAGCAATGAATTCGGGTGGTTTGGTCGCCTGCAGGTTGAGTCCGTTCGGCTTTCGGTTCAAGGGAGGTGGTTTGGTTGGACCGAGGCTCCACGCACCATCTCGGCGCGGCACCTTGCGGTCCCGGGCCCGATGGCTCAATCTCCCCCGGTCGGAACCCCGTCCCCACGAGGGGGCACCGTACCGCTTCCTCCCACTCGCCCTTGAACCGGACCGGTCGCCTGGCCCGACAAGGCCCGGACTCGACCGTGCGGGGCGGGGCCAAGCCCGAATCGGCAACGACGCTTCGAAGAGAAGCGACGCAGCTTCGATCCGCGCCGGGCCCTGCATCCAACAAAGGGCTCCTCGCACCGAGTGCTCGCATCGGATATCCGTCGCTCTAACCACTAAACCGGTTACCGTCGATGCTTTACTTGCATGCTTACAAGCATACGCTACCCCTTTCACCCTCACAAAAACACACCCATTCGCCGACGCACACTTTTTCCTCCCACGCGTGCCATTTCCACTCACACGGGACCCTTCACCAATGCCCGGATGCTTCCTCGATCCCAAGCGCGCGAAAATTCTTTTGTCGCTAAACATCCTCTTACAAAATCTCCCCGCACAATACACAGCACGTCTCACCTTCGGGGTTCTTCTTCCTCCCTGCACCAAAACCTGCAAACTTCCATTTGGATTAACGAGTACAGCATCGTGATGTGAGCAGGGACTTTGCACATATTCCATTTCTCCCTGCAATTCCCGGGCTACCTCCGTCATCTCTTCAATTTTAATTCCCACTTCCGCTTTTTCTTTACTCACCTCGACGACCGCTGGCTTTAATAAAATTCCGTTTACCTCATCGGTCGCCGGCTTTTCCAAACCCCGTGTCGCGATTTCTACCCCCGTCATTGTACCCGTGCTTTCCTCCGCTTCGCTCAACCAGCGCTTTTCGACCCGCTTTACCTCCTCGTGCACCCCTGGGACCCTTTCACCCACCATGCGATCCATGGTCTCCCCACATTTTTGCATGCGGTCATCCATTCTGTTGGTTATTGCTTCAATTTGGTTTCCCAATCCGTTCGTTATTGCTTCCATTTGGTTTCCCAATCCGTTCGTTATTGCTTCCATTTGGTTTAACCATCGCTCCCTGTTCCGGTTCAAAAGGGCTTCCATTTCAGCCATAAATAATTGCATGTCTTCCACCGTTGGTACAAAGGGCACGGCAAAATTTGGTGCCGCTGTAACCACGTGCGCGAGAGCGCCATTTTGTGCACCTGATACCTCCTCAACCACACCTTCTTTACTCTCCTCCACCATTTTCCCCACTTCTTCCCTGGGGTCCTGGGTCGATTCTACCCCACTCTCCTCTACCGGAACCCAGCCGTCTTGATCCGCCATAGCGTGACTTTCAAAATTCGGGTTTTTTTTTTTTTTTTTTTTTGTAAAACACAATTAAATTTCGCCGTTATAATTTCGAGCGCGTGAAACGCGCTCCGGGACCGATCCCACTTCCCGACACCAATTGTTACGGACACGACTTTGATGTTATGGTGGGCCGAGCGGAATGGCCGCCGTGTTCGCACAAGTTACCCGATTACACTCGAACGTTGGCCGAATCGCGCTACGCTAGATCAATGAAGGAAAGGACACAACGGCTGGGTTAAATGACACGACACCAGGGGTACAGTTCTCAAGACCTCCGGAGGAGGTTATAATATGGGTTTGCAGAAGGTTTAGATTACACGGACAAGAGGTACAGCACAGAAAGGTAGGCACTTAGACACGGTCTTATCTTATTCCCGACAGACCACAGACAAATGGGACAAGACTGACTCACACAGGGATTGATGGCAGGGGAGGGCAGGCAGTCGATGGCTCAAGGTGCACCTTGGCTCAGGGGCAGAATCGACCCAGTCCGGTCCAAAGAGGCGGGAGGTATCCAGCGCTTGGAGGTGGCGACTTCTCTCTCCAAGCTGGGGGCGCATCTCACGTCACCTCCGGTAAGTGGCTGCGTATATCCAGCGGGGAGTGACACGCCCTCGGCTCGTTAGCTCCGCCCCAGATGGAATCGGTCCGCCGCTTCTTATTGGGTGCGGGGGGGTTACCCGGGCTCCGCCCTTGACGAGGAGCTGACAGTCAGCCCCTGTGTGGTAACCCCGTCGGAGCACATGGTCAATGGCGGCTAACCAAGCCGGCGTGAGGACGCGCACTCCACGCGCCGCTGTTGTTGTTGTTGTTGTTTCATGAGATGATGGGAGGATGCGGAGATGAGATTGTGGGGAGGTATTGGGAGGTCCTAAACTTACTACTGGTGCCATACAATCACATTCTGGTGCAACGAAGAGTCAGAATTAATGGAAACGAGTCCTTAACTGACATAGACTAAGAATAACTAGCAAGATGTCCTATAGTTGTCTACGTGAGATGCGGTGAACCTGGGCACGACATTTAATGGGGGAAAAAGGGGAAGGTCGGGGCTACAGAGTGTTGTTTACAGACAATGGGACTAGGGAATGGGGGATTGGGGATAGTTGGGGAGTATTGGGGAAATAGGGGAATATTTACAAGCGGATATGGATGGAGGCCAAATCCCATATCCGCAACAATATATATATATATATATATATATATATATCTATATATATATCTATATATAAAGCAGTAAAGTATGTTTGTTTGTTTGTCCTCTTATAACTCGAGAACTACTCATCGCAGAGAAAAACCAAAGGCATATACCGAAAAAGCAATAAATCGTTATATTTGAACCAACGTATTCAATATATGCACAATGATAAGCTTATTATGGACATGCTTTTGATTACAATATATTTGTATCTACATATGGTTGTATGAAATAGACTGTCTTCAATGTTTTCATTCATATCCATTGACAACATCCAAGATGGCGTCCACCAAATTTCGAAAAAATACGTTATTTTAATATCTGAACCATTTATTTACGTACATGTATAATGATAAGCTAAGGACATTTTTGTGATTACAATATATTCTTTTCTACCAAGTATGTTACTTCTTTAAGAAGTTTTCAATGTTTTCATTAATGTCGTAGAATAAGTCCAAGATGGTGGCCACCATATACAGAAAAATCAAACCATTTATCAACATACAGTACTTGTGTTATGGAAATTTACCTAGGCATGTTATGTATCTAACAATCATGGGGAAAACAAAATGGTGTTCATACACATATCAAATTGGATGCTCAATTATACATGTATCCGGATGCTAGTTATTACTGCCACGTTATTAGTCATCACTCATCACTGTCGCTGTCATCATCATCATCACTCTCTGTCTCCTCATTTGCAACATTAGTGCATGATCCTTCAGCACCTTCACACTTGCAAAGCTCTGTGCATGACAGATTATTAGTCTTGCAAGAACACCGTCCACTGCATTTGCTGGCAATACATGAACACTTCACGAGGCCGACGACAGCCTCTGGTACCGGTGGAACTTTCGACGTCACAGGAACACAACGTCTGTCATCTAGTTGTTTCCATCCCAACGATACTGGATCTAGAAGACTTGGAACAGCTACTGTGTCCTGCACCCAAATGTTAGCTTGGAAGTGTGCTCGCAGAATGTGTTCAGTTATGGATCCTTGAGTTGGAGGTAGTTTCTCTACACCCTGGTTGCCCTTGAGTTGATTGAACATATGCCACCGGAGTGCTTTAGCCGATTCATAACCAGGTTTGAAGAGCTGACACACGAACTTTTCACAACCAGCCAACACCTCCGGAGATGGATACACACCAACACCAAGTCCAGCTAGTGCATGGATTACGTCATCACTAGCCTTCATGAAGGATTTGAAGCAAGTAGGCTTTCCCTTTCCCTGGATGTGGCCAGTGGTATCACATCCAGTGAGCGCCTGGAATCCTGGCAAAGCTGCTTCACGTTCTGCGCCAATGGCCATGTAGATAGGTTTGAGTTTAATCTTCCGTCGTCGATCACCAGAGCCCATGATGATGAGACTCTCTGTGTTGAGGTCTGGGACCCTGCGCAGAGCGAGCACCAACACATCTGTGTCAGAGGAGTATATATGTGGTGTATTACCCAAACTACTCACTGCTACTGCATACATGACCAGTAACGTGTCGGCTTCCTCCTGTGTACTTGTGATGTTCACCATGTTTGATTGGGAAGACGTAACACCTTTGTGTGTGTGGGTAGTGATCGGCAGTTTGCACAGCTGGACAGTTTTTGTGCAAGGTATAGCACGAGGTTGGCTTTGGTTTCCTTGGTTCCTAGGAATACCTTAAAGTCTTTGATAGGTGTGGAATCTTCTATTTTGTATCCCTTGTCTTGTGCTCTTCCTGCTGTTCGGAGCTGTCTCGTTCTGTCCTTCATGGAGTTTGTAACAGTGTAGTTATCGAATAATAAGTATATGTCACTGTAGCCTCGCGACTTGTTGTCAACACTTCGAATGAAACAGCCTGACAGGTCTCGGCAACACTTTATACCATCCTTCCGAACAACCATCTCCTGCACGAGAGCCATGCCATCTATTACGATGCTGGTCAAGACATGTGCTGATTGACGTGGAATGATCGGCTCTTCTATGGATTCTTCAGAAGTATCTGTCCCCGAAACCACTCCTTCCAGTTCATGGATGAGGGTGGACTTGCTTGTAGTAGGTAGCAGAGAACCATCGGGCCTCATTAGGCTTGCATTGTAATGGGCAAATTCATGTGTTCCCACAATGTCCTGCAGGTCCAGTGCTCTTGAGGACTTTGCAACGAGCAGCAAGCGAACGAACAGGGAGTTAGTTGCTTTCAAGCTGACTACTTCGGAGGATGCCTTCAGACTGATACTTTTGCATCCATCTTTCCAAGTCAGATACTTGAGCTTCGACATTTTGTCCCACATGTTCTTGTCTCCATTGACCCTCTCATCAACATATTGTTACGGTCCGCGGATTAGATGTTATTTTGACCGAGCGGTGGTGTAACCACGGCCGAACAGTTATTCCCCTAACTAAAACCCAATTTACCCCAAACTTTGGCCGTATCGCGCCGCAGCTGCTCAATCTGGAAAACTCTAAAGCGACCGAATGCAAAGAGGAAGAAGACGTACAGAAGAGTAACTGGGTTTATTATTATTCACACATATAAGCAAAAAGAAAGCAGTCACGTTTATTTACAGGGACATGAGACGCAGGTGACACAGTGAAATCTTTAGCTTATCTAACAGGCTTACTTACTACCCAGGGACAAGACAAAAGACAGACTACGAACACACTTACACGGGGAATGATGATAGGGATGGCAGGTGGATGGCTGGCGGGATAGGGAGGTCCAACTGGTCCTGCAGCACGATCGGCTCGTTGGGCAGCTGCCGTTCCTTCGCGGTCCTGCTCCAAACTGCCGTCCAGGCCCCATGCTGCTGTGGCTGCAGTTTCGGTGGCTCGAGCTGCTGTAGAGGCAGTTTCGGTGGCTCAAGCCGCTGTAGATGCAGTTTCGGTGGCTCAAGCTGCTGTAGATGCAGTTTCGGTGGCTCAAGCTGCTGTAGATGCAGTTTCGGTGGCTCAAGCACGCAGCTCAGCTCTGACGACCCAGCTCTTGTCTCCTCCCTCCTTGTCTCAACTCTGTCAAAGCTCATCTCTTTGGGGAACGCCCCGCCGCGGGTTATATAGGCCCCGCCCCTCAACCTTTGCGAACCTCCCCCAAACGTTCTCTCTCCGCCCTCTCAAGCCAAACCCCTTGTTCATGGTTGGTCGAGTGGGGCTGGCTCACTCCTCCCCTCTCTGACGAGGTGGGGACCCGCCTTTCTTCCCCAACCCTGCCTCGTGGCCAATGGTGGTTGAAGAGAAAACCGCCCAAACGGCAGTTGGCCATCGAAATGAAATGAAAGGGGACCTATTCTTATTTCACTTGGTACAATGGAGTATTTAAGTTAATGGGAGACACAGCCTTACCCTAAGACACATAATAAGATATAAGCTATCGAACAGGGGTATTCTATGATTGGCTGACGTGGATGCTTTATGGACTAATTACCGAGACGCCCTTTTTACCTTTACACAACTCCGGAGGCAGGAGGCGCAGAATAAACAATAATAATAATAAAGCACACAATAAAAAAAAACACAATCCTCATATCCGCAACAATATGTTGCAAGTGCCGTGTGTCCGCGTACCTCTATGTCCAAAACGCCACGCTGCACTGCCGTTGGCATTATCCGCTTGGTGACGAAGTTGACCAACTTCATTTCAGATCCATCATCATGTTCTGGTGCATTGAAGGGGTTTGCACTGCCTATGACATCCTTGAGTTGTCTCACAGCCTTTTCCTGTCGTGCAGTTTTAGATGCTGAGTGTTGGTGGTGCTTCTTTGGGATAGAATCTGATATGTTTAGCATACGCTCGGTTTCTCCAGCCAGCCTTGCCAGTTCTGGGGAGCCGAGGCAGTATTTGAGCAGACCCTGGGGATCGGTGGTTAAGCCAGAAATGGCACCTTCACCTTTGTGGATCTTGTTCACATGTTCCTGTGCATGATCAGGTCCAATGGATGTGAATGCAACAGGGTTCGTACTGACGACAAAGTCACCACTCTTGAGCTCTTGCCATATCGAGGGATGGCTGATTTCCAGGTGATACATGTGTGCGATGTAGTCGGGAATGTTCTGTGCATAGTCATGCCTGTTATATGCGAAAAAGTAGATGCACATCTTTTCCAATGAGGCAAGGTACAAGAGCCAGTTATGGTCACGGGTACCTCGCATGAAGTGGAGTAGGTTGTTGACCTGTCTCATATACATACGAGCCCACTTGTACATCGGGTACTTCTCGTTCTCGTGGTCGAATGCTTCTAGCGTTTCCACTAGCTTCAGATCGGATGCCAAGTTCACCAATTCACGATGAGCTTGAGCTATATCCAGACCATTTTGACATGCTGTTCTCACATCTTCTATTGCAGACGTCAGTTTGTTGAGTAGCACTGGATGTTGCTTGCAGAATGCCTCGATCCACAAATCAAATAGAACTTGCAGAGTGATCTGGTGAGCATCCAAGGCTCTGTTGTGGTGCTTTCCATTCAGTATCTGTACTACAGTTATGCTACTGTACAGGCCGGCTTCAATCCATGCTTCATCTAGACCGCTGCTCTCAAGAGTCGCTCCAAGACACCAGAGCTCCAAGGCACCAGAGAACTACATGGAAAGGACCGGGACTTGGGATTATGTTGGCTTGGAACTGTAGATCCAGGAAGCTCAGTTTTCTAACTCTTTTATACAAGTCCATATCTAGCCACACAAGTATTGGCTCATTGTCCTGATTGTCTCGGGCCATCAGTTTGTTGAGATTAGAGAGCTGAGTCAGGGCTGTGGTAAGGGTCGTCCACTCATGGGCTGGTGCATTTATGAGGGGCAGTGCATGTGTCAGCCATTAGGGTTTAAACCCCATGACTCAATTGAGTATAACATCTGAAATTATATATCGTGCTTCTGAAAAACTGATTTGAACTCAGCTGCAGGCAGAGGCGAGTGGACAAAATGTGGTTTCGAGGCTCGACGTGCAGGGTGGATCCTTAGCCCAGTAAGCAAGTCCTTGAATGTATGTGCCAAACAGTAGATAATATGGTCGCGACCTACGTACAGGGAAAACATGTCGCCAAACGCCTTCTTCGCAAAGGGAATAATTAATTATATATCTTTGTAGTTTCTAGTATGTCTCCTAAAAAAGAGACGTAACCAACCTCGGGAGAAATATAGACATTACATATCCTTGATTGTTAATGTATTCAGCACGTGTATCCAATCATTCATCTACCATTTAGCCTAGTGGATGAGAATATTTACTTCGGCCTGCGCTCGGGTCTGATATGTTTAGATAAAGAGCCAAAAAAGCTCAGCCCATCCAATGCTTACATCTGTTTGTCTAAGTTTGGCCTTCTGTAGGAAGGGACAATGGGAGGTGTTGTCATTATGGCCCAGGGTTTGCTATGTCTTTAGCGCAGATTCTTGTCTGATATTTTGCTATAAATGAAATGACTTTTTGCTTATTTTTTAGCGAGTGTCTTGAGAAATTGCCCGCTGCGTGTTAGGCGGTGCATTCTTGAGCCTCG